>NC_052031.1:4599257-4899257 GCF_015832195.1 Motacilla alba alba | reverse complement strand
GCCAACAGTTAGGTGGGTTCATTATCTACCTCAGTTTGCTGATCTAACAACTCTGACTTCATATGGAGGACAGTGGTGATAAAATGCATGTGGAATTCAGGTTTTGTGATCCTCTGGTTAAGGAGTGCTTGCTGTCTCTGCTTGGCAGGTCACGAAGGGCAGGATTCATCTTTCTCATTTTATAGCCATCCATAAGTAGCCTTGTCAGCCATTTAGGGCACTGAGTGAGTGCCTGAGGCAAAAGGACAAAAAGCCCCTGGAAGTGCCTCTATCTCAGGGATCTCTAGAAGAAGCCTGAATTAGTATAGATGGCATTGAATGACTATTTAGACAATTAAAGTAAATAAAGTAATGATATGCCCTTTCCCCTTTCTTCATCTTTCATTTGTTTGCTTGTCTTGTGATACATCAGGAAGTAAAGACATATCGCATAAAGATTCATCAGGAGGCAAAGTAAGAGCTGAAGGGCATTCCCAAAGTAGCCAGTCCACAATGTGGCCATGCTCTGTTCAGTCTAGCCTCTTTTCCCCTGTTTACAAGGTCATAGCTGACAACAACTTCAAAAATGCTGAGTACAGCTTCACAGGGCATTAATTGCTATAGGAAATAGATTCACCCAAAAAGGGGCAATTCTGGGGCTGATTTAGCTTTCTTTCAGAAAGAAAAATGCCATTGAGATACACACAGAAGACTTTCTTCCTCTTTGATCAGTGCTAATTTTCTGCTAACTCTCTTCAAATAAAACATTTTACTCAACAGAGTACAAGGCAAACACAAACCCATGCTCTCATTTAGTTATTCTTTAGGCCCCAAAAAGGTCAAAGCCCAAAAGAAGGAAAAAAAATCAATGACAAAAATATTATTCAAATTATTAAATGGAAAGAAAATTGGGTTCAATTCCATGGTGAATTTAAAAGCAGGGACAAATTTCTATTATTTTGTGAATTTTCAAAGTGTAATTACTGACAGACCGTAAAGCCACAGGAAGTTGCTCTGAGGATTTGGCAAATAAGAACCAAGCTTATTCTCATTGTTTGAGTTATTGGCATGTGGAAAAGCGATGAAGAAATAAAAATATCCATCTTCCAAGAAGAATAGTTGATGCCCTTGGATGACACCAAAGAGTCTGTTTACAAATAGATGGATCTTGGTTCCCTAAACACGGGTGCCTGGACTCTTAGAGCATCCTGGGGAAGTCCAGAGAGCTCCATGACATGAAGGATTTGGGGTAAACCTGCACCACCCTGCAGCTGCAGCAGCTGGTGATAGTGCAATACCTCACATATATATGTCCAAAATGTCTGTGCTTAGGCGAATGAATCCTACTCAATATGTCAAAACCAAAGCCCAGCAATTATTTGGAATTAAAACCTATTCCACACACGCAGCTGAGCGTGAGCGTTGTGCAACGGGTGAAGGCAAGCTGCTGCATTTAGTCATGCAGCATTAGTGAGGGGTATTTATGCTACCTGTGTTTGCACTGCTGCACTAGAAAGCTCAACCCTGCCAACTGTCTGTGCAGACAAGAGAAAGACAAGGGGGTGATTCAAACAAGGGGTCTGTGGCATGTTTAAATAACACTCTGAAGAATCCTTTCACTCCTCTTTGCCTACAGAGGGGCACAAGCACATTCTTTACATCCAGCAGGCTGTGAGCTAGATGCCTGTGGTCAGGCTGGCCCCTCTCTGGTCTGAACATCAAATCCTTCATGGATGTTTATAGACATACACAAAAAAGAAGGTCCTAGATGATTTGAAATTCTAATCCTAAATTTGATGCTGCCCCTTCTGTGCTCTGGGAAACTCGCATAAGCACCTCTTGCTAATTGGCAAGAAGAGATGACTGTGCACAGCTACCTTCCCTGTCAGGTGCTGGGAAGGATTATGGATACAGTAACTTAACAGCCCTTTGAAGTATAACAAAAAAAAAAAATCATAGAAGCGCTAAAGCATATTGTTAAAAGAAATGGTCATGAAACATGTAAGAAGAGCTACTAAGTCTTAAGTCACGCTAGTACACTTCATAGAGAGCATTATTTGAGCTGTGCAGCCCTGAGTGAAGCATGCCCCCATACATGATCTCTACTCATATGTGTACACAGAAAGGGCTGCAGGAAGCTAAAATGTACAGAAACATCAGCCCACAATGTCCTGCAGGGACTAAACCATGCTGTGTGAGGGGAAACTTAAGGCACATCTGCCCAGCTGAGGATGGCAGACACCTGAATTACATCTCTGAGTGCAGACAAGGATGGCTCTATTGGAAAGTGTCCCTACCCATGACAGGGTTGGGATTAGATGAGATCTAAAGTCCATTCTGTGATTCTGTGTTTCTATGGTAGCGATTCCAAAACAATAATAGGATCCTTCTCTATCTGAATCTTTTTGACATGCAGTTAAAAAAAAAAAGAAAAAGTAAGAAAAGAAAAAGAAAAAAAGAAAAAGAAAAAGAAAAAGAAAAAGAAAAAGAAAAAGAAAAAGAAAAAGAAAAAAGTCAGCTGAGAACAGGATGAGAAGTGGTTTTAGTTGATTTCCAGACATTCTGGATAATAGGGGTATACCCAGAGAGAAGTATGGCTATGTTTATTTGGGGAAAACAGTCACAGGCAGACTCAGATGAGGTTTGTGATGGAGACCAGTACAGAAAAGTCAGTGCTGTTTGGTGCCTTCAGAGGTGGCAAAATCGAGATCCAAACCATAATTGCCTAAAAGCGAGAAAAGTGTCACCCCCTTTAAACAGGCACATGATCAAGTTTTGATATGGCTCTCCTTCTTGTTTTTAGTAAGAGCTATCTGGACTTTATTTTCAGGTAGTTAGATTTCCTGAGCACTCTAGGAAAGGACTCAATAGCAAGCCCAGCCTGAAGCCCATGGAAGTAGATGGATCAAACATTAAACACTAAACATATATTAAATATTAGACACACATCAATCTCTTGCTGTCCCCTTCACTCATCTCAGCACCTCCAGGCTGGGCTTAGGGATGAAGGAAGGAGAAGATTGACTGGATCTGTCATGCAGCACCTGGGTCTGAAGACCTGTGGGAACCCATGCTGCTGTGCTGGAGATGAGGGTGAGTAATGCAATGAAAACTAGACCAGCTGGGACACGTCATGACCTGCCATGTGTTATCGACCTGATAAACTGAGTGACCCTACAACTCCAGCTGAAGCATGGAGTATCATGCTCTGGAGGAGATGAAAGGAAAAGGTCTTCAGTAAGTTCTGAATCAATCCCACATGGATGTGAGAAGTGCCCATTGTTCATTGGGGGGAACCTTGAAGACAAGTTTGAGCATTGTGAAGGATGGAGTCCAAGACTGTTTATAATCATCCATTTCTCTCTGTTTTGAAATTCTTCCTGGTTTAAAATCTATTAAGCCTTAACTCCTCCTTTAATGCATTTTATTTGAGAAACTTTTACTCTTAAAAATGTTCCTTTGAACTCTGTTCCTCATAAAAGGGTAATTCATTATTACTGGGGATAACAGCAACGTCTAATCCCTTTATGATCCTTCGTACAGGGACTGTGGGAATGATAATTAAGTCACTTTGCAGCAAGCACACCTGTGAAGCAGGTAAACATTTATTAGCTCATTTAAAAAAATTAATTAAAAAATGTTTGTTGTGTTCTGTGCAGCTTTTCTTTTCCTTGAAGGCACAGAGAGATGAAGCAACCACGACCTATATTATGAAATTAGAATGCAATTATTGCTTTAAGTAAAACAAAGCCCAGCCTCACACAAAAGGTGTGGAAACTCAAATTGCTAAATGATCCGATCATAGTCACACTTGGTAATCAGCTCCAATGTTTTCTTGGCAGGGTCCTGCTATGAATTATGATGGGAAAATGAAAAGACATGTCTTGTCCCATGCCGTTGCCATGTAAATGTATGGATCATGTGGAGATATAAACACTGGAAAGGTCTTGAGTTTCACTGCCTGTGAGTAATTGTCATCTCTATAAGCAAGCTGTTTGGAGTTGTAAGAAATGGGAAAATTACGCCTTTTGTTCCAGATTTGACAATGTGGAAGGGCCTCGCCAGACCTGTCTTGTTTAATCATGTTAGCTCAGCAGCAAAAGGAACAGCTTCTTCTGAAGGAAACTCAGAATTCCTGGAGGAGGAGGCTGTAACTCAGTGCGTGCTCTCCTAAGCCATTCACACTGTTCTGCTGTGAATGGGAAGAGCCTTGCAGGGATTCCAGACTGCACCATTTTGAGGAGAAAGCAGCTTTCAAGTCATCTTGTTCCTGAGACATCCACATGTGCCTTTTCATAAAGTCAGAATATTAACCCTGTCACCGTTACCTTCTGTGCCGGGGGTTGTACATGCTCACATCATCCACAGATCATCCATAAGGAAATGAAAGGAAATATTGCAATCCCCATGGAACCCTTGGGGATGTGAGACACAGAGAGATTACTGCCTTTATGATCATTCAACAGATTCATGGCAGAGACTCCAGGTAACTGAATCAGGCTGCAGGGGGTGGCTCAGTGGGTGTTTACCCTGACCCCTGCCAGGCTGAGGGCATTTCTGTTCCTGCCACCTCCAGCCTTGTGCATATCCCTCCCTCAGGCGTGCCAGCAAACACCTGCATGGCAGCACACCCAGGTGAAGGGGTTGGTCTAACATGTGCAATGAGACTAAAAACGGGAACAAAGAGATCCAATCTGGATCTGACTAGAAACGGGCAATTAAAATTTAATATATATAGATGTATTTCTACACATATAAATTTATAAATCTGTCTTTTGTAATGTAACCTTAGACAATTCTGTTCAGTCACCTCCATCTGCATAGTCTGGTTTTCAGACCAACCCAGATACTGGTCAAGATTAGGGTTTTCAGGAATAATTGTTTCTGAGGGAGAAGGAACACTGCCTGAAGTTTACTCAAACTATTCTCCCTGATCCCATGACTTCATTACAGCCCCTGGCAAAAGGCATAATTGGGGAAGGTGAAGGACAGGATTCAGGCATTTCTGGTACTATTCACTATGTCTGCTTGCTATAGAATCAGGGAAAGAAAAATGAAAACTGTTAAATTTGTCTTTTATCATGCAGGTCTTGATATTAAGAGACATCCCCACAGAGTAGAAAGTTGCTAGAGGTTTTATGAGTAGCTAAAGTAGGATGTCTGACTTACCACATAGGCCAGGCCATATTCTAAAATCCACTTTGAATTTAGGGGAAAAATATTAAATCTTTAATTTTAAATTTCCAACAAGAGGGAATTTTTTTTCAAAGCATCAGTTTGCTATCTCACTTGTTTGCTGGGTTCATGGTTAAACCCTACTTCTTTTCCATCTGAATTTTTCTCTCTCCTGTTTTTGTTTATTGGATGTTCTTAGACTTCTGGACAAAGAAAAATATCTTTGTCATGTAGATGTATTGAAGCTGAAATCACTGCTCAGCCTTCTCTTCGATAAAAATACAGATTGAGTTCATGGCGTCTTTCGTGCCAGTGCAAGTCCACACTTCAATATTTCATCATTCTGATGACTGACCAAGATGTGAACATGACCAAGATGTGAACAAAGGGCTCATACCTGAAGGGAACAATCATACCCATAAAGGATACACACCCATGGATTAAAAACCTTGCAGCCCGTGATGCACCCCTGGACACTCAAAAGCTGCCCAAGAGTTATGGCTCCTTTCTCCCCAGCTGTGATCCTCTTTAGCACTCCTTATTACCATAGGTGCTCCATATTTTGTTGTGGAAGTTGTTGACATTATTTTCATCAGAGCAACTTCCAGGCTTTAGATGCAGATTAAACATGGGTAAATTTATACATTTTCACAGTGGTTAACTGCTCCAAGCGATACCTGAAGGTCAGGACAAGGTGTGGGTAGCCTTGGCCACTCGTGGTTGTACCATCTGTGGGTAACAACCTGAGACCTCTAAAAAGCAAAGCCAAAAGACATCTGGGGGAGGGATAATTTCAGTGCACCCAGTTACAAATACTCCATACTTTTCTTTATGTGCTGGTGTTGTTGGTTCTTTTTTCTTTTCTTTTTTTTTTTTTTTTTTTTTTTTTTTTTGTTGCTTCTTTACTATCATGTCTACATTTGTTTGGTTGGGGTTTTTTTTTTTTTGTTTTTTTTTTCTTCAGGATTGAAATAGAGCAGTTCAAGCAGAAATTTTCCAAACCTTTGAGTCCTGGCCCTTTGTGGTATTTTACTTCCTAGAATCTGGGAGTCAAAAACTTTTTAAAAATCCAAATTTCAGCAGTTCTTCTCTGAAACTAATGAGGAGCGAGAGAGCACCCTACCAGTCCTCTTGTATTACCTGAATAATCCTGTCAGGTTTGCCTATGGACCTTCTCATGCCACCAGTCTTGTTGCATCCACTCAGAATTAAATTGGATACACAAAAACATCCATGAAATGAAGGCTGCTCGTACTGGTGGGAGAGACCCACCCAAAACTAATGAGCTGCAGAGCCTCAAGTGAGCTATAAACTACATGTGCAGTAAAACCAAACACACCCACGGTGCTCCCACTGGGTGTTCTCTGTTCATGCTCTATCCAACAGATATGGCAAACTCCAGACTTTCTTCTCCACTGTGATTTCATTCAGCAAATTGAAAACATAGGGCACCTCCACCTAGTCCCTGACCCGTGAAACCACAGGGGAGTAAAGGAGAACATGTCAGAATAAAAGCAGTGGCGTGTGTCAAATGAAGGCTCCAGTCTGCTGGCAGCTGTACACTTATCAAGTGAGATAACCCACGTCCCAAAACATTTTCCTCCCATTACTAGTTTTTACAGAGGAAGCAGAAGTTGCTGAGGAACTAAAGCAATTCCACCTGACAGTGGAATTCTGAGTCTTGAGGAACTATTTGCAAAACATGCACAAGATCACAGCTTGGTGCTTCACCAAGCCTTTTGACAAACACATGGGCATCATGTATTTTCTATCCAATAGAAATGGGTACAGCCAGTGCATCTAAACAAAGAAAGAACCAGAGAAACTCCAATTCTGTGCATTTTGTACATCCAAATTGACCAAACTATGTTTTTGATGGATTTGGTGTGATCAAAAAAGCTTATTCTTTTTCAAGGAAGCCCTCTGCTCACTACAGTCCTTACTTAGGTATCCATTCTTTCCTGAAGTCTACGAGTCAATTGTACAGCAATATAATTTATCTGTCTTGTGTAGAGCTCTGACATATTTCTCAACATGGAGGGCTGGAGCACCTCTGCTATGAAGACAGGCTGAGACCACAGTTGGAGCTGCACAGCTCGGAGGAGAAAAGTCTCCAGGAAAATCTCAGACCCTCTTCCAGCACCTGAAGGGGGCTAGGAGAGGGCTGGGGAGGGACTTTTGACAAGGACATGGAAGGATAGGGAAATGGCTTTAAGCTGAAGGAGGGCAGAATTAGACTGGATATTAGGAAGAAACTCTTTATTGTGAGGGTGATGAGGCCCTGACACAAGTTACCCAAAGAAGCTTTGGAAATATTCATTGGTGGACATGTTCAGGGTCAGGTTGATGGGACTTGGAGCAGCCTGGTGTAGTGGGAGGTGTCTCTGTCCACAGCAGGAGGGGAAGGAATGATATGACCTTAAAGGTCTTTTCCAACCCAAACTATTCTATGATTCTACAGCTTTCTGTTTTGACTTACAGACTTTTGTAACAATCTCCTTTTGTAACTATTAGTGTGCATGTACCTTTCCCCCGAGTCCATCATTTACAGCTTAAAATGTGGGCTTTATAAAGCTGAAAGGTTCTTATATGGTTTTATGGACAATTTGCTTACTTATTTACCTAATACCTGTTATGGTGAGTGTCTAATCCTCTGTGGGACATTTTTTTCCCCTATTGCTGCTGTCATATACAGTATAGGTGGATCTGCTAATGAAACCTGTTATTAATACTGTCCAGCACTTCCTGTTATAAGACTCCTTTTGTGCTGTTTGTAATTATCTGCAATTTTCAAATTTCAGCTTTGTAGGCCAGGAGGACTTACTAAGGCATTATTAAGCTGTTACATGCTTTAGGTTGGTGGAGACTGTTTATTTTAATCCAGTACACTTAAATGAGCAGGAGTCATTACTGTGGCTCAGCCTGAGCTGAACTGACATGTCAGGGAGTTTGGTGGCTTTAGGAGGAGCTCACAGACTCCCTGTTATCCTGCAATGTCCCCATTTAGATCAGAAAGAGCAAGGAGAAGGTACCTACATGTTCTATCAGCCTGGTTGTGCATTGTGGATCCCCAGGGCTCAGATACTCAGCTTTCCTGGAGGTACCTGCATGCCAAAACCAAAAAATAGATGTCTCAGTCTGTGAACTGAATCTCTCAAAAGTAGATGAGAAGAATCCTACCGAAACTCTCTAAATGCTGAAAAGTCAAAAGAGTCTTAGGAAAAAAAAATACTATTTTGCTAGGGTATTTCCAGTAACATTTAGCAAGGAGAAGCATGGAAATGCCCTGGAGGAAACCAATCATTCTGTCATCAATGGACGAAAAACAGTGGTGGAATGGATCACCCACTGAACAAAGAAGATTAAACACATTTTTGAGTAGATGTTCAGGGAGTGAGACCCAGCCAATCTGCAATCTGAATGAGAACAAGACGTCTTGAATAGGATACATGTACAAATTAGGGTGTGGAAACTGAGAGGAGTTTAATGCGAATACATGTAGGTGATCAAATTTCCACTGGTACCACACCAGGGTAACCAGAACTGGTACACAGAGTGCTATGAGGATGACTAAGCTTGGTCAAGAGCATGCTGGTATAGGTTATACAAATCCAGAGCCAGGTTTAAATTGTTCTTTAGTTGTATTTTTAGATGGACTCATGAGTAATATCAGAATTTTTAAGTCCTGAAGCCTGAACTACATCTACCTGCAGTGCAATTATCGAGGGATTTAAAAGATTCACCAGTCATAACAGAATTGACCGCATGTGAAAGGCTGAGAGAAGGTTGTGTTTTTATGGTAGGTACAGTATATCTAACCTATCTCCTGTTGAGATACTCTAATTTTTCTGAGAACAGTGTAAATGCCAAGCTGAAGTCTTCAGTCATGCAATTTTGGCTATTATAGTCACTCTGCTCAAGTTTCTATTTTCAGTTTTCCCCAAAGAATAAATATTGTTCCCTCATGCAAATTATGCAAGTTTAGCTTGAATGGGTAGCAGATACAAAGTGAGATTGCTATTGATTTGTTATTGTGAGGACAACCAATCTGATTTTTTAAATTCTCTTGAATAGCTCCTTCAGACATCTTCCGCTACCAAAGCTGAGGAAAAAGAGTTTAGATGTCACTCCATTAAAATCATTCCTTCTTGTCCATTAGTGGTTTTATTAGACCAGATTTTGTTGTTTTGGACAAATCTGAACATAAAACTGAGTGATCATGGCCATTTCTTATTGTTGTGTATACACTGGCAGTCAAGTGTGTCATAACAGTAAGACTAATTTATGCAGGAACTAAATTCCATGTGGGATTCAACTACACTGTTCTTACAGCAACTGAAAAACCTTTGACCAAAGTATGGGGGTCCCTTTGCCTCAGGCACAGAAGAAGCATGTAACAGAACACTTCTTTCTCTGAAGACTTCCAAACTAATGAGAAAAGTTCACAAAAAGTGGAAGAAAACAGTCTGATATCCAGTGGGGAAAGTGAGATGCAGAGAAAACAAGTTAAAACTGGACCTAGCTCCTAGCTGCCATTGCCCATGGTTTGGCTTCCCAGGAGCTGCAGTTTGCTGGAAGAATGTTCATTACCATGGCTACTTTGGGATATAGTCTGCATGTTCCTGAGGAGTGAAAACCAATCTATTTCATTGTCCATATATTTTGGCTTCAATACCTATTTCTAAATCTGTATTAGGTTTCTTCTGCATTCTTTAGTTTCTGTTAATTCCTTTTTTGGTTTTCCAATTCTGTGATACTTTTGGCCAAGTGTTGTTATCCACTGCTATTATTTCAGGTTTTTTTCTTCCCCCTACTTGGGTTTTAATTAACAAGGTGACATTGGTATAGAAAAGCTTTTACTGTTCTTGAATTTTTGCAAACATTTTTCATCCCTAAAGTGTGGGCTTCAAGATATTGAGTTACATTTTTGAAATCCCTCTGAACATGCGGATGGAAAACCTTATGGGTAAGTTCACTTCATTTCCAAATAACATTAATAAAACAAAAGTTGGGGTGAAGTTTATGTGAGTGCTCAGCTTCACAGATCAGTTTTTTGATATCTCAGTCTAAGATCTACCTGATTACACCAGTGTCAGAGTTTAACCCCAGCTGGCAACTTATGACTAAAAAGAGGGAAAATCCATGCCTAAAAAGTGAGAAAATTCATGGGCGAAATAAAGACAGGTAAAGCAAGAGCCATGTGCACAAGCAAAGCAAAACAAGGAATTCATTCCCCACTCCCTGTGGGTGGGCAGGTGTTCAGCAATCCCCAGGAAAGGAAGCCCCATCAAAACGTAAGAGAGGTTTGGGATGATGAACACCATCAAAATGTTCCACTCTTACATCTTTTTCCCCCAGGTTTTTATATCAACCATGACTTCATATAGTCTAGAATATCTCTTGAGTCAACCAGGGTCAGCTGTCCCAGCTGTGACCCTTCCCAACTCCTTGTGCACCCCTGGAATTCCTGTTGGTGGGGTGGGGTGAGGACCAGCTCTGCCCAGCAGTAATGAAAACATCCCTGTACTATCAACACTATTTCCAGCACAAATCCAAATCACAGCCCAATATCAACTACTGTGAAGAAAATTGACTCTATGGCAGCCAAATCAGTACAGTGCAGCAAATATATTTTTGATGTTCAGAAAACTTCATTTGATTAATTTGTTGTACCAGAGAGATTAAGTGTTACCTCAAAATATGATTGAACTCCAAATAAGGTCTGTACCCCAAAAGCAAATGATGCTTAGGAGGAAAAAAAAAGAGCATCTGAGTGGAATTGCTTCAAGTAGAATCTGCAAAAAAATAAAACAAAATATAGGAAGACACTGAGTCCCCAAAAGTACTTTCTTTTCCAACTCCTATATGTATTTGATAGGGAAAGGAGAGTGTATTCTGTTTAATGTACAAAAGGGATGCTGATGTCTGACTAGTGTGTGAGGCTTTATACTAGTGGACAAGTGCTTGGTTTCTGAACTGAGCTCAGCATGGGCCTCAAATGCACATGAGATCCTGATGTACTCTGTTAACACAGGCTATTTGTACAGGAGACACACGCCTGCTTTTTAAAACTTCTGATTCACAATAAGAAAAAAGGCATCAGCAATAGTCATAAATCCATCATTCTGCTAGCCAGCATTGTCCATAACTTCCTTGGCATCGTGGCATAAGGATGAGAAACAGAAAAATACTGCAAGATGACATTTATTTTTTATTATTGCTATTATCACACACTCCCTTTGGCAGAGGGGTGGTGACTGCAGGGTCTGTGGAGCCATGACATGCTCTCAGAGCAAGCCTTTGCAGCTCCCCCAGTTGATGTCTAGCACAGTGGTCTCCCTGCCACGCAAGTAACCATTACAGGGCATTGTCATCACTGCCATTAAACTCACAGAGAGTACATGTTGTTGTTCAATTCATTATTTTAATTGGGTGCTCACACTCTGTTATTGAAATTTGCCATCCTGCTCGAAATGGGTGTGTTGGAAGGGGTGTCAGACATCAACACCTTGGGGGTTGTGAACTTCCATGGGGAACATACTGGCAAAAGGTAAGAAATAGGAAATAGATTGGGATCTCATTCCCTGTTCCTTCTAGCAAGCTCTCATCTGCTCTAGCAAAGACACTTAGCTTTAGGTTCTTTCATAACTATTAAAGAAATCAATCTTGGTTTTGACCATGCCACAGACTCCAAGTTTAAACCCATGCAAGTCACAGACAGGATTGTGCCAACCTATCTTACTCCTTCAACATTCAGCATCTACAACTGAGCTGCTCACCCCAGATTCCCTTTGTAGGCTGGGGAATAGGAGTTTCCTCCAGGAGGAATTAAACTCAATTAATTTTCTTCTGAGCCAGCTCCCTGAAGGCTGAATCACTTGCCTGCTGCTGTCACCTACTTCTCTCGAGTGACTAAAGAGAACAGCTGGGGTAAGCACCTTCACCTTCTTTTGGCAACTCCAGTCACAACCTACTGGTGTCTCTGTTCTCATTTCTCACAGGTACAAGGACTGTTCAATTCATAAAAAAAAGATATGTAAGGAGATTCTGGGCTTGTTACCTTGCATAGAGATGCCATATTTCAAATGTTTAACTAAGGTCAGTGTAGATAATTAGTTATATATTTGTAAAAATATGACAAAAATTAGTCTCCAGCCTCAACTACAAAGTGTAATAACAATTACTATTATGGTTATCATTCTTAAAAGTAATCCTAAGCTTAATTATGCTTAGGGACATGTATGTTTTATGCTAGCCCTGAAGTCAAAGTGATGATAAGCAATGAAAGGGCATTTATAAACAATGCCCTTTCCAAACATATCGGTTCTGCCAGCAATAAACATGAATTTTCAAGCTTTGGAGCTGCCATTTCTAACTCCAGCTTCAATATTTATTATTACTATTACTTCTATTATCCTGAATTACCACACAGATAGAAAAGGGAGGAGGGATGAATTGTTTTTGAAAGGCTCTGTCTTATGTCTGGGCAAGATATTGATGAGTAGTCCCAGACAGGAAATTTTGTGGAATTCAAAGGAAGGATGAAAGTCAATCTCTTCCCTGCTGCTATTTGAACTTGCATTTTCTGCAAGTTTGGATATTTCTAAAGAACATTCAGAGCACTAACACATTACTTGCAGCTGCCACTTAATTGATTAAAGACTGTTTAATTAAAAACCCTCACAAGAACAGCACGATGGAAGGATGGGTTAAAATTACATTTCACCCCACCTGAAATAGTGAAGCTCAAAATATACATGCTGAATCACACCACTAATTATGAATGCATTTTCAAGGGCACATCCAGAACCTTCTTGGAAAGATCCAAGAGAACATAACAGCACATCTGTCAACATTACCTATGGATCTATACCGATGTGCTGCACAGGCATTTGGGGATTTTGGCAGGGGGTGGGTTGAGAGGGGAGAGTTAAAAAAGCTCATGGAAAGGCCCATTTTATTCAGTTCACAGAGATGGCAACATGGTTGAATCCAGATGAGTGAAATGTCCAATTTTAATGGCCACATGGCTGGGTGCCCTTTAAAATTTGTCTAAATCCGCATCTTCAGAAACATACGAGTCCTTTGTGGAGTTTGGCTTTTTGGGTTTTTTTTATCTTTGAAGGTTTTTTGGCATCAGGTCTTTTCACTGCAGCTGGCCCTTTCCCTCATCTCAGGACAGACTCTGCTGTCACTAGATCAATTACCAGCATTCATTTCGTCTCGTGCTCTGACCCAATGGACTCCTTGTTCTCCCTCTGTTGACAGCCTGAGAAGGCTCCAGCCAAAGTGGCCGCTAGCGACTGACCCCTCCACAGACAACCTCATTAGGGTAATTGCAAGGCTGGAAGCAGCCTAGACTGGGGCCCAATTACACCTGTCCTTGTCCAATTCAACCAGGGCTTGAATTACCTGGATGGGTCAAGGATGGTAGTGTGCTCAGGTGAACAAAAGCTTTCCCTCTATTCTTGTGCCTTTCACAGACAGACATTCTTAATTATGCTTGTCATTGGGACATAATAAGGCTGATTTCTTTAAATGGCATCTTTCCTCGGCAGGGAAGCTGATGCATGGTCTGACTGAGCACCAACACCCAGCAGCCCAGGGACTCAGGGCAATGTGGAGGTAGAAGCAGCTTTTGGGGTTTTCCTCCTCAGGTGATCATGGAACACAGAGAAGTCAGTGCCTAGTGTGCTTTATGTGCTCTTACACAAGGCAGTAGTTAATGACAGTGGTGATAAAAGCTTGGAAAATGGGTTTTTTATTGTTTTCCCATGACAACAGTCAGGTTCTGAGCCCATTAGTTTAATTTTGTTTGAAGGAGATGGTCATTCAAAGTGTTGACATGAGCTGTAACGCCGATTTACGGACTAAAAGCAACGAGACCAAAACTTGTCCTTACATACTTTAATTGTCTTAATGAGGGACTTGGTTTCCCAAAGTTAGGAGTGAGCACAATCATACCTGGGAAATGTAATATTCTCAGCACTTTTGAAAAGAACTCTTGTGTTTAAATATTTAAATACACATTTATTAATCTCCATCTTCAGTTCTCACACTTAGAAATCTTGGGAAATTACTGAACTGAGTATGGACTTATATCTGTAATATTATATTTACCCTTCTGACAAAAATACAAATTTTCAATATTTATTGTGACAACAAATGGCAGGTTTGTGCACACACCATAAGCACACATGTTTTTCTACTTTTTATGCAAGGCTGAGAGATTATTTGTTTCATTCCACCGTATTTTACAGGCCAGGTTAAATGATTTTCAAAACAAAAAAAAATCAGGAAAATGTGAAGCAAAGTAAAATTTTTAGAGAAGATAGCATATATACCAACCTACAGAATTAAGAGAAGTTATAACTTCAGTTCTTAAATTTTGTTTGGATATTTTAATCAATATGAAATAGGGCCTGTAGTAAAAACTGATTATAAAATATTAATTATAATTTACTAACAGGAAATAATTTTTGGTGTCATAAAAGTTCAAATATCAAGAAAACAAATACAAAATAATAATTTTTTTAAAAAAGCTGTTTAGCACTCCTGATAAAATCATGCCAAAAATTGAAAATAAAAATTATGAGTATTAACAATTTTTAACAATACCTTTCCTGATTTTATAAATTAATTTATCAAGGAAAAAAAATGGCCCTAATTTTTGCCCACTTTTTTTCTTCCCCCCCCCCCAAATCTGCCCTTGCCCAGTCACATGGTTTCCAATATCACATTTGACATTATTTGAAAATTATTAGTAAGGAAAGTTATTGCAAAGGGTTAATTTTGATAACTTCTAATTTTCACCATGTCATTTCTTTACAAAATAAGACAAAGAAGTTTCAGCTAGACATGAAGAACAGACTAGTAACAAAATTTCAGGGGTTCCCTATTGAATGGGTTTGGAATAGGATAGGATAGGATAGGATAGGATAGGATAGGATAGGATAGGATAGGATAGGATAGGATAGGATGGGACAGAACCCAACAATCCCAGCATGGATTTGGGATAATTAATATAACTAAAATGACCATCTGTGGACAGCAAAATTCATAAGTGAATCTGCAAGTCTCAGCGTGTGATTCTGTGCTGATAATAATTTTATTAGGACTAAAAAGTGCAGATATAAATCTGTGGAATGTTGTTTCATCTTGCATTAACCTCTGGATAAAATGAGGATTGCTGAGGAGGAAAAGTTCCACATTTGCTGTTGTGGGGCAGACCTGTGTTAGTAACCCTTTCTCCATATTGAAATCACTTTGTCTGTAAAGAGTCTGACAAAAGCAGTCACGAATTTCAGAGCATTTTAGCACATATAAAGAAGGTAAAACATAATTTCCCAAGCAAAAACCCTAGCAGTCTCAAGGAGGCAGAGTGAACCAGTGAGTTTCATCCCATTTCTAGCAATCTGACTCTGTCTGGGTTTCCCACTAAGTGTTGGGATCTCTTCCAGTTTAGTGACAGCATTCCCCGGCCTTCTGTTTCATCAGATCTGGCCCTTAGTGTTAATAAGTGCTATTTTCCATGACATTGCCTGTTTTGCCTTGTGGAAACCAGTTATGAAACCACTTTGCATCACTAATCCAAATAATAACCTCTTTTTAAAACTGTTAGGTTTGAATCTATCTGCCTTAAAATGGTACTTTGAAACGAAAGGATTCCTCCTCATCTAATATAAGGCTTCAAACTAGGTGAAAACAATTTCTAGTTGCTATCAGGAGATGGGTATTTTGTCAATTTTGATGGACAGAATAAGGCGAAATTAATCCAACACAATGGAATTGAAGCAGTAAATATAATAAACCAAGCATATATTGCTGGAAGTAAGGTGTTAGCTTTTGTTTCCTTCCTGAGATGAAGAATTCACTTTCTTGGAGTCCTGCTATGTCCCTGGCAGTGTCAGCACCAAGTCACAACGACGACAGCTGGAGGCTGTTTAGAAAAATTGTCAGTCCCACAGGTGGAGGAGAAAAAAGAAAAAAAAGGAATATTTCTGGAAAAACTATTATAAGCCACTTATATTCAAGATTAAAAAAACATAGCCTCATAAGAAGCCACAGGATATTAATATATTAATGATAATGTCTTTTCACTTCACCCGAGGACTTAAATACACTTTATAAACACTATTTAAATGTCATCACTGATTTGGTGAAGCCATTATGAACTACAGCAGACATTTCCTGACTCTCCCTGGAGACTCTCCAGTGTTCTCTGCCTTCCCATGATACCCAACACACACAGTGAGCAACACGAGCCCCTTGCACAAGATGGAAAAAGCACAGGGAATAGGAAGGAAACCCACTCCATGAATGACACATATGCCAAGGTGGTGAGATGGAACACAAAGATTTTATTTATTCCTGACACAAAGAGAGTGGGATTTTTGATTATCCTTTTCTTGCCTTTAATTTTTAAATATTATATCAGATTTTTCCTTTACAACCCTGGCATGTGATCCAAACCTCCAAAGTCTTTTTCATGAACAGGATGATGTTCTTGATTGCATAACTGCTCATTCAATATGTAGGGTAAACTGTTTGGAGACACCACTTTGCACAACTTGTAAAAGAGTCATGGTTTTTGATCTCTACATCACTGCTCTGGAGCAAAATGGAATTTATCATAAAGTTTATACAAGATAGAATATTCATTAGGGAAAAAAATTAGAAAATATCCATCTGAGAATGGTTTACAAATTAAGCCATGTGATAAAAATCTAAGAGTTTGTTCCAAAGCAACCAGACATGATCAAAGAATGATAGAATGGCTTGGTTGGAAGGGACCTTAATGATCATCCAGTTCCACCCCCCTGCCATGGGCAGGGACATCTTCCACTATCCCAGGTTGCTCCAAGCCCCATCCAGCCTGGCCTTGGACACTTCCAGGGATCCAGGGGCAACCACAGCTTCTCTGGGCACCCTGTGCTCAGGGCCTCAACAGCCTCACAAAAAAGAATTTCTTTCTAACATCCAATCTCTACCTACTCTCTTTCAGCTTCAAGCCATCCCCCTATGATCCTGTACATGAGCCTGTAATACCTCAGACACATGGCCTCATCTGTCTCTGGTTTTGGGGGTAAAAGGAAAAAAAAAAAAGAAAAAGGAAAAAAGAAAAAAAGAAAAAAGAAAGAGGGATTTTTTGAAATTATAACTCCCAATGCAGTTCATGCTTTTGCCAATAATGGGATACAGATTGTCTCTCGTGCCTTTGATGCATCCATCAGGGCAGCATGGAGACATCTTATGCACAGATGGGAATTACAGTATCTGGGCCAGATCGAGAGCAAATTTTGCCATTGAGTGTGTGTTTCAATTTGTGCTGGCAGAACTGAGATCAGAATCTGTCATGTGAGCATGGAAGTGAACACAACTCTGCTTCCCATTTAAAACAGCTTTCTCAAGTGGGATTAAGGGATTAGGTTTTGTGGTTGTCTTCCAGAAGCAATGTCACGGGGTGGTTTTACTAGGGAAAGTCCTGGTGTTTCGCCAGTGCAAAATAAAGTCTGCTGGCAACATGAATGCAAAATCATTGAGACAGAGGCTCAGCTCAGCTGCACCAGCCTGGCCTCAAAGTTACATGAGCTCTGACTCTCCTGCAGCGTAGATTAAAATTAGCTGGTGAATTTCTGAAATTCCTCTCTCTCCGCACTGTCCCTCTTCCAAGATTGCTGCTCCTCAGCAGGAGAGTCTGAAGCAGAGTATGAGCAGCTGAAGCATGCATGCCAACATTGAAAAGCACAATTTAAGTGTATTTTAATAGACTAGGCTGATTAACAAATTTTTATTATGGTCTCGATTGGGCCTAATGGTGTACTAATTCAGGAGGTGCTCCACAAATTATTTAGACATCTTACTGGTAAATCCATAAAATGGGGGAGGGTGGGGGGTATGAAAACAATACTGACCTCAGCTCTACAGTTTCAGGCAGCTGCCATGTGTGGGTGAGAGCCATATCTCTGATACTACCATAGAGCCTGACCTCAGTGCAAGTGAGAATACCAAACAGAGCAGAGGTGTTTGAGCCTCCTTCCATTTACCAGACTGACCTCTCCAAAAGCTGGAAGCAGCAGAAGTTTATTTAGCCTTAGATGGAATTTCTGAGGATATTTTTAATCTGCAAATTCTGTGTACCTTTACCTGGAAATTTCCTATTGTGTGGACAGTGATATGATTAAATTTGGTCTAATATGAGATTCTTTGGCCTGGAAAAGTCCTTCTGTCTCTTTTCATGTCACCATTTATTGATAGGGACAATTGGGCTTTCCTATTTTGATTTGGAGTTCTGTATGCTAAAAATCATCAAAATTATACCAGCAAGCTAATAAAGTCTCATCTTTATCTGAGAAAAATAATGCACTCCAAGGAGCACTTCTGCTTTGCAAGCTACTTCAAAAGCCTTAGAATAATGTCAGGGATTTGGTCACCAGTGCTACCTCCACCAAGATTAATATTAATCACAAATGGTAGCAATCTTACTGAGCTTCATTCTTAGGTCCACACATAACAATTTTCTCAGTTTGCCAAAAAATTGTCAGCATTCTCTTTGAAGGAGAGAAGTAACCTGTGAACCTTTCCCTGGAAATCCAAAACTTCACATTACTATCTGGAACTCTGATTCTCACTAAAAAACGCCCCAGGAATCCAGAAGCCCAGATGTGAAGCCAAATGTCAGACAGGAAACAGAGCTGGCTGCAGTGTGATCTCTCTGTTCCCCTCTTGTGTCTAAACCCCCTTCAAAACTCTTTAATTCTCATGAATGTCAAGTCTGGTGACTGCATCTCTTTGAGTCCTGGTAATCAGCCAGTTCTGTTTCTTAGAAGTCCTGGAGACATCCTAGCACAGCATTCAGGACTCTGTTCCTGCAAGGTGAGTTAGTCAATGGCATTTCTCTGCTGCTGCTTCACATGGCCCAGGAAGATGCACTCTCACAGTGCCTCCCTCCCTCCACAGCCCTCATCTTACCCCTGTGAGTGGCATTTACAAGCCTGTGCCACTTGAGAATCACTGAGGTGTTCCCACCTCATTCCCAGGGTTTACCAGTCACTCATTTGCATCCCCAGATTGCATCTCCTCTCCTGCCCTAGAGCTTTGCGTGCTGAGACAGTCAATGGCCAGCCCAGCTGCACATGCCCAGGGGCTTGCAAGAACACCAGAATGCTAACCCACACTTGGAAGATGATTGGGATCCCAAACTGAGCCCTGTTGGAAGGCAGACCGCTGAATTGCACATCCCTCCCATCTTTCATGGCCTGGCAGTCTCAGTGCTCAGCATGACCTGATATTCAAAGCTCAGGGGGTCTGGGCTAACTGCACTGGGGGATTTTTCGCAGATAACTTTCTGAGTGCTGTTAAATTGATGACTCTTCATAGGCCTCACTACAACAAAGAAGTGTTTAAATATCTTGTATTTAAATATCTCTGAGAACATCAAATCCAGCTGTTCTCCCAGCACTGCCAAGCCCACCAGTAAACCATGTCCTCCAGTGCCACATGCCTTTTAAATACCTCCAGGGATGGTGACTCAACCACTTCTCTTATCAGCCTGTTCTAGTACACACTGGACAGGGAAGCTGGAGAGCTGTTGTTTGAAGATGATTTGCAATATGCTTTGGAAATAAGAAAAAAAAATACACAACAAATCTAAAACCTTGTCCAATGTGAAAGCTGAGAAAGTGATGTGACACCACAGCTACCTGGCTCCATTATCAAGAAAGAAAGAATGACAGTATAACAAAAAGCTTCCAAGACTCTTTTGAGGAAAAAAAAAAATAATACAGCATAAGTGATATTAAGC
The DNA here is from genome assembly GCF_015832195.1 of Motacilla alba alba. Lineage (NCBI taxonomy): Eukaryota > Metazoa > Chordata > Aves > Passeriformes > Motacillidae > Motacilla > Motacilla alba. The sequence continues at coordinate 4,879,300 of NC_052031.1, read as the reverse complement.
ATATATAAATCAGAGGTATAATTACTGCCTGGAAATCTGTCAGATAAATTTTATAGTGAAGCTTTATGAGCCTTCCCCTTCGGGCAATGTTGAGATTGTGATACTCTTTTTATAACCATTCCCTGGGCTGCTCCATGGGTTTGCTTGTGACAGTCATATGGGGTTGTTAGAATTCTCACTGTCTCCTAATTAGCACCATTTCATTATCCAACACATTGCACAAATCAGCTTTGTTTATAGTAGCATGTAGTATGTGACAGTTACTGGCAATTTAATATTATGAAAAGTCACCAAGAACATATTCTTCTTTGCAGTGTTATCACCCCCACACTGGTGGAATAGAGGGAGAAGGGAAAAAAAAAAGTGCTCCATGTAAAACCAGCATGCAAAGAGAGGTTTTACAACCACAGCAACCCCCCAGACTTTAGGCTCTTTAAGGACCACCCAATTCATCCACTGGGTGCTGCTCAGTAAATCTTTTTAATAACACAACATGATTAAGTTATTCCCTGATTTTTCATCTCCAAAGATTTACAAAAAGTTACTCAGAGACACCTGTGTGGAAAAAACCATAACCTAATCCATCACGGTTTGATGTTTGCCCACAGGCAATTCTCTCCAGCTGAACTAATGGCACTGTGTCAGGTAAGAGTCGTATCTTCACACCACAGAACTATTTTGCCTTTGGGAACATAAGGATTAAAAAAAATATATATATTCCTAGTTGTTACCTTTGTAGCAATATATTTATGCAACAGGTGATACTCTGAAGATGAGAAGTGATTCCACTGGAAAACCACAGTAGGTTTAAGGAATGTCTCTCTGTTCTTGCAGTGGTGCTCTCTTCCAAATAGACAATTTTTGCAGACAGGACCTTTCTCCCAATGACCTACAAAGCTCTCACAAATTAAACTTCAGAATGTTTCATAATATATCAAAGAACCATGTGGAAATTGTGATCACATATTTGTCTCAAACCTGGAATGGGTGCTCCTCAGGATGCTGAGGACAAAGAGAGAGCCGCTACAGAAATCTCCTGGACTCTTCTCTAGATGTTTGTCCTCATCCTCCTCCATAGCATTTTGTCTCTGGACCTTAATGGCATAGTCACTTTTTCCCATCTGTCTTGGGTTTGTGTTAAACCATGATAAACCAAGCTACATCACTTGCAAGAGCCGAGCCCTGTGTCTTCCTATTGTTCCCAAAGGTTGTGAAATATTTTCCCAGAATAGTAGAGTAGATCAGGCAGTTCTCCATATGTATTTTATTCCCTTGCATCAGTAGTTTTGGCCATTACTAAAGACCTAAAACTCTGGAGTTGGACTTTACTGCAGCTGCAAGTCTTTAGCAGGTCTTTCCTTCAGGTAACAGCTGATTCCTCCTTAATCGACCAAACTATTTAATGGTTAAAGTTATTTTTTTGGGCTTTTTCCCAGCTTATTCTTTCATTTCAGCTCTATCACCCCACCTTTGTCAAGCACAGGGTTAAAGAAAAAAGATTGGGGGGGCTGGGGGGGGGGGGGGGGGGGGGGCAAGGGGAAGCACATTTGTAGAAGAAAAGCCTCAGCATCAAATGTGGTCTAAATATTTTCAGAAACAAAATCAAATCATGCCAGATTCCAGGGGATGGATGGATGGATGGATGGATGGATGGATGGATGGATGGATGGATGGATGGATGGATGGATGGATGGATGGATGGATGGATGGGTGGATGGATGGTGTCAGGCTGCCATGGCCTCTGCAAGGAGCAGAGACCAATGCAGAGGTCCAGCTGCATATGGGTGAGAAACAGTTCTGTTTCTTTGCTTACTGGAGCAAATGTCCAGCAAAACAGCACTTAAATAAATGCTGGAAATTGAAACCAGCTAATGGCAAAGCTACAGCTGGAAGAAAAAAAAAAAAAAACAACTAAAAAAAAATTGCTGTCTGCAACTGTGGTTACAGTTTAATTGCAAGCATCTACATGCATGCATTTTCACACCTGGATTGTTTCCCCACCCATTCTGGAGACCAGCCCTAAACTTCTCGCTGACGCACATGCAAGAAGAAAACAAGCTGCTTTGCAGTCTGTCCTAACGGAGAAAGTCTTTAGGCAAAGCACTGGCATCTGGCAAATCTGCAAGAGACAAACATGCAAGCAAGGATTAGCCACATTGGTTTTGGCTTCCACATCTTTCTCTCTTTTATTGAAAAAAAAAAAGCCTAAATCATTAAAACTGGTGAAGTAGGTGTGGAAAAAAAAATATGGTCTCTGTGAATCTAACACTAAGTCAGAACAGTAAGGTTAAACAAAGAATGAAGAAATGGGTTTGATGGGTTTGGTGGTTTTACCAAAAGTTAAATTGCTGGGTTTTCCTTTTTTCTTTTTTTTTTCCCTGTTTTCTGCTGCTATATACACCTTGGGACTTTACACTGGGTTTATTAGAGGATGTTTGCCCCAGTGGTATCCTGTAGTTCAACACATACTGACAAAAGAGCAACTATGAGAGCTTCATTAAACCCCAGAGAACAGGATGTTGCAGTGAGACCTAGATCCAAGTTCTGCAGATAAGAAAGCAAATTTTCTATTTTATACCCAACAGACACGTCTGTGAACATGTAGCCTGTCATTCAGGAGACTGTAGAACACCAGCCCTTGCTTCTTACTTGCATCCAAAGAACTGAGTGCTCTAACAGTGAAATATCTGTATTTCTCCTCTCACACATCTATCACTTGTTCTATATTTCCTGTCACCAGCTACACAAATGCCACTACTAGTTCCCATTGCATGTCTACATTGGACCTAATCTATGATGTCAGTGAGACCAGTCCTTGAGACTGCAAATCTCCAGAAGAGAGACAGAAAATTTTGGGAATGACCTATAAAGGCAAGTTCTAGTGATGAGGGCAGCACTGCACCACACCAGTGAAGCCACTGGTGGTTTTGGGGCCAGACCAGTGACCCCCTGAGAGCAGCTGTGGTTCAGAGGGAAGTCTCTAAACTCACTTCTCTGCACAATAGATGCAGATGGAGATGATATTATTGCTTTCCTATGTCACCCCTGCAACTGCCTAGAAAACAGTGATAGAAAAAATTAACCAGACTGGAAGAGGAGTGGTTTTGTTATGTTGCATTTTCTTAAAATACAGCACTGCCTGCCCAGTGTGGCAGCTCCCTGTGCAAGCTCTTTTCTCATCTTGAACATCTGCTCCTCTGCCTGAAAAAACCCACAGGGAGGGAGGGGGGGAAGGAGTGCGAAGGGAAAGGAACAAAAAAAATACAGCAAACTCAAAATGTTTTGAGAGCAGCAACTCTATTCTCCTAGGAACCAAATGTCAGTGGGCTGAATAGGTCTCCTAATGGGTATGAGCACATGCCAGTGATCACAGACAATCACACTAAATTTCCCTTAGCAATATCCAACAGACCAAACTGTGATCAGTGAAAACTGAGCCCTTAGGGACTCACTTGTAGCCCATTCAAAAATGTATATGCCCTCAAGGGAAGATTTGCCTTGTTTTCCTGAGGAAATTAAATAGACTCTTTATAGAATTAGCAAAAAATCATCAGGGGTTCAGATTTCCCATAGTCTTTCATGACTTGTGGTTTAATAGCAGACTTTAAGTTAATGTATATCAGATACATGCAGTTTGATTTTCCTTTAAATTACACTAAAAATACATAAATTTGAATGAGCTATTCATCATTTCCACTTTAAGGAAGAGAACAAGAAGGGTCACAGTGGCCAAATATCTTTCTGAAGAAGAATTTTAAAAATTTTATATTTGTTGTCTATGACAGACATATAGATCACAGCACAGGGAATACACTGCTTGACATTTTCAAAGCATTTGCGAGAAGCATTAGATCAGAAGCAGAGGTAATTATTCAAAAATTTTGAGTTGTTGCCCAAAAAGATGTTTTTTCTGCTTTCTAGCAAATTTTTAAAATTCTAAGGTAGGGGAAGACCTCTATTTACTAAAAAAATTAAATCCAAGTACATAGAGCGGCATTATTTTTAAATTGTGGAAAAAAAAAATTAAAGTCTTCTGAAAATGAGAATTCAATTTGCTACTGCTAAACATAATTTGGCAGAAATATCTCCACTGGCTCAGGATTTCTGTTTCCAGTGTCCAGATGTAGCCTGGGAAAACTGAGCCTCCCAGTGTTTTGTTCCACAGACCGTATTGTGGCAGACTGGAGGGACCAGGGAGATCACGACTCTTATCTCTTCTTCTTCCTTCTACCCATCAAATCACACTAACATACACGTGTGGTTCTGGTAAAGCTTGTTCTCTGTTGTAAAACTCTCCAGGAGGATTTGTTGTGCCTCTTGCACTTTGGACAACCTTGGATTTATGCCTCCTGCTCTCAGTACAATGAGTTTGCAGTTTGCAGCCCTGGCAGTGTGAACCAAAACTCTTCTGTTCAGGTGTCCCATGATTAAATGTTATGTTGAGAAGATGAAGTCAAGAACACCAACATTTGACAGCTCCTCGTTCATTGGAGGTGAAATAAGCAATCAACACCAGTCACAGGAAGGAGTCTCAAACAGTCTCTCTTTCTTTAAACTGGCAGAGGTCAGGTTTAGATCACACATTAAGAAGAAATTCTTTGCTGTGAGGGTGGTGAGGTACTGGCATGAGTGCCCAAAGAAGTTGTGGATACTTCATTCCTGGGAGTGTTCAAGGCCAGGTTGGACAGGTCTTTGAGCAGCCCGGTCTAGTGGAAGGTGTCCCTGCCCATGGCAGGAGGGCTGGAATCCGATGATGTTTAAGGTCTCTTCTGACCCAAACCATTCTGTGATTCAAATAATCACTCTATTTTGTAAGACATAAACAGAGTACCTAGGTTGAAAGAAAAGAGCAAGATATTAGATGCACTTTCTTGCCTCAGTTTCCCCAAATAGTCTCATGCAGAACCTGTTGTCCAATAAAAAACATCCAATTCCACCCAGCTCTCTCAAGTCTCTTCCCATGGAGCCCTTAGAGGTTTTGGGTGCACTTTGCAATGGACAGATAAAAAATATTCCTCTTTTTTCCAGCACTTCACTAACCAATTCATATCCCTGGATGGATGGTTTTAGGGGCTTTCTGAAAATAAGAGCTTTTTTTTCCCCCTAAAAACTTCTGGAATCAGCACCCAAGAAATCTTGTCACCTAAGAGACTTTTGGCCTTATTTCTCCAACAAGAGTTCACCTGTGCCTCAAGCTCACCCCACTCAGGAGGGTGCTGCCTCTCAAACAAATGCAGAGAACATCCCAGATTTTCACTAGTGATAATTTTCCTGCCAGCTCTTTTCCTGCTTTCCACATCACTGTGAGGATAATTTGCCCTTTTCCTTTCAGTCCCTCTCTCAGGAATACACTGCGCTGGGGAGCAAATCACGTTCACCTGTAATATAAAGGAGACGGGATGTAGCTAATAAAGAACAAGGCAATTCAAACTTTTTTTCCTGAGCCCTCAGGAGGAATACCCAGGTGTGCTGAGGAAGATATGCTTGGAAAAAAAGAAAAGAGCCATTCTGCAGTCAATCTAAAAGCACTAGGCCTCCTTTCATGAATTGATTTACCCACTGGGTGACATATTGGCAATTTTCTGTTACCTACCCAGTGATATGACTAAGTAGATGAAGCTTAAAGGCAGGTCAGATAAAAAGACTTTAATCTAACAAAGGCAGCCTGAATTTCACATGTCAAGGAAGATGATTTAACAGGGAATAGCAGCCTAAACGCGATCCTGAATCAAGGTGGAGAATCCATAATTAATGTTATACTGCAGAAATGTTTACTCAAAAACAGAATGACAAAAAAGGGCTCGATTCATCTGTCCTATAAAAGGTCTCAATTCAGCAAAATACATCTCTATGGTCTTTTTGTTAAACATGTGCTTCAATCTGGACCTGCACGAGAAGGAATGCCTTTGAATCCATCTCTTTACAACCAGTGGAAAAAGAATAAAAATCAGTCATGACAAGTTTTATAGGACACAGGCTGAGTGCTGCAGGAATTTGATGTATACACTCGACCAGTTAGACCTGGCAGAAATGTTTTTTTGAGAATTAATTAAAATTGTTTTCTCTGAGGAAGGAAAAGTGTTTTGGGAAAAGCAGTAATATCATATGCAAGTGACATGAGACTTGTTCAAGAGTTTTCAGCCCCAAGGGGTAAAATGCCTAAAGGAGTGGTTGGTCCTTGAATAATTTATTTATCTTGCAGCTACGCTTCACCATTTTTCCTACCAGGGTTAGTTGAATTTCCTGAACAGCAGCCCAAAATGGAACCTCAAGTTACTAAACAACACCAGGGGAAGAGGAAGGCTGTTTTCTGCTCCTCAGAGTGTTTTATTTGTCCGTGCCATTTTGAGGATTTCTGTCTTTTCTAGAGGAAGATGTCCCTGCCACAGCAGGGAAGTTGGAGCTGGATGATTTTTACGGTCCATTCCAAACCAAATAATTCTGTGATTCTGTGATTCTCCTATAAAATTAAAAGCAAGCAGCTACTGGATGCTTAGTCCTTGCATGCTAAGGAAACAGTCACTGTCTGCAGACCCTCAAATGTATCAGAAGGGCTCAGCATCTTGCAGCAGGTACAGGATGAGGTCACTGGTGGCTCAGGATGAGCTGGATGGCTTTAGGATGGCTTGTTGCTGGACAGCCACAAAGATATTTTTTTGTCCTTCTTCCTAGGAAGCCTTGAGTTTGCTCCAGGTAGAGACTCAGGGGTGTTGAGGAATAAAAGGCTGTGTAACCTTTACTTCTCACCTCCTGCTACTCATCCTCTTACTCTACACATCTGTTCAGCCAGGGAGCATCTCCCACCCCTTACTGGCAACAACCTTAGCACAAGGCAACCTTCAGATTGCCTCCCAATTAACAACCCTCTCCAATTGAAGCAATCCAGCCTGAAGAGACAGCAGTCCTGAGGTCAAGTACTCTGACCTGAAAACCTGTGAGCACCCACGTTGCTGCCAGGGGCCTGCTGGAGGCTGCTCATTGCCAAGAGACCAAAAAAACCCAACACTAAATAGAAATTCTGTAGAAGACCCTTGATTAATTATCCTCATTATTCAATATTTTAACCCACCTTGACAGCCCTTCCCACTCTGCCTTGCAGGAGGAATACGATTTCCAAAATGCCTGGAGCTAGTGGCAATGGGGAAACCACACACAGACCAAAGTGCTGACAAGAGCAGAAACTGTTTCTCCATTCAGCACCTCTGACTTCAGAAATGCTCACATGCTGTAGCCAACGTGCACAACGTGGGTTAAAATCAGATCCTTGGCATTTAGCTCCTGATTAAGGATTTCCTCTGCTCTTTACCCTGATGGACTGGTAAGGTTCATGACTGCCACCTGAACAGAGAGGATTTTTTCTTAGCTTTTCCCCCCTTGCTATTGCACAACTCTCTTCCAGTGCCATCCACACATTTATATGAATTCTGCTGTGAGACTGTGAGTCACAGCTGGGATTTAGCATGAAACAAACCTCTGGATTCTAAGGCATCTTGGATGAAGCTCATGTTTGGAATCATAGAATCATAGAATAATTAAGGTGGGAAAAGTCCTCTCAGGTCTTTGAGTCCAACCACTGACCAAACACTATATTGTGAATAAGATAGATTTGTGATATGCAGGAGTAGTGGGGGTTTGTAAAGGAGAAATGCTCTTTTTTTTTTAGGTCTAGATACCCAAATTCCAAATGTCACTTCGTACTGAGACTCAGGGACATGTGGTATTGAAGTTGACATCCCCACTTGGCTGCTTCAGGATAACTTGAGCTTGAGCTGAAATCCAGGGTGGTTTTGGTAAATCTCATAGCTGATTTGCAATTCTCAGCAGTTTCCAGCCTCTTTTTCCCTTCTTCAAAACTTTGCCACTGTGAAAATCAGCCTGAGTTTGATTTCCAACATGATGCAGTGCTGGGGCAGTGGCATCCTGAGGAGGTGAATGATCCTTGCATCAGGACTGGGGAACATCCAAAAACCCATGGGATGTAAGAACTAATATATTTGCTCCAAGGTAAACCATGGAGACTCATCCTTAAGAGTTTCATGGATAAAATGAGTCATTATTAATTGTCTGTCTTTACATTATATATATATATATTTATATATATATATATATATATATATATATATATATATATATATTCATAATATGTATTTTATTTCTTTTTAATTATCTATAAATTCTTATACCATAGAGCACTGCCTTGTCCTTGACTACAGACAGGTTTTAGCCTCTGATTTTGGATGACAGCACTACCCTTAAAAATAAAAATGCAAAAGGGAAAAAAAAAACTTTTACACTTTTAATTGTCATGAAGTTTGCCCTAAATCAGAAGAAACTGAGGCTTTTGGAACTATTCTAATTACATTAAACTTAAACTCCAGCTCACTGAAGAATTTGATACAGTTGGTTGGTTGCTGACTGTTCTTGCTAAGCTTATTAGCCAATAAAACAATCAAAATCTTATACTGAAGAAAGCATGAGCAAACTTATCTCTTCCCCATATCCTGGGATGGGATGGATTCACATCCTCACATGTAAATGTACCTTAATAAATAGAAGACTGAATCTTTTAAAATCAATTTTTTTGGTGGGAAAACTTAATTTGCTTTTGCGCTTCAGTTTTTGTGACTATCTCCATGTAAAAATAAAAACTCACAAAACCCTCAAGACCTAGAAAGTTTTAGTGTTGTCCAAAATAAAATAAATATGATGTTAAATTAAATAAAAGATGAAATAAATTAGTATAAGATTATAAACTAAAAAACTAAGTGGAAATAAAAGAAGATCAAAAATAAAAAATAAAATAAAAACCAAAATAAAATAAAATATAAAATAAAATAAATAAAATAAAACAAAATAAAATAAAATATTCCTGGGTAAGTAGAAAGTGGGAGGGAGAGGAAGAGATTTGGCTTTGCAGCAAAGCTGCTTGCCTGAAGATGTAAGAACATTTTCCCAGTGAGCTCAGCATTCAAAGCCAGGCAGCCAGAACACACTTCACAAGAGAGAACCTCCTGTGAACTCCTCACCTTTGTAAGGTAAGTCAGTGTTCACAAGGAAATACCCCACCACACCATTCCCTTTGATGTTTTCACTCTGCAGAAGGGAAGGGTGGTCTTTTTAAAGAATTCACAATAGAGAGAGAAGGGGAAGAGGAAGCTCTTTGAAGAGAGCAGAGAGCCTCCTCTCGTTTTGCTACAGACTACAAGCCACCACTTTTCCTTTGTGCCTGGCACAAAAGAGGGTTTGCAAGCCCACTTCCCCCTCAAGCAGACACAATTTCTGCGAGTACCATACTGAGGGGAGGTGGCTTTCCAACACACAGAACACACAGAGGGGAAGGAACTGTATGGCTTCACACGTCAACCATAAAACAAACCTCCTGAAAAACTTCTGTGTCAAGTTGTAAGGCCTGGTGGGTCTTCCTGTGTCTTCAGGATGAGCTGCAAGAGCACACTCACCATCCACAGGCAAAGGCCTCCAGAAATCCTGTCTCCCTGTGCTCTTCCTTGTATCTGGATTGAGTTAATACTTCAGCCTTGATAATGTCAGGAAGGCCGAAGCTCTGCTGGACTTAAAACCACTTAAAGGCATAAAAACCATTCCATGAGAATGCAAATAAAGGGAAGACCTTTATTTGGGAACTGTAAACTGATCAGTCTCACCTTAGGCGCTGGAAGGGTCTGGGAGCACATCTTGGTGTCCACCTCATCTCTTGGTGTCCACTTCTACTGTACTGAAAGACAAGAAGCAATCATAAACAGTCTACAAGGATTTGTCTAGGGCAAATCATTGTTAACCAACCTGATTGTCTTCTGTGATTAATTGAGTGGCTGTAGGAGCCAGGGAGGAAGAACAGATACTACATATCTTTAATATATAAGGATTTTGTGACCCACAGCATTATCATTAGGAAGCTGGAGAAGGGATAAACTACCAAACAAGTAGAAAATTGGCCTCATACTGAGTACAAATGGTTGTCAAATGCAGCTCAATGTCCAGTTAACACCTGGTAACAAGCATATTATAAGTAGCTGATAACCTGAACAGTAGATCTTCAAGCCAGGCAGGTTTTTAAAGACCTGAAGAACAGGGCAGCAGGACTTCATGAAGTACAGAAAATATAGTATAATTTCTGCACCTGGGTTGGAATAAACCTGTGAACCAGTAGAGGCAGGTGACAAGCTAAATAACAGCCCAGCTTCAAAGAGGATACCGAACTGAATGTGAGACAACAGTGAATATAACAAACTTTTTGCTGGGATACATTAGGAGGAGTGTGACCAGCAGGTTACAGCTCAACAAGGCTGTGAAATCTCCATCCTTGGGGGTTTTCAAGACTCATCTAGATAAATCCATGGTTGGCCTACTTCGGTGCTGGAAATGTGTCATCTCCAGGACAGAAGTTGGACTGCTGACCTCCAGAAATTCCCTCCAAACAGCTCCTCCATGGTCCCTGAATGGATACCACAAATATCCACTACCAGTGAGGAATTTGGATCACTTTGTGTTTCAACGCAAGAAAACTCAGCAAACTCTACACAGACCAACTTGCTAAAACCCATTGCACATTCTCCCTTAGACATTTCTGGGTTTTGCCACAGTCAAGACCTTTTCTTGTATTTGCTAATCAGTCCAAATGTTGACATTTGAAAGCACTTTCAACTGACTAGACATGGCTTTTGTGGCTGGAGCCTAGGCCAAGGGAGTGGGAGATGAGCCTGCCAACAGCCTCGTGTGCCAACGCATTTTGTGCACGGCAAGTCTCATGTTCACAGAGATGCTCTGGGTGTCTAGACAGCACCTCCACTGTACTTGCACCATCCATGGTACCTTGTCTCAGCACGAGAAAGGGAAAGGGGGTGGGGGAAAGAAAGTTTATGCAGATGAAAGTGCTTCCAAAGTCAAGACTGATTAATTCTGAAAGCAGGCAGGTACTCGTGGGCGATTTGCAGCAGAGAGCCTGATGAACAGTGTGTGCCTCTGCATGCAAGGGGAGCAAGAAACATCCCAGGCATCCTCTCAGACCATTCCCTAGCTCTGTGAGACAATGGCAATGCATCCACGTTTGTCGTGCTGAAAATCCACCTCTGGCTCCCATGAGTTGCATTTTACATCTGTGGTGAGACACATGAGCACCTTAACATCCTGCAGCCAGAAAATACCTCTTCCAGGGAAACAGGAGAGTCAGCAAAAGATATCCTCAGCTCCCACCAAAGCAGACTGGGTTTACAGACCTCCAGAAATGATGGAGGAGAGAAGCCTTGACCAAACATTAGGGCCCAAGAGGAGAGAAGATAATTTGATTTCAGCTCTGTTGATTAATGGACATTAGGCAAATTAGGAGCTATGTGCTTTATAACAGCATTCCAAAAACACATATAGAGCAAGACATGAGGTTTTTCTTCTTTTGTCTTTCACCTTTTTTTTTTTTTAATACTGCAACACATATCAGGCTACATCAATCTTTGTTCTAGAGTAAGTATGCAGACAGAAAACACCTCAGCTTGTAACACTGCTTACTATAAAATAAAGATTGCAGGCAGATGACAAATCTGGTTCTCTCTTCCTTTCCAGATGTCCACAGCATTTTACTTTCCATCACAAAATAAGTAAACAACAGTATTTAGACTTAGAAAATATTCTCTCTTTCTTGTTTTTTGGGTTTTTCATCATTAGCTGGGATATTTTTTCTAATTTTTCATTGACAATTAAAAAAAAAAAACGAAATAAGAAAGCAGCTTTTGGTTCCAAACACTTGACCTTCAGAAATGTAGCTATGTCCCTTTCATCAACACTAAAAAAAAAGGGAAAAAAAATCCTCTCCTACTGGAATTACAGTATTTCACTCATAAAGTCATTGAAAAGGTTGTCTTCAGAGAACATAATACCAAGTTATGAGATATTTTTGGCACAAGGACAAGGTAAGATATTGCCAGACAAAGAAAACACTTATAATTCAGTTAATGGCTGGCAAAGTTATACCTTTCTGCTACTAATTAATTTTCCATATTTCCAGCCAAACAAACCCAAAGAATGTATAATCACCTGGGACAGCAGCCTGCAAAGTGTTAAATCATCATTAACTTAACCACTCGTCTCACCTGGCTGCTGCATTTGTCATCACCGACAGAGGCTGGGTGTGGATCCGGCTAGAAGGAAGGAAAAGGATTGCCAGGCATGGAAGCTACAAGACCCAGCTCTGGTTTTTGGGACACATTTGTGTTTGTTGGAGCATAGCTGGGAGACCCAGCCAGCTCCAGAGGGACTGGAACGTGTCAGCGAGTGGGTGATGTGATTTACAGGAGCGCGCAGCCACCTGCGCGTGCTGTCACACCAGACACACACAGGCTTAGGAGAGGGGATGTGACCATGCTGGAAGGAAACCACCTGCAGCAGGGAATGGTTTGGTGCTCTTTACTTGGCCTCCCCAGAGCAGCAGGGAGAAAAAAACAAGAGATTGAAGTTCTTTGGGCCACAATGTGTTTCCTGGTGTTTTCCTCACTCAGGGGGGAGTTCAGCACTAAATGGAGGATTAATGCACCAATAAAACCAAATTTTCTGGTACCTTAGTCCAGATTCTGAGATTACTTCTAAGTCTTTTACACAAGAGTCATTCCATTGTGGAAAATTACTGGTGATCCAGTTCATCGACATTTTGCATCAATCCTGATATTCCAGGACTGGCATAGACTGCATGCACTACCAAAAAACAAGGGGAATTATGGCTGAGGATAGCTGAATTGCATTATGCCAACCCAAAAATATTTCCTATGAGGTTTTAGGTGAAATTAGAACTAAAAATTATTTCACTCTAAAGCAAAGAACATATTTTACGTTCTTTTCAAGTTTTTTTTGAAAAATCACAGTGGCATGAATTTCAAAACAGGTGTTTTGCAACAATTTTTTTTTTTCCAATTACCTTTTTTTAAGTTTGGATTTGTGGGAGGCTAATTTTTGTTGCTTGTTTTTTTTGGTGTCTGTTGATGTGCATCTCTGCTTTCCGCAAGATAAATGGTTACTTTCAGTACACAAAAGCTTTTGCCTTCAGAAATAAAAAGTGTGGGCTGCAGAACTCAGTCAGAAAGAGCTTCATCTGTGTGTTTAATAATATACAGAGCAAATTTTTCCCCCTCATACCCAAGATGTAATTTTACATTTCCTGGAGTGGGATTAACCCTTTTATCTAATTAATCAATTAATGCACCTTAATGGCCACGGATTGCTAAGAGCCCTAGAATTTGTCTAGTAAAATCATTCTCTGTAGATCAACTTTCAATATTTTAGTATTAGATTGCTTTCTCATTCAGAATAAACACCCTATTTTCAGTTTATCCTGACAAAGCAATTGATCCTGATTTTTAGACAGCTAGATGGACAGACATGGAAGCTCAGGGAAGAGTTGAGTAATGCTGTTCTGGCCTCCATCTGTCTCCTTTTCCATCAAGCAGAAAACATCACAACTTTTAAACATTAATCATTTAAACATTTTCAGGTTCCTCATTCCCTGGTGGCCACTATCCTGATGTGCTGACAGGCTGCAGAGGAGATGAATCCCAACTGGCCACAGCACCTTGCCAGTCTAATTCCCATCAGGAGTCCTCTCATTAGAAGTTAATTGTGCCCTGCTTTAAGTTTGTCACACCTGAATCAAAACTGAACCATCTCAGCAAAATGTTTGAATTACTGTGAATCAGCTTTTTCATCTGGGAAAATCAACAAACATTCCACTGTGGAGTTTTCAGCCAGCTTTGGTGAAAACCAGTCTTAAAATAGATTGTTGTGTCTTTCTACCTGGAAAATTTGGCAGATTTCAGTGGAACATGTGACAGATATTAGTTTTTATTTCCAAAAGCAGTTGGTAATCTTGGTCTAGATAAAAACTTGGACTCGATGAAAACATTACAAAAACTGGCTGAAAACAGGAAAAGGACTAGGAAATAAAAAGCAGAACAAAAATTTCTGAAAACCAAGAGTTACTTGTTAAGAAAGACATTTCTTCTGCATGCAACCTGAACTCTACTCTCTCCAAAGGAAAAGCCAGTCATACAATAACAGAAATTTAGTTCTGGTCTTTTATCTGAAGATTGGTTCACATGAATACAGAGCCTGTGATCCTTAGACCCATAGAAAGTTTCAAGTAGTTATTTTTGGATATTCAACTGCACATACCCTGGAGGGACTTGATTTCCTGAGAAGTTGCTCAGCATTTAAGTAAATTCAATGCCTTTGAGATGCTGAAGGCTTGGCTTTACCCTTTCCACCCTGAACTGCAGCTTTCAAGGCTCAGAGAAGCATTGAAATGTAAGATGGTAGGTAAGTAAGATGGTAGGTAACTAGACTTAGCTGAAATGTTGAAAAGGATACCTAAAGCTGAATCTAACTTGTTCAATCCCTTTCTTTCCAAGTTCAAACTCTGACTGGCTGAATCACATGCAAAGAGTTTTAACCCCCACTGAGGCAAGTGCCCAGTTTGTGGGTTTGCACAGTCAAGGCATGAGACCTCAATCCTGCTTGGCACAGTTGTGCTTTTCTTTCTGAAGGGTGGACCAGAAGTTCAGCCTGAGGAAGGGTGCAAGATTTCATCCTGTAAAACATCTGTTTGGCTGTGACTGCCAGTATCTCTGGGTTTATTAAACAAAATCATTCAACAAGCCAGTGTATTACAGTCCTGGACACTCACCATTCTTGCAAAGGAATGTCAGAAATGCTTTTGGGAGCGAATTGGCACTTGCAACAATACAGGTATTCACTGAGGTATCACAGAGCAGCAGAGCTCTGGCACGGGGGTGATCATTCCTGCCCATGCAAACCAATCCAGGCCATGCTGCTTTAAATCTCTGCCTCATTCCACATCTCTTACCAAGATTTATGGCAATTAGCTGCCGAATCCATAATTAGCAAGTGGTAACAGATCAGCAGATACATCCAGCTCTGGTGACACCTCTGACAGATTGGTGTCTACTCCCCAAATCCCTGCAAGGCTTCATGTTTTCCCTGTGACCACTCTTAAGCCGGGTTTTGGCAAGGCTGTCTCAGCGGGGAGGAGAAGGGGGGCTGGGGAAGAGCAAGTTCTCACAAGCATGACAGGACCCATGCATAACCATTTGACTTTGCAATTAAAAACATGTTCTTGTCTTCCTCTGCGTCACCGAGGGGAGCGTGTAACAGTTGCTCTGCAGAGTGCCTTGAATTCTAACCTGGAGGTTCGGGTTCTGCACGGGGGGTTTTGTGTGCTCAGATAAAGGGAGGCTTTTTTCCCTTCTCTAAGAAACATTTCAGGAGCCTTTCTAGGGGGCGGGGAGGAGGAGGAGGTGGGAGGAGGAGGAGCTGTAGTTGTATTCAAGACACTTTTTTAACAAAGACATTCTGTGGTAAATACAGGGGTCAAGGTGAGAACAGGGAGCCCTATCCCGCCTACTCAAAATCAGATAATTTATAATTCCTTAACTGCTGCTCTAAAGAGGATCCACGTCCTTTCTACATCAGCTTCACCTGTCCACCTTTGCGATATGTCACTTCTGCAAGTGTGTTCCAGGAGCCTAATATTTTGCAAACACTTGGTGATATCTTCACCCTTTCTAGCCAAAGTCTCCCAGATTCCTGATCCACTTTTTTTTTTTTTTTTTTGTTTCCCAGCCTCAACCTTTAATTAAATGTTTCTATATGCCTTGCACCTCAATGCACCCCTGATTAGTAGATGTTACTGAGTGCATGTTTCTCATTTGCACCCATAGCTTCAAGTCAGCACTTTCATTTTCAAGCCCTGCTGGGTATAACATTTAAGACCATCAAAGCCCTGTATTTATGAAGTGCACTGCTGGAGAAAAAATAAGATGTGAAGGTCGGGGTTAGATTAGGTCTTGTGCACAAGGTGACTCAGAGAGTGTGGCTGAGCCCGTATCACCTGGATTTCAGCCTAGCTGGCTGTCATGCCTGACTGACAGGGACCACATTCAGATCTTCTGTGAATTTGTCACACAAACAGCACAGCTGCTTATTGCATTGATTGTATTGGAAGCCTGATTTGCCTGTAATTGCTCCAACTCAATATGCCTTTCTATTCTGGATGACAGGATGAATGATGTACAACCTGAATTCAGCCCTGTGTCACTGCCTTTAATGACAGGTTTTTTGTTTTGTTTTGTTTCATTTTTATTTAAAAACATACCTATTGCAGGATGACAGCTCTATCCAAGCTATTCCATGAAAGGCAGCTATATTTCTGAAATCTTTTGCAGTGGTGAAGTGGTGCTTTGAGATAGTACCTGGAAAAATGCATCCATAGTTGCCAGAGAGCCTGAGAATGCAATATAAAAGTTTGTTGATTTTTTTTAGTTGGAGGAGGTATGATTTATGTTAACCTAGCTGATGGAGGAAAAGATGTTGTGAAATTGTTGAAAATTTACTCTTTTTTTTTTTTTTAACTAATAGAGAAGAAATTATCTGTGTGATGATGGTCACAGTTTTGCTGCTTGTCTGGCTGCCTTGGGAGAGCTCAGTGGAGAATCCCAACTGATTTTCCTGTTAGCTCTTACCAGAGCAGTTCCTGCACATTTTGTCTATGTAAATAAATAAGTAGGACAGATAGACAAATACCAGAAAAAAAAAAAAAATGAAACAGAAGGAGAGGAGGAGGAGAAGAAGAAGAAGAAGAAGAAGAAGAAGAAGAAGAAGAAGAAGAAGAAGAAGAAGAAGAAGAAGAAGAAGAAGAAGAAGAAAAGAAAATAAGAAAAAGTCTACCCTTTCATCAAGTGGAAAACAGAATCTTATTTCTATCTGATTTTGTTTCATTTTCCTCTCTCTGGTGCTGGTGGTGTTGTAAGCCACAAAAGTCTGGATAAGCTTTCATTATGTCTGTACCTCTCATCTAAGGTATAAGAGAACCAGGGCTAATTCTTAGTCCCAATACAAATGGCACAGGACATCTCTCTTACCCCTCTCTGTAGAAGATTTTTCTTGAAAATTGCAGTCTAAAACGAAGTCAGGCAGTTGGGTGACCACTGTCAAGCAGTGCTTGATCTGAGTGTGTGACCCTCATTTGTTTAGAAGCACAAAGGTAACCCAAAAACCCCTTCACATACTTCTTGATCTCTACATTGCACTTCCAGAATGCTGTCTCCGAAAATACACACTGTCTCTTCTCAGTGCCAGTGTGAGTCTAGATGAAGATCAGCAGAGCTATTCAGGGTGCATTTGTTTTAAAAGTAAGCTGATCTCTTCCTCTCAACGGTTTTGGTCTCCTTGCCCCTTTGCCCTTAGGTATAATTTGAAATTTCTGTGTCACCATCACCACAGTTTCTGTAAGGACAAAATCATTGCCTAAGTATCTTTGCAGATGTGGGGCTAAAGAGCTCAGCTGGACCTGCTCCATTTGACAACCTTGGTCTTTCTTCTAGTTAGAGAATAATCTAGAAAAGGGAAATTTGTAGAAACATTTCACAACTCTTTATAAAAAACAGCGAACAAATTTCACATTTTTGTAGTAGGAAGCCTCTATATTAAAACTAAGAGAGCAGAGAATTCAGGAATAAGTTGACCAGGAGATATCCTCATGGTCTGTTAACTGCAACGTGTTATAAGCTCTATCATACCTAGTGATGGAGCTTTTCTCATCCATCCTCTTCCTGCTTTGCTTTTATACATATTTATTACCTTATCATAGCCAAACCTGAACAAAATAACCCCCCCAAAGTACAATTCTTCTTTTTGCAAAGAATTTTATTTTACAGAAACAACCACTGGTTTGTTAAAAGAGTTGTTTGCAAGATGACTAGATTAGATTAATTAGTTAATGTTTGTAAAGTACTTTGAAGATTAAGAACACTATATAAGTGTTAAGTATTATTGTTATTATAATAGATAGAGAAGGTAGATAGCTAGATAGGTAAAGAGATACAGCAGTCAGATAACAATAATTATAATACTTAGCATTTCTATAGGGCTTTACATCTTTTGAGTGTTTTACAAACATTAACTAATTAATAGAGTTAAGCAGCCAGATAGTAGATAAAATAGTAGGTAGATTGATAGATAGGAACAAATTTTGCCTTTGGATACATGAATAGTATATTCAATGAAAGTTGCATCCGACTGATGAGGGCAAAATTTGGTCCATAGACAAATTTAAAGGAAAATTAGCTAGTGTGTTTCAAGGGCTGGGCTGGGATTTTTTTTTCCACAGACAATTTGTCTTCCCAGTGAGCAGATTCACTGTGGGAACAGAAAGTTCTCCTGGAATGCTGAGATGAATGTATCAAACATGTCAAACTTTACAGCGACATATTATGGAATCAAAGCACATCGTTGAGATTAGTCACATCAGTGTCAGTGACTCAGCTTTGCAACATCTGAAATGATGCATCGTGCCTTTGGGAAGCCAGATGAAACAGCATTATCTGCGTGCTCAGGTTCATCCTGATCCTTCAGGTTTTTATGAAAATGCAGAAGAATGGTCTACTGACTGAGGAAAATATAGGGATTAAAGCCAGATGTGAACATATTTTTGTTTCATTAAATGAATCTGATATTAATTAAAACAAATAATAATTATATAAAGATGCAAAGAATGGACATGACATTTGTTTCTTTTCAGTTTGTATCTTCTTGAACGCTGATATTTTTCTGCAACCACTTGTCCCAAAAGCTGTACAGAGATGAGGGAAAATAACTGCTGTTGTTTGAAATAGATTCATGTCCTGGGTGGCTTTGAGATGCAGGTGTTTTAAAGCTTCTGGTACCTCTGCAGTAATAAAAGAGGAGAGGAATAGAGACCTCATCTGGGTGTGAACAGGCTCACTCTGGAGTATGGTTGTATCAGTGTCATTCTGCACTTGAGTTTTTCTGAGGGCTTCTAAAATGACTCCAGCACCTGACTGAAGCATCAGTGCTGCCTCTGCACCTGGGGCAGCACCCCCAGTGCTCTTTGCTGCCAGACTGGGGCTCAGCACTGCTTGGAATTGCATCCTATGAACAGAACTTGTATTTCCCCTTTACAAAGCTCTTCTGCCACTGGGTGTATGCAGTACCATCTCAAGTCTTCAGGGCAATCAGAACCACAGACCACAAATAAATCTTGATGAAACAGTAAAATACAGGAGAAGGAGCCACCTTCTGAACTCTTGGCAGCTGTGATGTGGATACCTACACCTGGGTTAACACTCTAGGCTTCCTTGACTGTCCACAGAGCAACAGGGCCTTGAAAGGTAAATTCAGTCTGCTTTGTATTTATGTCTCCATTAGGACAAGATGAAACTGCCTCTTGGAAATCTTGTTTCTCTCCACTGACTGACAGTAAAGCCCAGATTAGCTCAGATGCGGCCAAGTCTGTTGTAAATAATTACAGTGAGATGTGACAAAATCCTTGTGGTGGGCTGACCTTGGCAGTCTGCCAGGTGCCCACCAAGCTGCTCTATCACCCTCCCTTCTCAACAGGACTGGAAGAGAAACTATGATTAAAAGCTCATGGGTCAAGATAAGGACAAGGACATCACTTACAGTCATGATCAAAACAGGCTCGACTTAGGGAAATTACTATAACTTACTGCCAAATAATCAGAGAGGGAAAATGAGAAATACAAACAAAAGTAAAAAGCATCTTCCCCCCCCTTCTTCCTCAAAGTGGCCCAGGTAGATGTCAGCTAGGGTTTGGGATCAGTTCACAGCTCTTCATCCTCGCTGCTCCTTCCTCCTCACACTCTTGCCCTGCTAGAGTGTGGAGTCTCTCCTATGAGCTTCTGTCCTTTATGAACTTCTCCAGTGTGGGTTCCTCTTATGAACTGCAGTTCTTCACAACCTAATGGTTCCCTAAGGTTTCATATGTCCTGCCAGGAAACCTGCTCTGCATGGTCTCCTCTCTATGGCCTGCAGTTCCTGCCAGGACTCTGCTCCAGGATGGCTTCTCCACAGGCTGCAGCTTCCTTCAAGGCACATCCACCCACACTGGGTCCTCCTCAAGCTGCTCTTGGAGCTCTGCTTCACTGAGGACCTCCACGGGCTGCAAGGGGACAGCTGCCTTACCATGGTCTTCTCCATGGACTGCAGCCCATCCTCCCCCTCCTTCTTCACTGACCTTGGTGTCTGCAGGCTTGTGTCTCATATTTCTTTTTTTTTTTTCATTTTTTTTCCTTCCATCTCCTGGGTAGCATTTTTTTTGCCCTTTGCCCTTTTGCCTGGTTATTGCTACCAAAGTCATATGTGTCCAGTGGCAGGTCTGTCCTGGAGCCAGGCCAAAATGGCTCTCTCCTACATGGATGCAGCTTCTGATGCCCTCATGGAACCCCTGCAGTCCCTCTTCCATCAAAACCTTGACCTGGAAATCAAATAAACTCATTCTAAACCTTCCTCTTCCTTCCTCATCTGCACAATCTACTTGGTGGAGTTTCCCAAGCTCACCTCAGTCTCACCAGGACTGAGGAGGAGGTTTAGTTGGAAATTGGTAGGAATGTCATTGACCAAAGAGGCAAGTGGTGAATCCCCATACAATGAAATTAGCAACAACAAAATTTTCCCTCCAGCAGCACAATCTGTCAGTGGTGGGGAAGCCACTACGGTGAGGCATGTGCAGAAGGCAATCAGTCATCCTTCTGACTCACCCAAAAAAAGTCAACATCCTAATATGGCACATAACAAACATTGTACAAAATAAATGCACCCTTCATCAACACAACCACCCTTTGATCACCTAAAAAAGGCATAAAAAATTAAGCAGGCAAGCAAGAGCAAGAAATAGTGTCAATGCCCTTTTTTTAACCAGGGATGGACTGTACACACCTTGGTAATTAAAGCTCATAGTTTCTTCTCAAGGAACTTGAACCCAAGTCTCAAGTTATGGGTGAATATTCACAGTGCAAGGTTTCAAGACAGACCTGTCTAAAGTTCTCTTGTTGGAGCAGTTTTATTTGTATAATATATTTCACTATTTCCTGTGTCACAGGGAGAATGATTTCTAGTTCAGTGGTTAGTATTCACCTGGAAGGGGAAGTCCTCAGTTCCTGTGCCTGCTTCTATGAATGTTTCTTGTATTTCTCATTTAAGTATTCATTGATGTGGATAATGGAAGCCAGGCCCTCTGCTCCCAAATGAAAGACTATACCACGAAGATACATAGTCATTTGCATAGGTTTGCCATCTTCCTGTTCCCATGAATATTTAATTAACCTATGCAAAGTGAAATGGTTTCAATATGAGGAACTGAGAATGCCCTGCCCTAGAATATTCTTTACCCTAGTGGTTAGGGCAGTCAGGGAAGTGGAGAGACAAGTTCAAATCCCCTTAAGCAGAAGAGGGATTAAACCTGGGTCTTCCAGAGCTTGGTGGGTATTCTCAGCACAATGTTATTGGTGAGAAAAAAAAAGTAGCATCTCTGCTTCCTTTTCTTGCCCGAGCTAATGGGATTCCCTGCCAAAATGCTTATCGTACTGAAAAATCATCACAGAGTGTGACTGATACAATCTTTATTAGAAAACAAATTATTTCACCATGAACTTTGAAAGAAATGGAGTAAATGGTATGACAACAAAATGGCTTACCACAAGGGAGCATACTCACACCTGTGTTATTTGTGATCTACACACAACATCTACCAATCTGTAATGACAGAAAAAATTAAAGTTGCCAGAATCCAACCCCCAAGTCAAGGACCTGTCCCAAACAAAGGCCATGACACCATCAACACTCAACCAGATTTCAGAATATCATATGACAAATTAATGAAATTACACTATGGATGTGATGCTATCAGGTCTCTTTCTTCTTTAAAGTTCCAGGCCTAAGAAACAGAACAAAATTTCCAAAGAGATGTGACTCAAAATCCAGATTGCTTGGAACTGACATTGGACTGCTTACCTTTCCCCAGGGCACAGATAGAAAAGACAAAGTGTAAGGTTAACCTGTAATATAAATTACTGAAGAAACACATGAATTCCAGACTGAAGGTCAGCTCTGCAATGCTGCAAACCATGGCACTTGCATCCTGTTATCCAGTAGATAAATATTTATGTCACACATAAAAAAGCACTGATATATCAGTACACATGAAGAGGTTAGATATCCTGTTGAATGAAAGTGATTTTTTTATGCATGCCTTAGGCCAGCTGAGGGAAGCAATCTGTATCTCCTAGCTGGGATCACCTGACTGGGAAATGGATGGAAAAAAAAAAAAAAAAGCAAATACCAACAGGAAGAAAAGAGAGGAGGAAAGAAGTAAAAAGCTTTGAGGCATGCTATCGAATGTCCAGAATTCCCTGGATTGGTAAAATTTAATCAGTAATATGCCTGTTCCCAAACCCAGTAAATTTTAGATAGATCTGTCTGATAAATTTCTATATCCTGCTAGTTTCAATTACTATGAAAAATTTATCTTCATCATTTCACACTCCTTTTCCATTTAAGCTCACTCTGAAAGTGAAAAAGAAACGAAAACCAAAACTTTATGAGACTGTCATTTATTGACAAAAGCCTCTCTATATATTCAATTCTCCATATTGACATCATATCCGCTTGATGTCAACCCCTGCCAGTGGGGCTCTCAGGTGGCTGCACCACCCTCTCGTAGCTCTGGAAATCTTTAGGCGAGGACACCTTCATGCCCAGTCAGCCCATAAGACAGATTAAATGCAGAGCTGCACAAAAAAAAACCCAGCAGACAGGCCATGCTTTGTCAATCCCAGCACAAACTTTGCTGAGGTATTTTACAGCCAACATTCTTGGAGAGCGAGCACAGACTTGCACAAATACGGATCTTGCCTGTTTAGGTTATGAGCTCTCTGGGGCAATGACTTTCTCTTTGGATGCAGGTATCCACTTCATAGCACCAGTCCTGCTGTAATAAAGCTAATAATAATAGTAACAACAGCAATAATAATAATAGAAATAATAATAATTTCATCCAGGATGCTGCGTAGAAGAGCTGAAGGGCAGCAGGTGTGTTGGGGAAATAATATAATACATCAAATCCTGCGCAGCGAGCACATGAGCGTGTGATATCAAAGACACTACCTATGAAATTAATTTGCCAGTGACACTGCCTTGCCTACCATCCCTGGGCGTTGTGAGAATTAATTAATGCTTGCAAATCGCCTTGAGAACTTCAGAGGGAAGGCGCGTTCTGTATGCAAAGCCCTGCTGCCTTTCCCTGGTGCCGGCTGCACACCTGTGCCCATTGCATCATGTGCCGCCTCTGTCTGGTCGCCGAGTGCTGGCGGTGCTCATGTGGCCTCAGCATGATTGATGGCTGGATCCGGGCACTGGGAGCTCTCCCCTGTCAGCAGGGAGCTTGCCTCCACACGCCTGTGCACCATCAGCCTCTTTCCTCCCGGCACAGTTGTCAGGTTTCCCAAAACAATGATTACCTTTCCCCAGAAACAAACCTCTGTCCTGACACCTCTCCCCGCTGGAGTCTTGCTCCTTTGTAAGGGTCTGTTCACTACCTCCCAGGGCTCGTGTGAAACTTCATTCCTTCGTGTTTGTGGGACACGCCAGCATCAAAGTGGTGGTGCATGCTCTTTATTTATGATCACTATTAGCAATTGCAGCCATGCAAGATGCCCAGGTTGTACCTCAGAGGTCACTACACCCCCTGAGGGAAGGACAGCAGCACTGGAGGCACTAGCAGGAACAGCAAGGTGAGGCTTCTCCACCTTCAAAGTGTCCATCCCTAATCTCCAAGGACCTGAACGTGCCTTCAGGCCATGGCAGCTGCTCTGAAGGGTGATGCAGGAACTTTATGTCTGCAAGCCCAGTGCTGAAGGAACTTTGAGTTACCAATTTCTTCTTACACTGAAAATAAGTCCCATTTGCAACCAATATCTACTTACAGTGAAGTAAATTCTTATTTAAATGCCCTTGTCTTCTCTTTCTAAATCCAATGAATTGTTTCAAAGCATTAACATCACTTGGTTTTGTGGGATTTTTTTTAATGTACATATTTAGGCTGAGTTTCCAGGTTATCCTTGACACCCCTATCATGGTACACCAGCCATGCTTTTATTATCCTCAAAAGAAATGAAGAGAGGACTCTTGTTTCCAGCCACTGCTCCTTCCTTCTGGCTATACAGCCATACTATAGCTCCACAGGTGCTGGAAAGCAGTATCCTTCTGTTGCTGAGTGATTTTAAGCAGCAAACATTGGCAGCCAGCTGCCTTGCCCTGTTCCAGCTGCACTCAGCAATGTGTGGAGGGGAGGGCAGAAGAAGCAGGAGAGCATTTTTGAAGGAGCCAAGGCTCCCTTCATCTTCTCTTCTGTGCTTCAGGAAGAAGTTGTGGACTCACTAAACAAAACTCCAGCCTTTCTCAGGGCTAGGGAGAGGTGAAACCCAGAATCCTGCTGAATCTGAAGCACTCAGTCACAGAGTCAATTATGAGATGTAATCTTGCCCTTAATCTAGGGTTTTGTTCATAGACCACTGTCTATGAGATCAATATTAATAAAAGGATTATATGGAGAACTTCCCTAGACTACACTTAAAAATTCTCTCAGTGCTTCACACAGACTTTTCTGAACCCTTTTCTGAAGAGATTTATTTGGGAATCCTTTCTTTGACCAAAACCCCCATACGTATGTCGTCTTCTCATAAAAATCAGCTTATTTTTTGATACTCAAAAATTTTACACATTCACAATGCTGAAGGAACTTATCAGTGCTGGTTGTGATCATAGAATCACAGAATTCAAAGTGTTAGGGGGATCTCTGGGGATCATCTTGTCCATCTTCCCTGCCAGGCAACATCTTGCAATGTTTTACAAAATCTTCTCAGAGGACACAAACTTTTTCTTTCTTTTTTTTCCTTCATGGCTGGCTTCAGTCAAATGCTTTCGGCTTTTTGTTTATCCTATCTCTGCTGTAGATTTGTCTTTTATGTGTAGTCTGTTTAAAAATTACTTTGTTGCCAATGAGAAATAACATTATTTTGTTTTTCCAAGAATAAGAACTGTTCCTTCAGATTGTCTCATTTTCCCCTTCCCCTCACCTCCAGAAAAGCTGGTGTATGAAAAACCCTCAGTTTCCATTAAGCAGTGATTCTGGTGGATAATTAGAATTTAATTTCTCTGACCAGCATCCTCAAGGGCATTCAGATGTCTTCTGTTTCACCATTCCTGCTTCACATGAGCAGCAGTACTAACCTCTTCCTGTTGGAAGGAACATCTACCCAGATGTTGGAAAGCTGAGTGCTTGAAAGCGTGCTTAGCTCCTACAGTGGTTAGTCAGGGCCCTCAAGGGAGAACATCAGCACTCAGTGCAATCTCCCTTTGGCTTTCCCGTTCACCCTGCCTCCTCCTTTTCCATGCTTTGCATGGGTGCTTGGGTTCTACCTCCTCTGAAGAGCTTCAGCTCAGCCCATTCCATACCCAGAGGCAACTAATAAAGGTCAATCTCAGATATAATGAAAGGGGACAATGAGGCTGTTCTGGCCACTCCTAGTTTTCCCCACCGCTTCTCACGAGCTCTGCTGGTTCTTCTGGTTCCTCCACCAGGCCTGAATGTCAGGGGGAGGCTGTTCCCACCACCATCCCCAGCTGTTCTTCAACAGTCATGTCCTTTGAAGATGTGCATAGTTATCATGTTATTTCAAAATACCAAAGGTCACATTACCTTTCCTTTTCCCTTCCTCCCTGCTGGAAAATAAGGGCAGGAGCAATTACTGAGTAAACAAGAAGGAGCTGGTTTGCAGAGCTGCTGTGAGGGACTGGGGACTCCACCACGCTGGCTTCTTGCAGCCAGACTCCCATTTTCCTCCCCTCGCCCTGCAAATTAAAGTTTCAGAGGTCTAGAAGATGTTCTATTGCAAAACATTTTCCCTACATCTGTGTTGGCTCTTTTGTCACAGAAAATCTGGTTAGATGTCCAGTCCAGACACTCATGAGGCAATAAAAAGCTCAAATTTTCCTGCATCTGTTACTCAAAATTCCATGTCGGAGCAATGGAACTGATTTTCAGCAGTCACATTAAACCACAGGAGGCATTGCAAATCACATAGGTGAGGATTTGGGAAATAAAGATATGTGTGAGTCACAGACCACCCCAAAATCTTGATGACCCTCTGCCAAAACAGGAATCAGGGCTGTCTTAGGTTCTTCCTTTTGCAGCCTACTGTGCAGCAAGGCTCCTACTTACTTTTTCTGTGATTCCCATAAGGTATGCTGGCCCTGAAGGATAAGAACTGCAGAACTGCTTGGAAATTGCATCATGCAAGCAGAAGGTCTACTGGGTAGAGCTGGGCCCTTAAGAAATACTTTTATGGGACTTCTGAAAAGCAGGTGGTCTGACACACAGAAAGCACATTAACACTAATGAAGATAAAAAATTTCACAGAAAGATAATTGTTTGCCTAGCAGCTGAATTTATTTCGTTCTCAAGTTGTAATTAAGGGAAAAGTTGCAGTTTAGAATGCAATCTGGTTTTCCCTCTTTTTTTTTCTTGCCTAATAAGCAGAGCAAGAAGTTGATTCATTTTTATCTACAAGGGAGAAATGTATCATTTTACCCACACCTGATTTAACTGAAATGAGTAGAAGACAGATAAACAGCTGGAGAAACCTGAGAAAAAAACCACTGAATTCAATTTACCAGAATCTTGCATGCCTGGGAAAGAAAAATAGAAAGAAAGAAAAATAAATAAAACAAAAAGTGAGGAGTCAGTCATGGACAAGCAAGTTTGTATCTTAAGATGTTGGGTAGTTAAAGCTCTTTTTTCCAAACGCAAGTAAGGATGAGAAATTTCTAAAAACCAGGTGTTCTAATTGTTACTATGATTTACTGTCTGTATGTGTGCAATGTTTACGAGTTGTACACTTAGCAGTCCAGCAGTCACACTCAAGGACGTCAAAAAAACAAAACTGGTCTCAGATCACTTTGTGCTGCTCAAAAGAGCAAAGAAACATGGAAGAAAAAGAAAAGGTCTGCTCCAGAAAGGCTGCAATCAAAGCAGAAGGCAAGTAATGAAAAGCAGTCCTTCCTTCGGGATAAAGACAAGGAAAGAACAGGGCAGTACTGAATAAAGGAAAATTTTCTCATGAGAGACATGTCAGGTTCTTGTATATGTCACTACTCCATGAATAAATTTTGTTAAATGAGGAGCAGGGAAAGTTTGTTGTATCAAAATTGGAAGGAAGGTTCATTGGATAGGGACAGAATTGCAGAAAGATAAACATGTTTCCAGGAATAGAAAATAGCATTTATCTCCACAACAACTTGTCATAAAGTAAAAAGTTTGGATTATCAATTTGTATTTTGGATCATTTGAACTCCGTTAAAAAAAAAGGTCTACTACTGTTTTTCCTTTAAAATAATCCATAATATTTGTGCACAGATTTCAGAATGTATTGAAGTGTAGAGATCAAACAGGGGGAGATGTCTGAATACCTTTGAGAATCTGGGTCTCATGCTCACTCCATTCTGATGAGCGTTAAGATAAAGGGCAGACTGCTGCAAGGTTATAAACGTTGACCTCCTGGATACACCTGCAGGTTTATATGGAATATGACATTTTCTCTACCAGTGACTGTGTTCAAATGCATCTGAAAAGACAAGAGTTATTTACATCAAAAGGAAGAACTAGCTACCTATCTTTGCTTTCATTGAATACCTATTCTTGATTTCACCAAGTTTATATCTTTAAGTAGGAAATGTATCTTCCCCTTCCTTTCTCCAGCCACCTGAAAAAGCCTCCAACTGTTTCTTGGAATCCTGCTTAATCTTTAGGACAGCTATTAGTGAGATTGAGGTAACCTGGGAGCAAATCACAAGAGCCAGGCAGGAACAAGCAATCACTTGATGTCGCAAACGCAACTGCGCAAACAGACCGGTGTGAGTTAAACTGCCCCGACCACTTGTCCCAGCACTGAATATTCCAGGTGTTCCCTCCTCTACACAGAGCTTCTCCCAAGACCCCAAAGCCTGAAATTGTCTGGAAAGAGGTTCAGGTTTTGCTGTCAGAAATTCTTTCTAGATTGTGAGCCTCAGAACAAATTAATAGGTTGGTTTTCTGAAAGTGAACCAGGTCAGATTTTAGCAATTAATTAATACTTAGTATAAGTTGATGAGCACTTTTAAGGATTAAAATTATACTTATTATTAAAGAAATAGTGATTTATTCTTTTCCAGAGATATTTTTTCTGAGAAACAGCCCCTGCTATAAAGGCTGTTTTTCCACCTTCCTCCCAAATCCTTCAGGTATTTTCTGTTTCTCTTTCTGCGCTTTCTGTTCACCCATATAGAGTAGCAATTTTTGGCACATCAAGCACATTAGATAATTATATGTCAGTTGAGAAACTCTCAGCTTCTTGTCACTAGTCTATAAAGCTCTCTGTAATGTTGTAATACAATATCGCTGATATCTCAAGGAGATAACATGTTAAGTGTCTACTGGCTATATAATTTGAACCAAAAATTAACAAAGAGAACTGATCTTTCGGTAAACATACAGTATATTTTTGTCATCTCTTCCTGATAGTGGTTTTGATAAGCAGATTTAGATGTGGTGTTATCCTCTGATTGCTTTTGCAGTGTACTTGCAAGACAGGGAACTCCTTCATAATCCCTCAGACAGATGGTTGAGAGGAATTTCCCAAGTACCCACAGATCAAAGATTGTTCCCTGTAAATGGTGATGGTTGCTGATATTACAAATCCACCCAGACATTTTATTCCTCCTGATTCTAAACACCCTTTCACTTCTCTCTGCCCAATGTGGATTCCCATTAGGTGGGAAGAACAATTTTAAGCAATCAAGAGTCAGTGTGATAACCTTAGATTGCTCATTAAGGACCAGGTTGTGAATGAGGGGTAGATGACAGAGATCTTTGAAATCAAAGATGCATGGAAATGGGGAGCAATTGTTCTCTGCCTTTTCCAAAACAAGAGCAAGGGGACATCAAATGGAACATGGAGGAGACAGGTTCAAAACAAACAAAGGGAAATGATTCTTCATACAATGTATAATTAAGCCGTGGAACTCCTTGCCACAGGATGTTGTGGATGCTGTAAATTTACATGGGTTCAAAAAGGACTGGACAAGTTCATGAAAGAAAAATTCTTCAAGAGCTATTAAATACAAAGACATTACCTCTGGCTCCGGAAGACACTGCAATGCAAATCTCAAGATGTTGTGAGAGTGCTCTGAGGAAGTCTCACTTTGCCATTTTACTTTTCCCCAAGCATGTATTAATTCTTGGCCCCTGTCAGAAAGAAGTACATGTGTTTAGATAGATCCCTGTATAGCTGATACAGCTCTTTTTATGTCCTTGTTTCACACAGCTGTCTTATTCAGGGAGCAGATCAAGTGATGCCCACACCATACTATTCACTTTAAATGCTGTTTCTCCACTTACACTAGTAAGTAGTCTGTAAATGAGGGTATTGCTAAATACTTTTATTTTTAAGAACTTTAGCTTCCCAATTTTCTGCCTGGAAGGTACAGAAAATTGCAGCCTTCTTGCTGGCTCAAGAGAGGAGAACACAGTGGCTCTAGAGACACCTCACCTCCTCACTCTCCAGTTGGTGACATGGGCAGGCTTGTTTAAAAAAGTGGGGTGTCTCCCTCAGCTCTTCACCTCTCTGGGCTGTCTAAATAACCACCCCAGTACTAAATAGTTAGTGATTCAGAAGCAGAAACACACATTTGGGATGCTTGACTATGTGAAAATTGGCTGGGAAATCCCCCAAGTTTTTTATTCCTGTTACTTCTAGCACTTGGTAAGCCTACCAGTGCCTCAACTAGAACATTGCCTGGTAATGAAGAAAAGTGGAGAAAAGTCGAGGAAAAGTGCCTCCATCCTGAAAGCACTGCCTGATGCTCCACCTGATAGCCTGTCCATTTGAAAGGAGGGAAAAATATCCCCTCCTCACTACCATTTATTAGCAGCTGGATTTGAGGAGAGTTAGCTCAGGGAACAAGTCCTGTCCTGCCCTGGAATATTCCTGCATCTGCACGGGCCAAAACCCTCGTTAGCCAACCCCTGGGTCCTGCAGGCTTAGCCATTTTTGTGGGCTAAATTAACACTTTGGTGGTGAGGAGCCAGAGAGCCACTGCAAAATGAGCCCTGGCTGAGTGATGAACACCCCCACCCCATGGGATCTAAGAGCTGAAGAGGAAGCTTAGCTTCAGGGCCATTGCAGGTGCCCCAAACTGAGCACCCCAAAAGCATGGAGGCACTCAAAAATTAAAATCTCCACTGAAGGATTTAACCTGGGTTTCAAAAGCCATTCCTTTCCCTTCCCAGAACCCCTAAAAAGCCTTTTGGGCAAGGAAGGCAACTCTTCAGGCTCCACGGGTATTATTATTATTTGGAAGCCTGTTTTGTATTTGGGGTTGGCTGCTCCTTGGGTTCACCCAGGCAGTTTAGTGCATGCATGCCGAGGTGTATATTGGATGTGCCTAATAGCTGCAGTAGGTGGAGAGGGAGGAAGCTGTGATCCAAATGATGGGAACTCCTGGAGGGAGTTGTCTTGCCACTGGCATGCTGTCAGCGTGCCAATAAATGAGAAAGTTGAGATGATCAGAGGCAGCTATCTAAACAAACTAGGGTGAAAACTCCCAGCCTGCGTGGCAATCAGGCACAGGAAGCTCATTCAGCAGCCATCCAGCTTCTTCCCATGGCTCAGGTTTGGTATTCTATGAAACATGAATAGGCAGAAAATATCCCTGTGCCCAAAAAAAGGCCCTGTGGCTGTTGTCCTTTCTGTCATGCTATGGCTTCTGACATACACCTCTCAGAGAATCAGTAGTGGGAAACATGAAATAAGAGGTGATTCACAAGTTCTTTGTGTGTCAGTTTGCAAGCACCAAAATTAGCCACTGAGCAGCACTATCCCAGTTCTGGAAGAGAAAGAATTGCTCCTTAAGGTGTTGCAAATCGGTGACAAATTCACTGATGTTGTAGCATTCCGGATTTCTTCCCTGCACAGGCACAAACCTGATCTCAACGGTTGTGAGGAAATCAACAACAAGAGGTAGGAGGATATATAATCACATATTTATGCTGCATGGGCAGGTAACATCTATACCGGGCTGATCAAATGCATAGCTGGCTTTTTAAAATGTATAAATATATAAAAATACATCAATATGTATAAATATGTTTACAAAAGTACAAATGCACAGCTGGCTTTGACCCCTCTTCAAGGTCCCAATATTCTTAATAGGCAGTGGAGGAGCTGAATTTTCACCTCTTTTTACCTAGCAAAGCTAGAAATGCACAGATTACTCTGGTCATCAGTGTCTTGTGTGTTCTACTTCTGGATGAAATGTCCAAAGAAGATGGAATGACCCTGTATTTTAACTTTTAATCCATTGAAGTGGGTGACATAGATCTCTTCCAATAAGAATGGGAAGATCTGAAAGAGTTTCCAAGATATCAAGTGATTGTTTCAACTGACTGTTGGAGATGTAGTTCATGGACTGACAGGAAGCCCGTGAAGCCTGTGAAACCTGAATGAAAGACAATATCTGCCTCCAAATCTGGAGTTAGGCACCTGACTTCTGAGAAGAAAAGAGCACAAAGCCTCACACCTACCCTTGGCCTTGCTGCCCCCAGACAGGGTTTTGCCTTGTGCTGTCACATGTTAAACCCTTTCAGAAGTGCTTGATGCCCAATGCATTGCATAAGAAGCTTACTTGCCTAAATTGGGCAACTCCATATCAACAAAGCTCCTAAGAACTAGAAGCTACTGAATTCCAAGTTGTGATAGGTAAGTCCTTTGGTAGATGTAGATCTTTGATAGCACGCTAATGGCAGAAGGGCTGGAATAGTTTAGAACAGAAAAAGAATAAGAGCTTTAATCCTTATTCATGGGTACCCAGGATCTTTAAAATCTGCAGCCTCCCTGAATCAATTTAGTTTACTTAGCACAACTAAGCTACATTTGATCTGCTAAAGCTGCCAACCTTCTTGTTCCTCAGCCAGGCAGTTTATCACCTTTTACACAAGAGAGCTCTGCTGTCTATCTATCTCTGTCGCTACCTCCCTCCAGCTGAAAATCAGCTCTCTCCAGGAAATAATAGAATCAAATACATTCAATGTTCCCTCCTCTTAAGCGTATTAAAAATGCCCAATGGAGTACCATAAACACAATCACATGACTTCTGAGTTCAACTACTACCCCTCAAAGCTATGTACTAATGACAGATGGTTAGCGAATAAACCAGGCTTCCCCAGTCAAGTGGTGGCATTTGCAGACCCATCAATAAGATCCTGAGATTTATATTCAGTAATGATTTTGCAAAAAACACAAACTGAACAAAAAACCCCACCTAAAGTACCTTCAGCTTCACCAGATTTCAACAAGAAAAAACCTGTTAAAGCTCCTTGGTGATTGATGGAGCTGGGAGAAACAACTAGCATTGGATGTTTAATGACAGCTTCACTTGGATATTCCTGATGTGCACAAACACAGAAAACTTCTATATATTATGGCTGTATATTAAGTGATATATAGATAAGAGCTGCTTGAATGATCAGAGGCGCAGAGAATCTGCTTCAAAACAGGAGACAAAAGGGTGGACTTAGGGTCAAAGCACAGAGTGCCCACATCCAGCTGCCCCAGCTCTGCTGAGAACCAGAATAGAGCTGACAATGATTTGTGGGGCCCCAGATCACCTCACTGCAGACCAACACATTATCCCACACAGGCATATCAGTTATTCACTGGTGTCTTTAGGGCTACATCGATGCAACGTGTCTGAACACAGCTTGTTGACTTTAAAATGCTCAGCAACAAAGGATTATAGGGGTTAGAAGTGCCCTGTATAAATACTTTGAGACATAAACAAGGGAGAGTAACAAAAGCTCTCTGAGCTAGTGGCCAATGCTCTTACCAGAACCAACGGTATTAATGTCCAAGATTACAATTAAAACAAGATCTATAAAACTTCAGTCACCTAGGAAGAGCAAAAAAGACAACAGGAGTTTTGAAATAATCAGCTGGTGAAAGGTATCGGTGTTATGACTGCCTAGAAAGTGCTGCAACACACAGATGAATTGCGTGTCCTATTTACTCTGGAACAGTAAACACTCTCCAGAATGGCATGTGTACTTCGCTGAATCACTTCAGAGCAGAGATTCTGTGAGGGAACTTCTTTTCCATACTGAGGGATGACAGGGGTGACAGAAATTCTGGGGTTTTAACATAAGCTGCGAATTTCCTGGATTTATAGTACCAAGTAGGAGATAACAGTGGTATTCCTGTAATGTTTTTATTTCTCCTCAAGAAGTTCCTCCGTACTAGGCTGTGAGGCTGACCAGAATTTTCTTGTTTCATGGAGTAAATACTTGTGGAGAGTACAATGATACTGTGAATGCCAAGTCAGTGAAGGCAGACACTTCCCACAAGAGTGTTCCTCTCTCAGGCCCACATCCAGCATCTCACAGAAAGCGCAACAAAAGTCTCCAGGGATTTGTCTTACTCCTCAAATCCTAGTTTTTGGCTGCTGGGTTGACCCAACCTGAAGATGTGTATCCCCACAGAGAACTCCAACACATATGAGCATGACCAGCTTCCATCTGCCCTCACCTACATCCTTCTGAGGACACAGATCAAGGGCATTCAGCTTAAACTCTCTTGGACTCTGTGTCTCTTTGCTTTGTTACTGGTGGAAGGGTTTGCCTGGATCTCAGCAAAGAAACTGGGAAAAGGACTCTGTGCAGGGACTGTCTGTGCTGGAGGAACTTTTTGCTCAAGCCTGCCCTCAGGTTTCACCTCCATGCAAAGAGAAATCAGGCTCTAACCCAACTTCTGCCCATTCAGGCTCTAACCCAACTTCTGCACTTCTGCCCCAACTTCAAATAAATGAGCTCAGGCTTAAATGATATCCCAGAATAGGTGGGTTTTTTTTTTCCCTGCATGGATGGTCAAGCATTTTGGATTACAGTGTGGGTAGCTTGTTTATATACAGGAGACAAATCCTAAACTAATATGAAAAGTATTCTGCCCAAGAAACTTGAACACGTAACTTAACTCAGAAGCTGACACCAGCTTTTATTTTTTAAAGGTTATTTTTACTGCTAAATCTTAGATGTTCAGGTTTGCTGAGAAGGGCAAGAGTTTACTTCCTGTAACAGAGAAAGGGCAGAAATAAGCTTGAGACATGGGGAAGTTTTTCATTAAAATATGTTTAGTATTTCAGATATTTAAATACTGTTAAAAATTCAACAGAATGCTTTTTTGCTGACTTTTAAAATTATTATTTACAGTGCTACAAGAGATTATTTTGTCATGAAAGACTGTGCTGATCTGGTTTTTGCCCAGTTGTTGAATCTGGGGTACATTCTGGTAAAAATGCCTGAGAGCCAGAAAGCAATAATGATTAGGAATGCATTATTTTATATTCCTTATTGTCCACAAGGGAAAAAAAACCAAAACAAAACTAAACAAACAAAAAGCCAAAATCCACACATAAAGTAGGAAGCAAAAATAATGACAACAAACAGCTTTAAAAGTAGTTTGACCGTAAATAAAAATCTATCATGACCTTAATAAGAGACCCACTTTTCCAGCCACCCCCTTTCAAAAATTTTCTGTATTCCCAAATTTGGATTTTTTTAACTGTCTGTATTTTAACCTGCCTCCTTAAGTGGGTACACAGTGTACATATTTTTTTTCCCCCTAATGCTCAAAATTAAGCCCCTCTGTGTGCCTTCCATGTCGAAGTTTATAACCTCAGCCTGCACAAGTCCAGTGCAGAAAGATCTACAGCCTCCAGGCAGAGCGAGGAAGCTCTTTAAAGATGAATCATTTTCATAAATGAGTGCAGAGGGAGGTCAAGCCAGGGGACACAGAAGGTTACATGTGTGGCTGAGATAAGGCCTCATTCATCCACTTCTTACTGTCAGGTCTTGATGGGTGAACATTGCCTTGAGCTCCCATAAAACATGTTGTTTGCAGAAAACTTGCAGGTGGTTCATAAAAAAGTCCAAACTGTTACCAAGAAATTTATCTCTCAACTGCTGGATCTGTTTATAATAGAAGTGAAGGATCTCATAGAGAAATTAAGTATCAGAGACTGACTTATATTGGCTCGCCAGACTGAAAAACCCAACCTGCCTTCCAAATGCTGCACTAAAAATGTCAAAGCAATTGTATTGATGACATCTTGACAAGATACTGTACAAGACTGTTAAAAATACAACAACAACAACAAAAGAATGTTGCCTGTTTATGGAAAATTTGTCCCTGGGGAAGGGATGTGGGTATTTAAGAGAGTTTTATGGAGGAAATTCAATCAGTTCTCCCTGAAACATTTGATTTTAGAGGCTGTCAATCTTTTATTACTCTGGTGCCCATTCGAAAGGCAGTTTTTGAAAGGCTGTCATTGTTTCTCCCTGTGTTTCAAAGCTGATATTCAGATAAAGCTGGGTTGTCTTGGCAGGGAGAAAAGGTGAGGGTTAAAATGAATGTAGGAGGCATCATAGAAAGGACAGTTTGATGTTGTTGGGGATATTTATCCAGTGAGGGCCAGATTTGAGACCTTTTGAAGTCAATGAAGCCTCTCTTTTGCCTTCACTAGACTTTTAGCTCCAAGGAACTGTACAGAACTGTTCAAAAGTCCCTCATACTCCCCTCTCTCCTCCACACAAAAATACAAAGTTAAGTTTTCTACATTCTCCTGGACTTTTTCTCCCATGCTTTCGTATTCATAGATTTTTGTGGCCCGAAGGAGCCATTATGATAATCTGGTGTGACCTCCTGAAATCAATGTATCAATGGGATTGCACCAACATTATGGGAACAGTGTCTGGCCTCTAGGACATCCTGCCATATAGAGACAACACTGAATGAATTAAAATGGGATAGGGCATTCATTATGAATTATTTGCTCTGGGGGTTATACATCCAACATTCAGCCACACTCGGGGTTTTTTACTGGAGTCAAAAGAAGAAAAATAGTTTTCCCAGAAGGATCTTTGTATAACTTGTGTGTGTCCACCTCAGTGCTGTTGCTGCAGTTCTTGGGCAGAACATAAGAGGAGACCCAAGTTGCAGTTAATGTCTTCTTAAAGGTTTTTGATCAAAAAAATTACTTTTTCACTACATATTCTCTATTCCAGTTCTTTCTCACCAACTTCTCTTGCAACTGAACTCTGAATTATCTGTGTGGAATGCCCATGGGGCGTCATTCTACCCAGTCACCGGCAATGAGGTCACTGGTACAGCACAGCTCTGGTGTCCCATCCTCAATGAGCTGCTCAAGCATCTCATGCACCACTCAGGGCTTCCCCACAGATTTATGCAAAATACATCTGCACACAGAAGGGTCACACGGAAGGGTGTTGGGCTGCCCATTTCCTAGGATGACTGCGGTGCCATCTAACTCAGATCCCCTTAAAAGTTAGACCCTCTTAAAAACACAATCTCAGAGTATGCTGTCACATGACAGAGAGAATGAAATTGTACTGGGTCAAGGTCATTTCCAGGAAATTGCTGTAATGTCAGTAAAATAAAGCTTCATGTTAACAAAAACCCGAGAATCCCAAGGCATATGGGAACCCTTGGTCCATCACATCCATCTTTCACTTCCAACACCCCCAGGCCAACAATGATGATTTTAATAGGAGCACATCCTCTTCTACAACCTAGACTGGCTCTCACTCTCACCAAGTGTCAATGACAATCACAAGGCCCCAGATACAATGTAACTGCTTCTTAATTAAAGGACATTTAATAAGAATTGCTGGTAAACAAACATCAGGTGATTACAGGATGACATCTCTCCACAGATTACTGAGTAATTGCACTTCTCTGACCCAAAAGGAATTTCCATGCAACTTGCAGCGAGGCTTAGAAGATAGAGATAATTAAGTCTTTATTCTCTGCAGCTTTTAGTCTTTTTTTTTTCTTCACTTCCAAGCATACAGAAATTATCAGAGGCTTCATCACCCCTAACACATTAAGTCCCACTTAGAGAGATGGTAACTTTCCTGGTTCCCCACAGCTGCTCATCTTCCTTCAGCTGCTGCCACGCTTTCATTAGCTTCAGCTTTGAAACTCCAACAGCAGTGAGGTAAAACTCACCTGATCTGTCCACTCCTCGGCAAGATCTTCCCTTTGAAAGGTCTGAAAAAAGCACTGTATTCTAAATACAATTTCCCATTCCAAATCCACCATGCTGGAAGTGAAGATTTTGCTAAAAATATTCTCTGTATGCAGCTGGAGTAAAATCCACTAGGGTTTTAAAGGGCCAGCAGCCCTCCTGATGCAGCAGCATTTGTTAATATTATCTGGATTATAAATTTTTTCTATAACAAACTGGTTTCTCAAAATCAACATGTTTCTTGGGAACTAGTTGACTGTGCTAATATTCTTGTTGGCAATGTTCCAAGAGGACCCCAAGATTAAAGAAGTTTGGCCTTCTTTATTTTATTTGTTTAGATTTTTTTCCTTTACTTTTTTTTGTTTTCCTTGTTTTGACTTTTAATATTATCATTTTTCAGCTAGTCTTCATCAATTAGAATGATGGTGCACAACAGTGCAAGAAGTTTTATGCTCTCTGTGAATTCTATGACTATGTGTGGGCATTACCAAGCCAAAGCACTTCACAGTGGGATGGGAGAGGAGAGAGGCCAGGATTTCATGAGGGCTTCCACCCTGACCCTTTGCCCTGACATAACAACAAATATTTCTAGATCAACCTTGACAGATATGTGTCTAACTTGCTTTGGAAAACCTCCATTGGTAGTGGTTCTTTATCCCATCAAGGTTGTGTTGTTCCTCTCCCTTGAGTTAGAAGGATTTTTTTATAACTAACCCAAAGCTCTTCCCATTGCAAATTAAGCCCATTCCCTCTTGTCCTACCAGCAGTGGCCACAGAGAACAATTGATCACTGTCCTCTTTTAAAAACCCTATTATATGTTTGAAGACTTGTACCGTGCCTCCCTTCTTTCACTGCTTTCCTAGACTAAACAAACTCAATTCCTTCAACTTTTCATTATAGGTCATGTTTTCTTAAACCTCTTTTCCTTCATGTTACTTGCCTCTGGATGCTTTCCAAATGGTTTATTACTTTTTCTTTTTTTTTTTTTTTTTTTTTAATGTGGTGGTCAGGACTGCATACCTCAGGCCAGCTGAGTCCCCACCTGTGCCAAATGGTTCAGACTAATGACCTCCCTTTTGATAAGAGTGTTTCTTCTCTATGTTTCCTTTAAAACAGCTTGTCTTTCCATTCCATGAAATATCACAACTTCTAATTACCCAAACAAAATTTTAAATGCTGGAATTTCCCACACAATGAGAGTAATTTCTTCTGTTTGGTTCTTCTACATTTGAAAATGTTCTTGAAGTTGGAATACATGATACCTTGGGGTATTGAAGTCTACACATTTCAAATATTTGTATGGAAATCTTTTTGTCTGTAGACATCATACTGTTTCATGATCAGAGTTTCTGCATTATGTTATGTGAGGTGGAAGGGGTTCAAACCAAAAAAGGACCCATCCATTCATCAGGTCACATCACAGGGCATCCTTTTCCCTTAGGTACCCTATAATGAAGATCACATTTACCACATGAGGAGAGAAGCAAACAGCAATCCAAGTTTAGGAATCCCTATTGACCCGCACAGCTTAAAAAGCTCATGTAAATATGTATTAGATGCTCTAATTCGGTTTGGCAGAGGGATTCTAAAGTCCAACAGATCCCTCTACTCTCAGAGGGAACCAAACACCAAAGGCAGCTTCTGTCCAAAACACACACTTTGAGTCAAAATCTATTCAAATCTAGCCTTCCCTTCTCTTTGAGCTCAGGTGAGACATAGGTGCTTGCTCATTGCTCTGAGATTTTGGGGGTTTGAATCCTGCACCCATCTCTGCTTCAGGGATTGACTGTTGGGTGATTCTGAATAAATCACTTCCCTGTGCCTCAGTGCCCTATCTGCCAAATGGAGTTGCCATGCTGTTCCTCCACACTGACTCATGAGATCCTCTAAAGAAGAGGTGGATTCTTTTATTACTATTTAGAAAGGAAAAATAGCACTGTAAAAAGTGACAGTAGATTAACTTTTATGGAGAATAGTGTCTCCCTTGATGAAATGAAATCAAATGTGTCTGAGACAGAATGGAAAAATATGGAACATGACATTCAGGAATGTCCCTTGCTCTCCTAAAAGTCTGCAGTAAATGAGACCCTGACGTGAGTATTTAAACATAATAAAAATATCCGTCTGACTGGAAAGAATCCAGAATTTTCTGAAATATTTTTATTAATATCATTTCCTCTGCAATAGCCACAGGTCTTGCTTTCCATTAACACTTTGGACTCAGAAAGCTCCAGTCTCTGCTGGGCTATATGGTTGGAAACTCCACAGAAGACATTAGAACTTTCCCAGTTCATATTATTTAGGAAACTTGGTCTTTGCTGGAAATGTCTTTTTATGATGCCTTGAGGAAGAAGTCACTGTTTAGAATAAAAAGATGCAAAGAAAACCCCTGAATTTGCTGGGCCTGAGTTTTATCTATACCGAGCCTTTCATTTTAGGGTGTTATTGACTCCACCACTCAGCAGTGATAAAAGTGTATCTGTCCCCTCATGGTAGATTATTTACAACTGAAGGATCTTCTGTAAGAAGAGGCTAAGGACTTTTTCCCCCCATATATTACAGATATTTTATCATGGTGTATTTAAAATCCAGACAAGCACAATCTTATATTCCTGAGGAAACAGATTTTTTTCCTTGACAAAGACCTACAATATATCCTTCATCTGTCGTCATGACCATGCCACCAGAGGTCCTTAATGTCCCTTCACTGAAAATGTTTATTTGCACCTTCTAACTCCCACCTCAAAGCCTGGTCCTTTTTCCTTCCCCTATTCTGCACTTGATCTTATCTTCTGAAAGAGTCAATCCCCTTTGTCTCCTTTTGTGCCTTTGTTTTGGTATTTACAGAGTTTGGTGATAAATATCAGCCCTATCACCCCTAAATATCACCTGTGAGGGTGCTGGTCTCTGTGGTGTCTTCCACCACCCACACACACTGGCATGACCTTTTCAGGCTGTTATGTGCCAAAAGTCCCTTCCTACTGCACCTGTTTTCAACTAGATTTCCACTGCTGCTTTCTGCTCCTTTTATTGCTGTGCATGCTCAAGAATTACCTACAACCGAGCACACAGAACCACTTCAACCATGTCATCCTAAGAGATTTGCTTAAATCCTTTGAATATCCTCTTCCTTCCACCAGCAAACTTAGCTTAGAACTTTTTTTTTGGTGGGGGAGGGGGGGATTAATTTAATTTGTAAAGAATTAAATAAGGTGGTGGAAGGCCCTGCTCATTTCAGGGTGTTTTTTTTTTCATGGTCACAGATGACTACAACAAAATCAAACATTTCCTTTAGCTCACCAATCCATATTCAACAGCTTCCAAGAGTAATGTCAAAGGTGGTGGGAGAACTCATATCAATTGAAATGAAATTTTGCCACCCTTCATCTTCATGATACCTGTCATCATGAATTTATCATTGAGTTCACTGAGAGCAATTTTAGGAAAAAAGTATTACTTTGGTGTTAAGTGGCATTAACTAGTGGTGGGGGAATCTGAACAAAGGTGCATGAAAATAATGAAATCAAAAGCAGGAAGCCAACACGTGGTTGACCAGCTAATTTTAAATAGAAAGTTTGGGGATTTTTCAGACTACAAGAACTGTGGATTTTAGAGAAAAGCAGACTTTACAAGAGGCACATCTCTCCTGACTGCATGCAAGCAGAGAGGTTGCTGATATGGAAAATTACTTGGCCATTGGCCAACCTATATTTAGGTTCATGTAAAGGGAACGAGAAAATTTTTGAAGAAAAATCTCGAGGTAATACATTGACTTGTTATTATCACAGGGGATAAAATGAGTCAGTAAATCAAGAGAGTTTAGAAAAAGAATATTGAATATACATCAGTTAAAAATATATTCAGTGGCAAGGCATCATCTGTGATGTATCTTTCTAAGGCATAACAAAACAAAAACAAAAATACTTGGGTTAACAGGGAAAAAGGAAATGAAGGAAGATAAAACTCACCCAGGCATCAAGTCACCTAGGTAGATAGTAAATTATAAAAATGCAATAATTAAATCATAAGTATAAAATAATAAGTACTTAGGTAAGTTATAAAGATACAATTATTTCCAGAATCTACCAGCTCTGGTTTAAGTCCACTCTTTCTGAAGTCACCTTACTGCTTTCCTTGAAGAAGAAAGATGGACAAATGGACATTCCCTGAAAAATCTGTCCATAGGAAAAGCTATGTGTCATAGGACTGAGTGAGCACCTCGAGGTAAACTCCATCCTAGACCAAAATAATACTCTGGATTTGCTATCGAGCTGTTTCCTTCTGCTCTCTGCCACCTCCATGTCATCCCTTTGGGACTAGTTCACATTGTTTAAAACAAATTTCTCAGCCATTAGCCAGAGGGGCAGTTTCAATTAATGCAACCCAGCTTTTTCTTGGCCAGTTTCCCCAAACCCTCACTGCCACGCTGCTCCAAGTGACTGAGGTGGGAAGCATCCAGCAGCCACACTGCTCCCAAAGTGCTCAGTGTCTGAATACAAGAGGCAGAACCTCACTCAATCTGTCTCTGCTGCTGCTAGGATTTCCTGCCCCTAGGAAAAGAGGCCATCAGTCCACAGTGGGTAGAGGACAAAAAGGATGAATTGAGATGCTCAAGATAATGGTGATGAGTGTAATCATTTTGGGCACTGAAATGTCCCTCAACTTCTCAGCCCATCCCTTTTATCACACAGACAGTATTTTTGGATGCAGATTAAACCGAGCCAACTGGATTTACCAAATGTGATGTGACTGTGTTTTGCCTGCCAAATTCAGCACCCCTTCATGAGTATGCACAAGTGAGTCATGATAGGGAAGGAATCGGACTGGACTGAACAGGTCTGATGTGACCTATCTGTTGTAGGCAAACTGCAACCCAGCTCCTCTCCATCCTTCTTTTTTTGGCTGATTTTAATGTGAGATGAAACAACAAATTAGATGGATTTTTCTTCTCCCTAGCAGTCATTCAGTTCCACATAATCCCTCTTTTTTTTTTTTTCCTAATAGCTGAAGATCTCTACCCATTTATGTTGCACTGACCAATGCTATTTCCATGTCTTTTCTCATTCTTAGGTGTGCAGCTCTGGAATTTCAGAACTCCCATGTTTGCAGCAGGCCTGATTATGCACTGGCACACCTTTCAGCACAGCATTTGACATGGCACAGCCTCGAATAGACAGAACATTGAGCAACATGTCATAGTCTGTAAAGAGTTTTGCAATATCATTGGGTATAGGCAGCCACACCGACGGACAAATCCCATCAGCTGTAAATCAGAGCTCTTCTATCGAGCTGTGCCAATTTACACCAGGTGAGAACTGCTCTTGCTATTATTAACATATTCTTGCTATTCCCCCTCCCCCTTGTATTTCTTGATAGGAACAGGAGAAACCATGGAAAAGAAACTGCCTGCTCAGTAATGTCTCATTGATCTCAACTGAATAATTCACAGTACCAGAAAGGTAAGTAGAGATGGAAGTGACTGAGTGTTTTCTAAAAGTCAAAAACATCTGGTCCTCATTTGTGAGAATTACTGAGTCTTCTTCAGTCCTTTAACTCTTTCGCCCTCATTGCATCTGTGCTTCCATGGTTTATGTGTTTTATCTCTCAAATCCTTTCAATGAATGGAACTTGATGTAGAAAATTAATCTTTTCTACAGTCCCTTCCCAAGGATTAGAAGAAGAACTGATTCGAAGAATTCCTACCTCACACTCCTCCCTGACACCAACATTACTCCAGTTTAGGGTTTTGTCCGCATTTCTGACACAAACCTTTCCATTTTAAAGCCAGTATTCCCAACAGACTGGGAATGTGGTAAGTTAGGTGTCTACTTGGGAGTAGTTTTGTGACTGACCCCAAATACAAAGAGTATTCATGGTCATACAAACCTTCAGGAAGCATTTGGAGGTGGGGACAATATGTGAGATTTTCCCAAAACTACCCAGCAAGAGCTGATTTTTGACAGAAGGATTCCTAAATCTGGGAGCTTTCCTCTGGTATTTCTAAGGGCTGATTTCAGAAACTTTCAGTATTGACTGACTGGATACCAGACATCTTAGGTGCCCCCATTTGAGTACCCAAAGGCAAAAATGTCTGTATTCCACTCTAGACTTCTGAAACTATTGTGCCTCTAGCATACAGAGAGTGCTTTTTCTTTTTCAATTAAGCTGAGGCAAGGCAGGGTGTTAGTTTAGATGTGAGGTACGATTACATGAGTGATTTTTGAGTGGGAAGAGACCAAAAATATTCTCTTCCAATTTGTTGGATCAGCCACTGCACCTCTTCAGCAGGGCAGCTTGAACCAAGGTTAATCTCCGCTCCCATTGAGAGAAAACCCTGTCACTTGAACTTGCTGAAAAAGGTTTGGTAAAACCAATGGTGCCAAAGTCTCATCCAGCCTTGCCCTTGGCCACAGTTGTATAATCCTGGGAGGACCCACCTCTTGTGACCCCACTGCTGCAGATACATATCTTTCCCCAAAAGGGAAGGAAAAAACAGCGTACCTGGAAATCTGCTACTAGAGAAATGGAGATTAAGCACAGAAATGCCTTTAAAAATAATGTTTTCAGGTGTCTTATGTTGTATCCTAACTTAAGCATTCCCTGTGGGCTCCCTAAGAGAAAAGTAATAAAGCTGGAGGTGCAGCCAGCACTGTGATCAGCACGGTGCTGAGCAACTGTGAGAATTTCAAGGGTAGATATCCCATGTGTGTGTCTCCTGGCAGTGGGGAACATCAGGGGTTTCTGCTGTCCACTCAGTTCTCCATCATGCACTGTCTTCAAGGCTATGCTTAATGCTGCAGTATCAGAATACTAGCTTTATGAAAAATTCTCTTATTTTTCACCACATTTGAGATTCTTCCCCCGCCACTCCACCAAAAAAAAACCAAAAAATACTTGTAATTTCTCAAAAAAATCACTGTTTTTATGGGTTTTAACCAGCTGTATGTTATTTGTTAAGTGAACAAGAGGTTTAGCCTTGGATGTATGACCTGCATCCATTAGAGACAGTG
Organism: Motacilla alba alba; assembly: GCF_015832195.1. Classification (NCBI taxonomy): domain Eukaryota; kingdom Metazoa; phylum Chordata; class Aves; order Passeriformes; family Motacillidae; genus Motacilla; species Motacilla alba. The sequence goes on along the minus strand of NC_052031.1, from coordinate 4,835,269 downwards.
GGATTGGGATTGCCCTTCAAAGGTCTGATTTACAGATGGTCAAAGTATCCAAATTACCACTGATTAGAATATGAATAAGAGGAGCTGCACATCTATGAAATTCAGGCCTCAGATGACTATCAAATAATTAAGAACAGTTAGCAGCAGCCGCTAACATAAAAATTCATCAGAATTTCACATGCTGGCACGGACTGGGGAGTCTTAAGCAATAACAGAAACTGAGTTGTACAATTAAAGCATATAGGGAGGAATTCTATTCCTGATAAAATCTGTGGGAAAGTTGCCATTGAATTCAATATGACCACCAAGATGTGCCCATAATTATTAGCAGTGCATGAAGCACTTTGGACACTTGGTAAAGCTGCATAAATGAATTGCTGTGCTTCCACAAGGAGGAACTGGACATTGCATAACAAGTTTGTTGGCTTTGTCACAGGAGTAGTCCGCAGGACAGCAATTCCATTTCACCGCACTTTTTGAGGTTTGAAATTTGTTTCCCTTCCACATTGGAGGGAAGAAAAAGAGAGGAAAACAAAAAGCTTTTCAAATATTCCGTCAAATTAAATTACACTGGAATTTTAATGACACTTTCATACTATCCATGTGACAGAAACCTGAGACTCTGCTTCTCCTGGAATACTGTCTTTGACTAGTCCTGAACCTCAAAATTCTCTCCAAGAGAAGTGTCAACAAAGCTTCTCTACAAAATGCTTCACCTTTGATGCAACATGTTTTAAGAAAATGTATTTAATTAACAGCCCTAATTAGTATGTAGCATGCAATTCCAGAGGTGAAAAGAAACTCTGCTGCATACCAAGAACCTTCCATCACAAGATAAATTCTCCTGGGTTTTTTTGGGTTCCCTGCCTTCCTCAATTGCTGTTGACAGCAGGTATGGACACTATCAATGGCCTTGCAGACACATGCCTTCTCGGCCAATGCACTCCACTGTAGCTGAAGAAATCTTGCAATGAAAACTCAAAATCTCCCAAGAGATCCATCAGACTTCCAGTTTTGTCCAGAGATATTTGTTGAGAAATTGATATTTATTATATTTTGCACAACTAAAGAGAAAATGGGAAACCTACAGTGTGATGATGTTTTAAGACTTGAGTCTTGCAGACTTGGTTGCCAGAAAATTTCAGCCAGAAAATTTCACTGTGTCCTCCTTCTGAATTTGTTCCATCCCTGGGAAATTCAAGAAAAACATGATGATAAAGACTTTAATGCAATTAACTGGAAGATGTTGAATTTTAGAAATGAGGTAAAAAGAGCAGATATTTTGATCAGAGACAAGGAGTGATTCAGGTTGGAAGAATCTATTGTTTATTGTTGGTCAACGTCAGAACTGTGTGCTGAATATGAGCAACTAACTCTTTTTTATATTATTGTATTACTTCTTATTTATATTATTTACTGTTTTTTCCTAAGAACCCCTTTCCCAAACTCAGTACAGTTTGTTGGGGTTTTTTGTAAAAATATTTATTTTAAGCAAAGTGTCATGTGTAGTTGAGCAAAATCATCAGCAAATATGTCAGTATTTTATATGCCAAGGTTTAGGGGTAAAAAAAGTCAATTAACTCTAAAATTTAGGAAACAAAATCTTCCAGGTTCCCATTTTCAAATCATGTTACATTTTTAAGTTACAATGAATTAAGTATGTCAATAAAATAAAAAATCAAAATTGAATATTTCATTTATGGCCAAAGAAAATATTTCATTCTTCATAAGATTCTTTTTCTTTTCATTTTGATAAGGAAAGTCCCACCAAGAATAGTAACATTATTTCCCAGTGTTTTCAGAACAGTGGTTTAGCCACTGAAGCTGAACAAACCAAAGCCACCTAACTACTGGTATCTACGGGGCTTTTTTTGGTTGAACAGTTTCTTTTTCTTTTCCTTTTTATAGTATTTGAGAAAGGTGAGAAAGTGGAACTTGGGATGGTAAATTTAAAAGTAAAAAAGGCAAAAAAAAGGGGAATATTTGAATTTTTTTCAGTGTGTCTCCCTGGTAATTTTGACCCATGAGTTTTGTTGTTTGTTTTTTTTTTCGTTAATGTTGTTGTTCTTTGAGGGTTAAAAAAAAAAGCAGGGGATTTCCACTCTCTGGATGTATGGAGCAGTAAGATCATCCTTTTTCAATTAGAGAAATCTCATAACTCTTCTTTAGTCAATGTTGACAGGGCACCTTGCAGGCCTCTCCATCCCAACGCACTTGCAGAGAAAAGCGCGTTATTCCCTCTTCAAGGAGCTGACTGAGGAGCTGAAGACCTCCACACCACCCAAAGGAGCTCACCACCGCCTCCCAGCTGAAGGTTACTATCTCAAATCCAGCTCAAAGCTGGAGATACGCACATTGCCTCCCTCCTTTCAGCCAAAACAAGCCAAGAAGATCTACCGATAGAAGGAGTGAGAGATACCACTTTGCCCGAAATGGTTGGAGCCTGCATCCAAGGTTTCATATCTGAAACTGGGGAAGAAACTGGAGAGCCCCAAGACTCACCTTGCTTCTTTTGAGGAACAAGCTCTTCTGCCAAAACTAGCCTGGAGCAATCGCTTTCCTTGAGGAGAACAAGGAATATGACTCTGATGAGTAAAGTCTTGCAATTCTGCAGACTTTCAAAAGGCTCTTGGAGATATAAGAATACAAATCTGATGGAAAGCTAATGAAACTTTCACTCCTAAATCTCTTAGGCCCTTTTGAAACTTTGCTCACTTATCTTCAAAGCCCTGTTGAAGCATAAGCCTTGGAAATTTGCGTGGGTGATACTATATAGGGATTAACAGCCATTTTATAGATGAGGAAACTGAGGTGAAGTGACGTGCCAAAGGCCACACAAGAAGTCGTGTCAAAGGATTCAGATGGAGGAGGATTAGCAAAGTGAGAGAGGGGTGTTTCATCACTTAGAAAATTTTGGAGAGAAGAACAATTGTTCTTCAGATTTTTAATTAAAATTCTGGGCTCTTTGGCAGTTAAATACTATCATCCACTTAAAATTTTTAATTTTGAAAATCAAGTTTTTCAGTTCTTGAGTGGATGTTTTCCTTCTCTTTCTGTATGCTCTTTACTGTTTCTTCCATTTCTTATTTTCTAACTTTTGTTTGTTTGTTTGTTTGTTTGTTTGAAAAGGGAGTGGAGAAAGATATAAGACACAAACTAATGATATAGATCCCAAAAACAAAAAGACGGGAAAATATTCCATGTAAATTAACAGTACAATTTACTGTGAATTAGGAAAGAGCAACGGTAGCAGAAAACTATGCTGAAGTGGCTAATAATAATGTGACTCAATCACCTGAGAGTGTAAAAGACACATTATTTAGAGAAAAATATCAACTGATAGAGTTGGAAAAAATACCCAAATTTTGGCATGCTTAAATCTTTCAGATCTGAAGCTGGCAGTACACTTCAGTCTAACTAGAAGCCTTAAATATTTGCTGTGTGCATAACTTAATTATGTTAATCATCTAAACAACTGGAGAGAAAAAAGTGGCTCACAAGTGTAGAGCAAAAGCAGGTTCCATTGGGGCAGAGGTGATAAGGTTTTACTCCCTCTTGGACACAAGAAGCATGGGTAATTGCCTATGGAACTCTGAGGGATTATCTGGCAGTGTGAGTGAAATTATAATGTGGAAAAAAAGCAGCTATGTCTTTAAACAGCCAGCTCAGGTTCCAGTGACCAGCGCAGCACAGAGCAACTCATCCTAATTATGATCATTTACTTTGCTTCATCCCCTGGTTTTTCAGCCCACACACTGTGTTCCCTGAAACTACTGTGATCCTAACGATGGCACTCCAGAGAATTAATTTAAAGGAAGCTTGGGGATACCTGCATGAGCTTCAGTGACTGCGGTATAAACATCCCCAACCGTGGGGCGAAGAATGGGAGCGAAGCATGGGTGACTCACAGGCTAAGGCAGGAGTGTGCCAGGCAAAGCCTTTCCAGGAAAGCAAGGAAGGAACCAACCTGTCTCCCAGACCCAGGAACTAGTTGGGCAGGGGCTGACTGGTAGGATGTTGTGGAGGAAGTAGTTGTTCGAACCTGAAAGTGCTGAACTTTCCATGCCAGGGAAAAAAAATTACAAGTTGGCTAAAAGATGAGCATGGGGCTGTGCCTGCTTGTTAAAAAGGCACAAGCAGTAAGAGAACTGTCCAGGTTGACATGATGTCTTCAAACTCTTCCATAGAGCAGGAAACAACCCCTCTGTGAAGCAATTGAATGCACTAATCCATGTCTAATGGAAAGGAACTTCTGGACAGGCTTCGTAACTCGCTCAAGAATTCGGGAGTCATGAAGCACCTTAGTGAATTTAAGACCCTCTCTAGCTGACTGCAGAACTCAGTGAGACCTCAGGGTAGAACACACTTAGTCATGTTTTAAAAATCCTTTGACGCTTCAAACCCGATTAAATTTCTTAGAATACCTCTCCAGCCCAGATCCTTGGAAGGACTGATGCATTTAACTCCCACGGACATCATCCTCATCTTTAACCTGCCTTTCAAAATCTGACCCTGATTTGGTACTTCAAGGCCTTTGGCCTTGTTCCCTGAAGGTGTTGAGGAATATCTGCTAAGCATCAGGACTTTCATCACCTACCCCTTGAATCTCCATCCTGAGCACTTGAGGCTAGTGGCCTGGTCCCAAGCCTATCACTGCCAATAGAAAGATTTCCATTGGCTTCAATGGGCCTTGGAACAGTTTTTAAATCCTTAAATAACCTGCTCTGAAAGAGTCTATCCCCAAAATTAATCAAGGGAAGGAAGGTCTGTGAAAACACAGCCATCTACGTTCCCAGCTCCCTCCCAACCCCTCCCTTCCCCTCCCCCACGTTTCAAGCACTTCTGCAGGTGATTTCTGTAATTTTAATTAATTTTAATTGCCTGATTAATTTAATTGAAACACCACGGAAATTAAATGCACACATTATGGTGTGTAATTAACATTAAGGCAATGACACAAACTGGCCGGAGTGGAGCGAAGGTCTGTACGCTCTGTTAGTGATTCATGCTCTTCTATTGTTGGTGCTCAGGAACACGAGTTAGGAAGGAGTGTGAGACAGGGGCTGGTTTTGCAAGAGGTGCTGCTTGTTGGGAGAAAGCCACAGCAGGCTGGGATGAATTATGGGTGGCATGGCATGAAGCCTTGTTGATGAAACCTGCCTTGATCTGGAGGGTTTCGTCATGCCACCTGGTGAAATAAATGTGGGGTATGGGGTGGGGTGAGGGAAGAAGGAGAGCTTTCCTCAACAGAGAAGAAAACCTTCTCAAGACAATGCAGGAACAACAATAATTGGGATAAAACTTCCCTTTTGCAACAAGTCTCAAAACTGCCTCTTTGGAGGAGAGCTACGTTCCATCTTTCTGTCTCTGCCAGGAACCATGGATGTATTTGCATGTTAATTTTGAGTGTTCATTAGAGTAATTTTTTTATTTTCCTAACCTGAGGCTTTTTTTTTTTTTTTTATCAGGAGGGTGGATGGATATTTTGCACGATAAGATCTTGTTTGTTGGGTTTTTTCTTGTGTTGTGCTTTTTTTTTTTTTGCTTTTTTTCCCCCTTGCTTTCTTTCTCTAACCCGGCGTGTCAAATTCCAGTCTGTGTGAAAGGTGAGGGCGTGTTTGAGAAGACAATGAAATGTTCTGCATATGCAGGGAACTCTGGAAAAAGCTCAGGGCTTTGCTCATCCCACCCCACTCCACCCCTGCCACTCCCGAAGAGCAACACAACACAGATGGGTGAGATCATTGCTCCAAGGGGGTAATAAAACCAAACCAGAAAGGGTAATTTAGCAACCCTATATATGGAAAAATTGGCCAGTTTTGTGCAACCACTGACTACTGCAAAGATGCCAAGCTGACAGAGGTAGACCAGATAAGATCTTTCAGATCACTTCTGGTGAAGGCAGAGAGACTCCCCTTTACACATTTTATACAATTGACACAAATAAATAATTTTGGCCATTTTTCTTATCTCTTTTATGGAAGATTCAATTCGGAATAACATTCTGGGTTTCAACTGAATCATCTTCAGCTTTAACCTGGTGTAAATTAAGATGAATCTACACCTAAGACTCGAAAACTCTACTGCTTACTATTAACATATTCATTCAAGATAAAATTTTGGAGACTTTCCCAAGATATAAAAATTACTCATTCTCTTCTCATAGCTACAAGTTCTGCCAAATCCATTAAACTTTTTTGTGGCCATCCCTAACTCACAGTCCATCAGGCCATTTTCAGAGACCATGTCACCTCCTGCACATACAAACATGTTCTCAGCACTTTCCAGGGCATGTTAGGATATTGCCAGACAGAGGAGTGTGAATAATTATCTATTCTGCAGGTAAAAGAGCCTTATAGCTGTTAAAAAAAAATTAAAAGTCCCCTGGAAAGTAGGGAAGAATTCTGCAGAATCAAAACCCATCACTTTTAAGGAAATAAAGTCAAATGTCCACCTCAGTACCCAACAGCTGAAGAAGACCCACCCCATTCCCATAACTTTAAGGCAGGACCTTTCCTTTAGGTTTTAGGAGACCTGCATTGAACTCTCTGCCCTCTCCAAATGGATTCAAACTCATGCCTCCCACTCACAAAGAGCCTCCTAACCAGGCAGCATTAAGAATTTCCAATCCCTCCCAGCTGATGCTGTTCCACTTTGCAGCCCTTACCTGGGTCTGGGATCCAGGTGCCTCCCTCCCAGGAGAGCAGCCTAATCAGCAGACTAGTGACTCACCCTGGCTCTTTGTGTGAGCTCTGAATTATTGCCTGCCAGGTGGAAGGGCTCCAGAGCCTTCCAGATCCCGCTGCCCTCAGATACCCTTCAGCCCAGAGGCTAGACCACTCAGCAGCTGGTTGGGAAACATCTGCTCAAATCAACTTTCTTCCTGATTCAGCTGCCTCCTCACCAAATAACCTACTCATCTCCCTGGGGAGTGCTATGGGAGCCTGCTGCCTTTCATTCTTCCCCTTGGATCTCTTCCAATCTCAAAATAATTTCACATTTTTCAATGCGTAAAGCAAGTGGACTAATTCCTGAGGGTGCTGGTTAGCACTTTGTCTGTGGGTTTTCTGTGACTGAATATTCACATGAAATAAGAATTTTTAGACAGGAGGGCTAAAATGTATTCACTCTTCTTCTCACCCAACGGTACAGGCACTCTAAGAAAAAAGAAATACTGAAGCTGAGTTTCCCATCTCCTGCACAAAAATGCGAGTAGCTGAGCAACCTCTCATGGTTGTGTGTGATATATCTAGAGGTATCCTACTCTTATTTCTCCTTCCACTTTTGGTTACTCAAAAAAGACTCTCTGGAATGAAATTATCAGGAGATTTAACCTAAAATGTCCAAGGAATATCAGGAAACTTATGACCGAAAAGTAATGATAGACAAAATGGACCATCATTTCCACATCTGTCTTTTCCAGGTGCCACCATTAGGGCCCTCCTCTGCCCCCAAGCACTCAGTGATTCACAATGGACCAGCAACTGCCCTGCTCAGTGCCACAGCTTTTGCTTCGATGCCCAAAGCCAGAGGAAGAGCAGCTGCAGAGCATCTTTCCACATGCACATGTGAGATGTCTCAGCTTGACTCCAACTCCCTTTGGAGCCCACCAGAAAAGGACAAAGGTCTTTGGTGTGGGTACCAGGGAGAGGGAGAAGGGCTTTACCCTGTTTTGAACTGAGACTCACAGAATGTTTGAGGCTGGAAGGGACCTCTGGAGGTCACCTGGTCCTGCTCAAGCCTGGAGATGGCTGCCCAGGACCATGCCCCAATGGCTTTTGAACATGTGCAAGGAAGGAGACTCCACAATCTCTCTGGGTGACCTGTGCCAGTGTTCTGTCACCCTCACAGTGAAGAAGAGTTTCCTGAGGCTGAGAGGGAATCTCCTGTGTTTCAGTTTGTGGCCATTGCCTCTGGTCCTGGAAACATCCCGAAAAACAGGGGAGTGTAAGTGTTCTTATATGAGACAAAGATCCTGGGGAAATCTGGGCTTATGTTTTTTGTTTTTAAGCAGGAAAAACAAAAGGCCTTGGTTGTCACTGTTGTGGCAATGACCTACATTGCACCATTACCACCGATTCTATGGATGGTTTCCAATCACATACAACTTTTGACAAAGCTACAGATATTTTAAATTTTATACAGACAATTAACCACTGTCACGATATAACTATATCCACTTCAGTGTCTGATGTATGTTCTGACCAAGGCACTGGATAGGAGGAGGATATGAAGCCCACTGCAGATGTTGACAACTACTGGGGTTACTACTAAGTTTACAACTGAGTTACCTCTTAACTTATACATTAAAAGGATATATTTATTCCAGACTTAAGTTTTGTTCTGCAGGGAATTTTAATTTCTCATTACTCTGAAATTTATACAACATTTCCTGATTTTTTTTTCTAATTCAGAAAGAAGTGAAAGAAAGTTTATCTAATCCTGTACAGATGCATCTATAGGGATGGGGCTTTGAGCAACCTGGTGTAGTGGAAGGTGTTCCCATCCATGGCAGAGGGTCAGATGATCTCTAAGGTTCCTTCCAAGCCAAACCATTCCGTGTTTCTGTGAAGTGTATGACTTCCCAACCTTAATATTGCATTTCTTGCTTTCTGAATGCTTGACCACCCAACCTGAACTACATTGAAGCTTGTTGCTTGCTCGGAATAAATATCAGCTTCCATAGGGATGCACAACTCAGTTTATTTATTAGGCAGTATTTCCTGAATAATATTTGTCAACTTCCAGAGACACCCCAACATAGAATTATATAATCAAGCTGGCAGGGGAGCAGGGAGAAACACAAAACAAGCAGTGGTCATAGAATAAAATAGATTTATTGCATTCTTCTTATACTGATTTCATTACCTGAGTAGAGATTTTTTGGATTTGACTCTGGGGCAAACAACATGGACATCCTGAACTATATAGCATTAGATCCACTGTGTTCAGCAGGAGCACACTGCTCTGGAAAAATTGTGGAGATTTCCCAGAGTTTATCCACAACTCCAAGGCAGGAATCACTATTCCCAAACACTCCTTTACAGATATAAGTTGGATCAGCACTCTATAACAATAGAGACTACAAATGCCTGGAGCAGAAATAATATTTCAAGGAGGGAACAGAAGCCAGGATGAAAGCAGCCTAATCACCAGGGGACAAACTGGGAGTAAACATGGTGGGTAAAATTTAATGGGGAGCTGTGGGCTTGGGGTTCCTCTCTTGTCCTCTCTGCCTCCCTGGAGCAGCAGGTGACTTGACAGATTTTCAGAGTTCTCGTGTTGAGACCTGAACAGGAGCTGAGAAGACAAAAAGCTGTGAATCCCCTTCAGCATCAGTCCCAGCAAAGCAAGTGCTCAGCAGCCCCAATGCCAACCTGGGGGGAGCCAGACTGTTTCCTCCCCCACCGTGTCCATGACTGAATCATGACAGCTCAGATCACATTCCACTTATGTTCTCACCCAGAAAAACTGTCTGAACTCTGGAGAGCCTCATTCAGGTTTCTAGGTTTATTCCAAAGGCACAAATGCCCTCTAACTCCCCCAAACTCCTCCCGTACATCCCAGGAAGCACAAACCCAGGATGCCGCAGGGCAATTTAAAGGCTTGCATTGCCGAATAAACAGTGACAAATTGTAGATTAAGAAAAAGCCTGTTATTTGTGTGAAAGAGGCAGCCTTTGCCGCCAAATGGATTCATCTGTCATTGCTACTGATTGCTCCCTTTCCACTCAACGTCCCCTAAGAAAAATGTAAATCCTATGTAAATCCTTTGTTATCGCCCGACAATGTGCGTATCACAAGCTGCATGGGTTAGAACACAGGTCCATTTTTCTCCAGACTACACCACTCCTCTTTCAAATTTCAAGGTCTTAATGTCTCAAGAGTGAGGCAGCAGAAGGCGTTCAACCCCCCTGGGACAGGCTGAGCGAGGAAAGCCCTCACAAGAGGAGGAGAAGGGGAATCTCTTTATGGGTTTTGCTGCTGCAATCAGCCCCATTGCAGTTTATTCTCTTCAGGGAGATGAATGGCGGCTGAAATACAAACCCAGAGCTCAGAAGAAGAGCATCTCCCCACGGTGATGAGGAAAGCATAAAGAGGAGAGAGGGAAAGCTAAACAACAGGGATCTGTGCAGAATTCACCTGCCACAGCACTTTCCCCAGAAGTTCGTTTCTTTCTTTGTGCCAGGTTGTCACCTTCATGCCACATTGTCTGGGTTATGACAGAAAAAATATAAAATATAAATGTAGTAGCCAGCCCCATGTTTACAGAAAAGCCAGCAGCAGTTAAACAAATTAATCAGAGGGCTGTGGCACTCAGCATTTGTTACTAAAACATTTATCAACCCCATTTACTGAGCAACCTGTGAAACACTGGGCCAGCCTGCCCACCAAATCCCAGGAAGCTCACAGACATCTGCAGGTCACTGTAAGCTACATTAGCTTAATTCCTTCTCATAACAGCAGGACACAAAATACAAGTTACTTTGCAAATTTTGCTCTCAACACACTCTCATGGCACCCACAGGTGGATTTCAACCCTGTGAGTGTACCCTGGCTGGGATAACATCAGCCTAACTATCAATCCAACAGAAGTCTTTCTACTTTTCCAGAGGCCAGTTGTCCTCTTTGAAAATCCAGCCCCAGAGAGCTGATTGTGGAGCTGAGATTACAAAGATAAAGGGTGAGGAGTTCCTGTTTGTCAGGTGGGCTCTAAAACCTCAGATTTCTGGGGTTTGTGATTACCGACTTTAATAGGTGTATGGAAAATCACTGTTATTAGATAATAATTTCATGAATGCACACCATTATTAAGGATGACTCCTGACACGTAAGTCCAGCTGCATCCAGGGAGTTGCAATAGTTGTTGTTATTATTATTATTATTATTATTATTATTATTATTATTATTATTATTTATACCTTTTGGAGCTCAGCTTATTTTAAGGTGACAGGTAGCCTGAGGTAACTCTGAGGTACCTCTAGCTTACTTCTCATGGTACAAGTCAAGTTACCTCTAGTTTAAGCTATAGATGTTTGCTGAAGGAGTAGATATTTGTGTGCACTTGCAGTGTGAGTTGGGGTAATTTACTCTAACATCACCCACAATTAAAGACTTTGGTTTTCACTCTCTCCAAAGACTATAAGACTTTGCTGTTAAGTATGATTTTTGTGTAGTGAAGTAGACCTCTGCTTTGATCCTAACTCTCAGGAACTGAGATCTGCCATGCAAAGAATGGAAAAGGCTCCCCAACCACGCATTTCTACCCCAGTTCTCATCCCCAAACCAGCTGCAAAGACCACATAACTACTCTGTGCATCTTTTCTCTGGTTCTGTCACATCACACATAAGCTACTTATCTCCACCTTGGCAGTCCTTACTATTTCTAATTTGGTCTCCTTCATGGGATACAACATTAAAAACTCAGCAGGTGTCCTGCTGGAGAAGACTGCTACAAGAAACACCATGTTTTCTTTTCCACATATAGATTTAGGGAAGGGCTCCTATCTCTTCCCTGTCTCAAATGTTGCTAGACAAATTATCTTTTTAAGGGGCGTACTGAAGTGTCTGCAAATGTCTGAAGGAAGAATTCAACCTCATGCTAATTAGCTAATTACACTAAGAACATCTCTCTTTCCTCACAGCTCTCAACCATTTCTGCAAGATTCCTCCTGCCCGTCAACCCTCAACTCTCTCTGCCACAGTCACATTCTATCTGTGTGGCTTGAGTGCCCTGTAAACAGCAGTGACATGATGCTGTGCAGGGATTCCAGGGCAGGGAGGAAAGCAAAATTCTGATGCCTTTGTGAGCATCTGTGTTTTGGCAGATGCAGAAGCAGCCAAGAACAAGCACTGGTCTAACAGCTGTTTGGCCACAACCCTGGGAGCAGAGACAGTGTTTTGCCTGCATAGCTATAATACAGGCCAACTACAAACTGAAATTGCTGAAATGTTTGAAGAAACCATGTCTTTTTAAGGGTCTTCTGCCAGTAAGAAATCCATAGTCCAGCCATGGACATTCCCACTGCACAGAGACTGCCAAGCAACACAGTATCAGAAACTCCTCTCTGCTCTTATGGACAGCAGACCCAAAACTGTTCAAGAGAAGCCCAAGATGACAGATGCCATCCCTAGGCCTTGCAAGATGCCTGCATGGTCATATCAGGCATTGCACAGGTCACTCATGGTAGGGTTCACACCCAAAACTAGGGTGTGAACAGGGTTAACACAGGCTTGGACATGAAGCACAGTTTGGCTGAGCAAGGTGTAAACTTGAGGCTTTATACAAAATGCACCAAGGAGATGTGGCCAGGGACACTGAGGATCACATTCACAAGGTACTCGTGTGTCTTCAGCTCTACACAGGCCCCCAGTGGAGTTTGCAGAAGTGAATGCAGGGGGGTAATGAGGTATCTAAAGTCCTGCTGAACTCAGTACTGTTGAAGATCAAGGAATGAGTGCCTGCATCTATGAGATTTTGGAAAGCTTTCCAAGCTCTCCTCTCCATTTTAAGTCTAAATATCTTCAGTAATCTAGCCCCAGTAGTCAGAGGAAACTGTACACAATGCATTCTCACAAATTAAACACCTAAACACCAGATCCAAGCAAAGAACTTAAGTGCTAATTTTTTTTGGTGTCTGGCCCTGATGCAGAAGCCCAGAGCGCAGCATTAGGCTCCTGGGCTCTCCCTGCCTGATGCACAGGGAGTGTTAGGTATCTCACAGAGTGGAGCCTTTCCTTACACCTCCTCCCTGGTCCTGCTACAGCCTCAAGCCTGGGGGCTTAAAACTAGGAAGTCTGCCACAACAGGGAGCAGCCCAGGGGCGAGACTCCTTGCGGTGCATCGGAAGCCACGGAAAGCAAGCCAATTTGGAAATGCTGAGCACAAAGGGTGTGCCCAAACTCCAACCCATCCTAAAGTACATGAATCAGGTCTGCAAAGTAAAATATCTCCCTCCATTTAGGTTCCAGAGGGCCGAGCCCACTCCTGAGGGGAGACATCTGGAAGCAGTCAGAGCTGAGCTTTGCTCACTCTTTTTAAACACGGACCAAGACAGGGGTGCACACACCTTTTTTTTTTCTTTTTTTTTTTTTTTTTTAATCAGGAGACAAGTTAGCAAAATCGCTGGCCCATGAAGTGAGAAATCTGGCTTCAGTGCTTTCTTCAGCCTGGAGGGATCCAAACCACATTTCCCACCTCCCAAGAGAGGGCCCAAACCAATGGGGGTAAAATGAGGTTGAGATTGGGGAGATAGGATGTTCAGCCGTCTCTTCTCCTTGAAGCTGCACAGGAGTGCATTCCGGGGGGCACAGGGAGATCAAAGGAACCTCCCGGAACCCAGACGCACATAGACCACCACTCGCAGTCTCGTGGTTATGCTCTCAGCTGGCCAGCATGGGCTCTGGGTTAGAGTTGCTCTAGTTAGAGCCTTTCATATGAAAATCAGTCATAGGGCAAAAAAGAACAGAACTGCATCTCACAACAGGGAGAGGAATCCAGTGTCTCCATCGCTTCTCCTCGCCGGAGGTGCCTGTATCAAAGAGTCGGGAATCAGGGAGCTGCAGAGAGCTGTGAGATAACATTTTTGAATCTGTGGGCATCTTTGTTGTTTTTTTGGTGGTGGTTGTGAACAAAACAATGCATGAAAATATGTGCCATCTCGCCAGTTTGGTGTTCCAAACACAAGGAGGGGATGTAGTGAACAACGTTAGACACTAGAAGCAGGTAAAGATCCATTCGTGTTGCTTTTTACATTTTCTGGGCCATGTTACCTAACCATAATCAAGATTTCCTTACAGGAAATTATCTTTTTTTTTTTACCCTTTAAATTTTGTGGGGGTCGATATTCCCCGGAATCACATGGGAGAGGGAGAAAGGACATGCTGGGGCCTGGTCCTGCTGGGACCATGAAACGGTTCATGTACTTGGGGCAAAATGTAGGAGCCCAGCAGCTGCCAAAGCATGGATCTCCCAGTAACTGGCCACCAAGTGACTGGGCCAACCAGTCATATCTGGCTCATGGGTGAGAAAGGACACGGCTGCATTCCTATTGTGTAGGATACCAGTTTCCTATGTGGAGCAGGAGGTGAAAGCGAGATGGAGAATTCTTTAGTCTCAGTCCTTGAGAAGTTGGTGATCAGTTCCTTTCTTACCCCATTTGCATCCTTATTCATTTGCTGTCTTTCACAGCTCTAACAACGCCAAGGGCTAATTCTCCCTACTCTAATGAAAGATAGGATTAATCAGAGGGTTCTCCCATGAACCTGTCCCTTGACTTCTTTCTGATATGAGCCCAGGAGCAGAGAAGCTGGTATACCCAGGTAACGGCTTTCCCTCTAGAAAATTCTCTTGTTCAAGGTCATTTTTGAACCCTTTTGTGATTTTGGGCTGAAACAAAGGAGGAATATTAGTCCACAAATGAATATGAGGAATCATTTCAGACAACTGAGGTCCAAATCTCCAAATATACTCATGGAAGTGTATTTGCATTTACCAGTGTGGGCATTGCAGATGTAAATATTGCCTGTGGAAACACTAACAGTACAGTTCTTGCGTGTAAAGCTCTGAGAAACTTGTTCTGTTTTTAACAGCACTGATGGAAAGCTTTCATATCATATGGGAGTGTAGGTTTTTGTACATGCACAGTGTCAGGAGATGCCCTGGAAGCTCCTGTTTAGCAGAGAGGCTGCCTTAACACAATCCCTGGCCTCACCACCTACGCTAGATTTTTAGGCATGGAAAAGAAGCAAAAGTTTAAACATCCTCTCCAAGGTGGGACATGTCTAAGCAGTTCACGGCCTGGAACCTAGAACTTCCCATGGCTGTGATATGCATTCTCTGTGCTTTCTGAAACAAAATTTCTCTTACTTCTCTGCATATTTTAGTGAATTCACCCAATCTCATTTTTCAACATTTGCATCTATCGCCATTCATCTTGCAAATTAAAATATTTCTGCATGACACTCTGACACACAGGAGGGAGAAAGGAAAAAAAAAAAACACAAAAGCATTTCTCAAAGTAACAGAACTACAGAGCTTTTCAAACTTCCTGTTTCATAGCCCTGATAGAAAAAGTACACTGAGTTCCTATGAAGCACCCTCCTGACATTTCCAGACTTATTAGCCAGTTTTCACACTGACTTCAATCAACCTCTTTAATCCTCCAAGGAAAGAGCATTTTTAATTCACCGATTGGCTGATAAGCTTGAAGCCAAAAAATGATTTACACGTAGATGAATTGTGCTTACAAGATGGAACTTCGAGCATTAGAAGCGGATCTGAATTTCCTATCTGTCATTTTATTTGCCACATTCATTTTTGCTCTGCCATTACCCTTGCTGATTATGATCTTTCAGCGCTATTGGGCTCCTGCTTCCACAGTTTTTAATCTGCCTTTAATCCCATAGATTTTAAATATTCCCCGGCACCGAGAGACTGGAGGCAATTAACTGCCCTTCTGATGCTCTCCTTATCAGTTGCCTCCTTGTATCTCTCAGAAGCAGCCTCAAGACACTTCCAGGCTGACAAATACTACCAGCATTTCTGATGAAGCAGCCGCAGCAAATGCAATGTGAAGTCCAGCTGCGTAACCTGATTCTGAAAAATCCAGTCATTCAAAAAAATAAATAAATGCAGCACGGGCATCTAAACTCCTGTTCCATTTTGACTTGATGCAAATGGAAATAAACAAAATATCTCTTCAAGTTTTTTAGGTTGGGGGGTTTTTAGGTTGTTCCTTTGGCTATTGTTTTGTTTTGGGCTTTTTTCCTTTATTTTTTTTTCTTTTCCTGAGAGATAATTTCTGTCTCTTCCAATCTGATTGCTGCTTCAAATTGAAAAATGAGGCTGTTTTCCTCGATCTGTCAGGGCATTTCTGATGCCCAGAAAACAGATCTGCAGGACAGCCAAAGATCCTTGGATCAGAATCTGCATCTTTTTGTTCTCAAGCCCTAGCAATAAAAAATCAGCTGTGCTGGTTCACCTACCACTAGTTGATGCAATGTCAATTTTCCTACCTTTCTAAAGGATGTCCACTCGAACTTGGGCTTTGTAAACTCAGCTCTACTCATTTTTCCATTACATCAAAGATCTGATACTATAAATAAAGAATCAAATCAGTGTGACACAGCTCATGGAAAGATGTTTTTCATTAAAAACCATCTGTTTATTCACTAACATACACATTTACATAACCCTTCAAGAATGCTAAACTTTCATTCAAATAGGTCACATGGCAATAGTTGGGAAACACACAGAATTAAATGCAAAAGCTCCAATTCTCCATGGATTTGCACCTAAGTAAACCAATAATAGCCCAGGAAAACAAGGGAAAGGTGTTATTATTTTCATCTTCTTTGTGCAGGCATAAATTGCTACCTCTGAGATAAAAGAATTCATTTTTCTAGTAATATAAATACATATAAGTATATATGTATACCTATATATGTAAACATATCTATGTGTGTATATCTATATCAGTTATAGACAATTGAGACTTCATCTTTAGAGATAATAATTTGACTAAAGCATAGAAGACAAATGTTTTACCTAATTCATAAAATTGTCATTACTAAACTCTGCGAGCTGGTAGGATGGCATGGAGTGGGAAATTTACCCAGGGTTAATATTCCCATTCTCATCTTATTCTTGGAATAGCTAAAAATGGGTATGTGAAGTTTGTATTTTTCTATTTATTGTCTTAACTGTCTCCTTTTTTATTTAAATGCTCAAAACAATGGGGAAACTCTGTGTTAGACTGAGGGAAAAGGAAACAAAATCCCTGACAAGCTAAAAAAAAAGTTCTAGTACATAATCCAGTTTTTGGGAACTTAAAATCAGCAAGATTTGTCCAGAGCAAAGGTCTTCTCAAATTAGGATCCTGTTTTAATAAAGGCCAAAAGCGAACACGCACAGAACATAAGAAAAATGCAGGCACATGATGGTACATCCCAAATATGCCAGAAATTTGCAGATCGAGACTTTCTGAGACAGAGATCATGTCCTTATATTTAACAACTTTAAATAGGTTTCTCTTCCATTAACTTCTCCTGTGGCCCTCCTAAGCCGTGTAGATTTTAAGCATCGGCAGCATCCCGTGACAGCGGGTTTGCCAGCACAGCTCCCCGCCAGAGCCGCTGATGTTTGGAGAAGATCTGCTGGGGTGTATCAGATCGTGCTGGCTCGTTCCAAGCACTGGATATATCAGATCCCCAAAAAAGGTGCAGAAACAAAAATTCTTGGAGTAAATTTATATTCCTCTGCTGAATCGAGTGAAGGCATTCCAACTAAGTCAGAGGAACTCGAACGATTTCTGCTTGCTCAGTAGCTTATCTGAGGTTAGTGGAACTATGCTGATTCTCATTAGCTGAAAATTTAGCTCAATATTTTACTTTCGAACGTGTCTTACAGAATTACGAATTCCATTCCCGTCAAGCTGATATATTGTGCTCACAGCTGCAGAAGCTGAGCAATTAAATTGATAATATTTGATGATAGTGTATGTATGTGTGGGGGGAACATATTCAATTTTGTTTGGCTCTCGAAACAAAGTCTCTGATTTTTGCAAGGTTGCAATTCTGTCTCTCCATGTGCAATTGAGCCTGTATTTCCCTTCCAAAGGGAGTGTCTGCATGCTGGAATTAAAATTTGCTCATGACTATCAGGCAGCAATCTATGACTGATTTGTTCTCACAATCTTCAAGGCAGGTACAGAAAAATGAACATCAGAACAAGTTTTCTCCTTCCATATGCATCAGTTTGCAAAGGCTGTCCCGTAGGTCAACAGGTAGCTCACCCTTTGTGCAATGAGTTTTCAGTGTCTTAGCACGGAACACCTCCACAAAGTCCTGGGAGGAGATACTTTCCTTTGGTGGACTCATCTCCCGTGAAAACTGGACCATGAGCAACATCTTTATTTCCCATACCCCAAGCCAAAAAAAAAAATTACTTTTGACCATTACTGGCCTGGACAAGATTTGGACCAGCAATACCAAGGTAGAAGTACCTCATTACAACACTCTTTATTTCCTTTCTCTCTTTTGTATTCCTGATTAATTAAAGACCAGAAGAAAGCAGCCAACTGCCAGTCTTGGATCCTGAGCCAAAAGCATATGAGTCAATAAAAATATTTCTTATTGATGCCATAGCCTCCACAATGTGTTGCCACTGAGCTACAGTATGGACCATGCTTTACTGGTTATTATCCCTTGTTCTTTGTATTTGCAGATGGAGTAAAACAATTGTAGAAAAGCATTCTTCTTTGTTATACAGTTGTGCAGTGTCTAATATAGGCACAACAGCAGACTTTGAATGTTGTAATAATATAAAAGATAATACAAAATTGTACTGGTCATGCAGAGTTCAGCTGTGGAGTTTTCTATCTGCAGTGATTAGCATCATATTTTCAATTATACAAAATAATTGTCATTTGCATTACTTAATGTTCCTTATTAATTATAATAGTAGCTCAATTTTATTAGTGCCCGAGATGACAAATAGCTCAACAATATTTTAAAAGTAATTTATAAAATAGTCATAGAGATATGTTTACTGCTGTCCTGCAGATACCTCAGGGCTGAAATGAGCCAGCATAAGAGCAGGAAAGGACCCAGGGAATAAAAAGGTGATAAACTGATGCTGAAATAATTGGTGCTAGTTTAAAAGTAAAAATACATATGTATATATGTATTTAGTCAAGTGATGCCACATATCAAATTCATAATAGAGCAAAGGGGTTTGTACAAAAATATGTTGGGTTTTAGAGGAAATAACAGAGCTTTGGTTAGATTTAGAAATTTTTTTGTTGTTGTCCTTTTTCTCAAGAAAACATAAACAATTACCCAACAAAACAGCAAATTGTGGTAAGAGCAAACAGACCGAAGGAAGAAACTTTGTTATATAACACGATGAACCTGTGGTAACCATCTCCAGTATGTGTTGTTTGCTGTGACTTACAGCTTTGCTTAAGCATTTTAAAGATTCTTGCAGGTCTTTTTCAAGCTGCCAGCTCTAGCCTAGGAATTATGGTAATGTGCCACTTCTGAGCCCTCGGCAGGATTTGCAACAGAGAAATCACATCAGCCTATGCTGATTAACAATTCCATTCCATCCAGAGATTTATATAAAAAAACTATCTTACATTTTGCTTTTTAATAAGAACGATCGCTATCTCAAATTGAGTCCCAGCAAATTTTAATAAAGGCCCAAGGTTGAGTGGCATTTTGCATGCTGATTTAGCTGTGATTGCTTGCTTTTGATGAGCACCAGCCGGGCATGTATAGCTTTCCTCAGAGCAGGTTTAAAGACCAGTAGTAAGGAAAAGGATAAAAATAAAAACTTCCAACTATAATTCGAGGTCTTTCCTCTCTATGATTGATTACTGAATAAATACCTACACATATCTCTGCATTCAACCCACAAGTAATATTCCCTACAGCAAAACAGCTGTTTTAATGGCTTTTAATATACTCCACTGTCAAAATATGTTAAGTTTGAAGGCTGCAATTATTAAAAAAAAAAAAAAAGATATTATCAATCTATCTACCTATCTTCATGACAACTCCTCAGTTTAATCAGCAGAGTATGGATTGGAATAAACCGATGCTTTTATGGTGTGTTAGTATGAGGGTCCCCATTTAGCAGATTTATTTTGCTATTGTTTTGGGTAGCACCTTCAGGGCTCCGGGTAATAGTAGCACATCAGTGTGATAAGGTGTCGGGTTTCTGTCCTTATGCAATGGAGACGGGCTCTGTCGGGGGCTGCTAAAAAAGAAGAACAAATTGTCAGCATATAAGCTTTCCCCTCTTCGTGTTTTGAGTAAAAAAGGGCATTGGAAATATTTATTTGGAGACAACTGTCTTCTGAGGATACGAGAGAAAAAAGAGGTTGCACAGAAGAGCTGAAGTCAGAGCTCAGTGGCAGACTCTGTGTATGTGTGTGTGTGTGTGTGTGTGTGTGTGTGTGTGTGTGTGTGTTCACCTTATGAAAGCAGCAACGCCATAAAAGTGATCAGGTAAAGCATTCCATTTGTTTTGATTCAGCTTTTATGGTTTTTCTTTTTCATCCCTCTCAATAAATTGTATTTCAACTTCTCTCATTAAAATAGTAACCCTTTCTTGCTCCAACTTGGGGAACAACACAGGCAAAAAACCCTTTCATATAGGAATCATCCATCATCATTAGAAATAATGATCCTCCCACACAGTAACTAGTGCAATGTACGTGAAGGAGCAACTAATTCCCACCCAGTTTCCTTTGCCTCTTTCTCTTTGTGGGATTGCAAATGATAATTTAAAGAAACAGTGTGTGAAAGACGCCTTCAGTCACAGGAAAGCTATTTCCATCTTGTAAACTGGGAAATCGCGTTAGGTGAGACAAAAAGGATCCTGTATGATCTCAGTGGAGACATGGCCCTGCTTTCCAGATTAATGTCCCATGTCGCCTTAGCACACCCAGGGAACCATTTTTACTGAACTGTTTTTGTTTCATAGGGAGTAACAAAGGAAAACAATTAGAAGTAATAGCCAGTACAGGGAGAGGCAGCTCCCAGTGACCTGCCTTTAACCTACCTGAGGCACATCGCTTAAGCACGTACCTAAGCCCAATGCTTAAGCCCACATACTTAAGTCCAAGCATATAGAATAGTTTGGGCTGGAAGGGACCTCAAAGATCATCCACTTTCAACATCCCTGCCATGGGCAGGAACACTTTCCACTAAGCCTGGTTGCTCAAGCCCCATCCAACACGGTCTAGAAGACTTCCAGGGATGGGCATCCACATCCTCTCTTGGCAAGCTGTTCCAGTGTCTCACCACTCACAAAGAATTTCCTTTTTACATTTAATCTAAATCTACCCTTTTCAGAGTAAACTTATTATATACTGAAGCCCACGTGCACTTTTAGGTGATCAGGACCCTGCAATAAAGCACTTCTGTAGCTTCTCTTTATGGTTAGTGAAGAGAACATCATATCCTGGAAGGGGAATTCTGGGTGTCCATTAAAGGGCTCCATGGAGGCTGCCCTTCCTAAAGGACCTCAGAGTTTGCTGATGACATCTGACAAAAAAGACTTGGGGAAATTTCAACATCCAAACAAATCACAATCCCCAAGCCCCTCCTTTCTACTGTCTCACCCTGCAGGTGCCTCAGTTCACCGTGTGCCTGGCTTGGCTTGGGCAGCCCCACTGCGATCCAGCACAGCAAGGCAAGGTGGCACCAGAGTCCCCCGAGGGACCCAATCCTGAAGAAATTCTGGGAACACACCTACCTCTCACCCACAAGATCACACCCTTCAAGAATGCAGTCGTAGTTGCTTTCTTCTTTTAAATGCAGCTGGCAGGGGAGGAGGCAGCAGTGACAGTGCCCTCTGCTCCTGTAATAACCCCAGGATTAAAGCAGGAACCGGGACAGTGGGTCCTGGGCCCTCCTCAGCCCCAGGGGTTCAGAGTTCCCATTTCCCATGAAACCATCCTCAACTCTGAGTTATTGGGTGAGGGTGAGATCCAGGGCATGGGAAGGAGAAAGTATTTATTTCCTCCTTCAAACTATGTAGATGAGTAGAGAGAAAGCAATGAAGGAGTCACGGTACCCCAAGGTGACTTTCGAGCAAAACATGTGTTCATGTCCTAGGGTTTAAAAAGAGGACTATCTTAAATTTCAGTGTCCACTTTTCTTTTCTTTTCTTTTTTTTTTTTTTCTGCATGAGTATTTTGCATTACAGTGCTATGGACTGAGATTTGAAGGATGTAGAAGGTATAATCGCTAGGAGGAGAAATACTTTATTCATTAAATGACGCTCTGACTCACTCCTGAAATTCACTCCCCCTTCCCAAATCCAAATCTCATACTGTGTCTGGATAAACAGATATCAGGGTGACACAAAAGGGAAAATGCCCCAGAAGCCCAGCATCTCTTTCTCCTCACAAAGTGTTGTGGGAATCTCTTCATCTTTCCTGCACAGTCCCACAGTTTGACCAAGGAATGCAGAAATGCTTTCTCCACCCAGCGTCACCTCCAGTCTTGTGGTTGGGGTACTCCCATGGCAATTGGGAAACATAGGTTTGAACCTCCCAGGCAGAGGCAAACCCAAAACTTGTCTTGCTTTTCTTGGGCAAGTGGTTTTAACCAGTGAACTACAACATAAACGGTGAGAGGCTCCTCCTTTTCCTTTGGTGACTGTGTTTTTTGAAAGGAGCAAAGCAAAGCTGACTTTGCTTAGTACTTTGAAGACCTGCTCAGATGAAGCCTGAGACCTACTTATCCCAGGCATATATCCCTGCAGCCCTAGTTTGGGCACTTCCAATTGGTGTTTTCTTTCTTGACAGTTTACTGCTCAGTGTAGGGCTTTGGAAGTATTTTTCTAAAGTATTAAATGCACTTCACATACTGACATGCGGCCTTAACACTGAGTTGGGGGTCCATTCTGGGCACAGGCACTGCTATGAGCTGTCCCATTTGGAATAATCATTAAACACCCCTGTGTTGTCAGCTTCTGCAAGTGACTAAACTTTCTCTGACAGTGCATCTCTCAGGATTTTGAGATTTCTTCACCAGGTCTACCCTTGAAAAAAGTCCACAGAGCTAAAAACAAGCAGGGTAAGCACAGGACCTCTTCCAGCAGGATACCTGAATCCCTGTGGATGATTTTAGCCAGCTAAAGGAGCAGCTGGGAATGCAGTGCCTCCTATCCTGGTCTGGATCAGGCCTTAAGGACAGAGCTGAAACTTCAATAAAGGTTTTTATGAAGGAAGGAGGGATAACATACCACAACAGACATGCCATTTCAAAAAATTGAATGACTTGAGGCAGATACTCAGAAACCATAGAGGTGACTGTGGGATGGCCTGGATCCTCAAAATATTCTGCACCCTGGCTCAGACCCAGTTGGGCAATTCAATGCATAAGTTCCCTTATGGCATATAACCAGGTTCTGTGGGACCACTGCTGCTTGCTATCAAGAATGGGCTTAAATGTGCAGCTGGATGCAAGCCAGGACACTCAATACTTTGCCTAATTTAGCTTAAAAATATATAAGGCATAATGCCTGGCAGTGGATGCATCAGAAAAGTGAAACTTCTTATCTGCCAGCATATTTTACAATAATAATATCAGCTTGTGACTTATCCCAGATGTTTACTTAGGGTAGAAAAGTGTCCTGAAATGCAAGTAAATATGCAGGTGTGAAATGAATTTATATAGTTTTCTTCATTTGAGAGAAAAATACATTTCTGATATCACTCTATCACTCTCTCTCTTACTGCTGTAATATGCCATGGGAGAATAAGCCACCACTTTCCATTTCTTGTCTTTTGAAGTTAATTTCCGATCCTAACAGTAAATCAGAGTTCTGTAATCTTGCTGATACATTAGAGGGGAATGAAAATTTAATTTTTAATGAGATCTTTACTTAAAAAAAAAAACTTACAAAAACGAAGAAAGCTGTGTTCAATCAAAAGTGGGGCTTTGGCATGCGATGGCTAAGTTTAGAATGAAAAGTGACATCAAAGAGATGTCTTTTAGTTTAATTTCAAACAGCACATGCCACCTTGGAAGGGATAAATTCTGGAACAATTCTGTAAAATCTAGAAAATGCTATTTCAGCCTTAGGAAATCTAAATAATAAGCAAAATATAACATTCACTGGTGAGCAAACGCAAGGACATCAAATTCTGTTTGTGGTCATCAGGAAGAGTAACACATATACATGAAATGATCACAAGATCATGTTCAGTATATCCAGTTGAAGGATGTTGCCTGAAAATCCCTATGAGCCTCTCTTCTGCTGCCTGACTTTCTATGGTACTACTTGAACAGAATCCCAGAAATCTTTTTGTATTTGGCAAATCCCTTCTGCCACGTATCATTCATGGGCACTTTGAGCATCTTGTGAGCTGCACAGTAAAAAAATAGCCAGGGTCATCTATGAATTGGCAAAATATGCATGCATATTTTCTTCTGTTGTGAAAATACGCTACTTTCTAGATCCAAACAGTGCCCTCCACACCAATGGCCACTCAGGCATTATCTGCAGGAGCTGGCCTGTGAAATTTTCAAGTCCTGGCTGCAAAAAAAAAAAAACAACAAAAAAAACCAAACAAACATGAAGAGAGATTCAGCTGGATAATCCTTAAAACACATGAAAGTTGATGGGCTCTGGGTAACGAATGAAAATTGAGAATGTCATTTTGCACACAACAAATGTGACATTGTGCTGCTTCCCAAGAGGCAATTAAGGTCAGCAACCAGTTTTCATGGATGTTAGCTCTGACTCAAAACGCTTTCCAAAAAGAAAAAACCAAAACCACCAAGCCCACTTCCCTTTGGTGTGACAAGCATATATATCACAATATTTTCACGGTAGCATGAACTCCTTCCTGCCATTTTTCAGGCTGAAGAAAGCAGCAGCCCTCAGGCAGGAACCCATGAAAAGTCACACGCCATCCCAAAGCATTCAGGCCATGATTCCAGAAAAAGTCCATTTGAAGAAGCAATTGGAGTTTGGACGAATTTTACTTCAGTATTTACTTTCACTGGAAAATCCACCTCATGTCAAGCTGAGCAGCAATACCAGAGACATGCTGCAGAGACCCCTCTGGAAGAATTATCCACTAAGCAGATAAAAACTAATGTCTGTGACAAACAACTACGTGTTGTCAAATCAGCACATTTTAAAGACCACATTTTTTCTCAGCCTAGGTGGAGATCCCTATTTGTGCTTTCACACCATTGCTTTGAGACTTGATAAGATGCTATCAACAGGCCCTCTAAGTGCTCAAGAACCACTTTAAGGGGAATCACTGGGGCAATTACCATAAGCAGTGAAAGATATGGTATTTATTGATGGGAGATTAATATTGGCTTTATTTCAAATTCTTACAATGTTTTGTGGCCTGCTGTGGTCTTTCAGGTTTCTTTCTCTTTTAGATATGAATTTATTTTTAACTATCATTCTAATTGGTTGGAGTTCTTCCAAGAGTCTCCAATTTAATCTTAGCATGTTTCATATAACTTGCCCTAATTTAATTAATAAAAGGAATGATGAGTTGAAGAAGCTGTGAAGCAGGATCTTTGTGCTATCAAGTTTCATAAACATCCTAGATGCAGCAAGGCAGATTTTTCCATCTAAGGCTGATATTTCTGAAAGGGCCACAAAACTAAAGCCTAGACCTAGTGAGAAGACTGGAGTATGTGCAAGTGCTTTAATTCCTGGATTGTAGGTGCTTGGGATGGCAAAAAAATACAAAACCCAGAGTTTGGCTACTCAGCTCTCCTTGTGGAGGTCAAACACTTTTGGCGGAACACAGATCAGCCAAACAAACTGAGTCATTGGGCGGCTTTAAGCCTTCCTGCAGAAGTGTGGAGTGTGACAAGGAAAACAAAGGGGTGGGAGGAAGGGAAGACAAAATTTTCCAACAAATTTCTTCCCTTAAGTTCCTTCAAAGGCTACAAGCAGTTCTACAAGCAGTCCTACAAGCTGTCAAAACTTGGGGTTTTTTAATGGGTGAGTGCATATGGAGTTGAGCACAGTGTTAGCTGCCAAGTAGTTGGAGGAACTACCCATGAAGTAGGCAAAGGGGTTCTTCAACTAGAGAGAATGCTACCTGTCCCTCCCTCCTTAGCCCCATGTGGGGTGACATCCTGCCAGGGCCACTGAGACCTGTTCTTGGACCTCATGAGCACCAGAGGATGCAGAATCATAAAATTGCAGAATTGCGGAATCATAGAATGGTTTGGTTTGGAAGGGATCTTAAAAATAATCTTATTCCTACCCCAAGCCATGTGCAGGAACACTTTCCACTAGACCAGGTTGCTCAGGGTCCTATACAAGCTGGGCTTGAGCATTCCCAGTCATGAGGGCTCCACAACTTAAGATCACAAAACAGGGCTGGTCACAGAGTGGGGACTGAAGGTCTAGGCCATTTAGACAGTGGCACTTGTATATTTGTGCCCTTTTTTCTTACTAAAGCTTTGGAAATGCTGTTTTTACTGCTCCTAAGCAGCCATAAATCAATATCAAGTAGATCTTCAAGGATGAAATTACAGCAGAGAGAAATTACAAATATGTGATGATTTTTTGAGTGCCAAGAATTAGACCTGGTGTTGACTGCACGGTGCTCAACATATCTTAAAATAGAAAGTTTCTGAACGAACTTCCACCAAAAAAAAAAAATTTCCTCAAACCATTCTTTTAAATTAGACTTATAAAGCAGAAATTCAGATATTAAAACCTAAAATCAAAATAATTTTGTTTAATTGTTTGAGAAACAATTCTCATTATCATTATTATTGATATTATTATTAATATTATTGTTATTTATATTGTTATTGTTATTATTATCGATGTTATTATTGTTGTTGCTGTTGTTGTTATTACTATTATTATTTTTGCACCTTTTAACTTTGCTGTCTAACAAATATTGAGGAAAAAAAATGTCTTGCTAAAGATGTCTTCTAACGGATAAACCTGCAAGTTCTGAGAAGTTACATAAAATGAAGGGAGATATTTCCTAAAATTAAAAAAAGTGTTTTATTAAAGGACAAGTCTTTAAATTCTTTTAAATTAAAAAGAGGTATTTTCAGGCTCTCTTTAGAATTAAGGAGAATCAAAGCTAAAAGACAATTTTTTTCCCCCTTGCCTTTAAGTGTTTCTTCATTTCTGCTTGTCTTTGAAAAATGCAAAACACTCTCTTGACTGCCAAAAAGCCCCTTGTGGCAAACACAATGCCTTTGCTGGCCAACATGAGGATGTACAACTTCCCAACCTTGCATTCTTTGCACACACAAAATTCCCATTGATTTCAGTGGGAGTTCTGCACAAAAGGATGGAGTCTTTGGGTTAATGCAAGACTATGAAAGGGGAGAAAGTGCTTACTGTACTGAGAATATGCATCTGAATTGGTTTTATCACAGCTGGCAGGGCAGTAAAAGAAGTTTATGCGCAATAAACAGCTCTTGTGGTTAGAGTGACGTTGTTCATTCCTAGCCCAGAATTTGGAAGGAGTTATTATTTAATAAAGTTTAATTTGATGAAGAGAATATTTTTAACGCCCTAAACGGCACTCTATGAAGATGACTGATAGGCCCAGCCCACTCACAGAAAGAAATGCAATTAATTGGTTTAGTGAACTCACCACATTAATTAGCTAATGTCTGTGCAGTTTCAGAATGCAGTTTAATGGGCAAATCCTGGAGAAGTTGTGCTCTGGACTAGTTGCCCCCAAAGATCCCTTTGTGCCTCTCCAGATGCAGTGGATGATTACCAAAATGGTCAGGTGGGATGGACATGACACTTCTCTTGTGTGTAGAGCTTGGAGCTGGAAGGATCAGCTCCATCAAACCTAAAAGGGAGAGGGGACATGATGGGAGGTGGGCTGATGGCTGATGACAGGAAAAAAAAGGGTATTTTGTGGAAAATACAATAAACAGCCATCTTCTGTGTGGTGCAGACTGTGGAATACCTGTGAGCACTGGAATATAAGAGCACAAGTATGGCTTTTCCAACCTCCTGGCTTCCCCTTGGACAGGTCTGCTCCTGCCAGGATGGCCTGAGGGACATGTGCCAGCATATTTAAATGCACGACATGACTCAGCGTGGCCAGAGATGTCAACCCAGGTCTCACTGCCTTCTCAACACTGGATTTTGGGACAGGAACTCTTTGTAGGTGCACTCAGAGCTGCCTGTAATGTACCTCACTCAGCTTGACCCTACTCTAGTCCCACTTGGAGTGGACAGGAATGGATGGAAAAGCATCCCACACCTTCCCATAGAGGAAAAGGCAGGCTGAAAAGAGGATGGGTACAAATGTTGAGCTGACAAAGTGCGAGGCCAGAGTTAAATGAGGGTCTGCAATGAACAGGGCAGAAGATTTAAGAGGTCACCTTTTCCTCACCAGGCCCAAACTCAGTCCTGAAACACAGGAGCTGGGAATGGTTTAAAAATCCCTGGCTAAAATGGCACTAATGTCATTTATGACCAGCTGCAATGAGGGCTACATTAGCTAATGTCTGCAGGTTGTTGGGAGGTCATCTGATAAGCAGGTGCCATAAAACATATTTTACTTCACTTCCTTTTTTAATCTCCCTAGTGCAAATTATATTTAGAACAGGGAAACCCCACAGAAGCAGGACACTAATATGTGACACAACTCTGCAGCCTCTCAATATCCTACAATTTTATCAGACGATCAAAGAGGAAGCAGTGAGCTGGGAGATGGAAGTACTGCTCATTCACCTCATTTGGCTGCCTCGTAGTGGGAGTTTTGCTTGTGTGAAGACTGACGGATCAAGGGGAAGAAGGGAAGACACGCTCGGTGTTAAAGGGAAGCCTGTTTATGCCTATAAGTAAGAAAGCTTGCTCAAGAATAAGTTAACTCTTGCTAGAGGATTATACCTGTAATGCTGGCAATTCTGGCCTCTGCATGAGCTGTAATATCTACTTGCATTACCTCACAGGGTGTTATGGGCCTTAATTAATTAATGTTTGTAAAGCGCTTTGAAATCCTCGGATGAAAGGCACTATAGAAGTGCAAAGCAGTTATTAATATTAATATTGCATAAGTGGCTTGGCTCCCTTCACACTGCAGAGCACACTAACTCCTGCAAGGGTTGCAGCCCTGAATCAGCAATCTTCACACCACCAGGCAGGAGCCTCCCTTCTGCCTCCTCCTCTGATCCCTTTCTTTAGGACTTTCATGGACTCTTCTCCATAAATCCCCAGCAGCCCTCCTGTGTTGTCTCTCATGCAGGAGTGCAAGAGAACAACACTTTTCAACCTGTCCCCTCAGCCTGGTCCTCTTGTGGGCAAGAAGCTGCCAGTGGAGCAGATCTTGGAGTGATTAAAATCTCTGCATTTGGGAGGTGGGACTTTACAGTTCCGGTTTTTGCCCTGAATACAAGACATTCAAAGTCCCACTTCTGAAATATAGAGAAAAAAAACGCTGCATTTTGGTGTATTATAGAAATTTGAATACAAGATTGAGACCACCTTCAGTTTTAGTCATAAGCAGACAACAATCAAGACTCTCACCAATCTGGTCCCACTCCAGATTTTTTCATGTTTTCAAAGAAATAAAAAACTACTAAAATATACAGGTTCTTTCCAAAAAGGTTCTTTTTCTGGTGAAAATTTCCCACCCAAAACCATAACCACACATGTAGATTGAGAGTCTTTCACCTCTCACAGAAGATATTGGTGTGTCAGAAGAATTAATCCATATAATAAATTACATGCATATTTCTGTTAGTTAGATTCACATTTGATGGGCTGCCCTGGTAAGTAACAACAACACGGGAAACTGAAAAGAAGGTAAATGTCACTTTATATACAAAGTCCACAAAGCCATCTCAAGATCAGTCGCTTAAAGGTGATGAAGAAGCAGGTTTAGGTTGGATTTGGTCAATATAAATTCTGCCTAATTTATCTGGAAATATTACCTCTGGAATGAACACTGAATAACAAAAAATAATAATGATAATATCAAGCATACTGAAGATAATCCCATTCATGTTTACACATGAATTTAGGGAGGCTATTTTTAACTTAGATGTGCAAAAACAAGCACTACTGTGCTCAAGTAAAAAAAAATATTAATTACAGAAAAACAGATATTTGATCATCAGAACCGGATGGTTTTCGCATCAATGCACTAACAGAACACAAACCAGTTCCCCCTGTAGTAGCTGTACTGGCTGCCTATAGCATTAGCACTAGTTTGTACTTGTTTATGTCAGTGAAGTAACATAGAAGTTAAAAAACAAATTGGGCTAATGTACTTCAGCAAAACTCTTCTTGACTTTGAAGGAAGTTTTATCTGCGTACAGAAGGCGAGCTTGACTCAGAAGTGAAAACAATACCCTGCCAGTTCCACGTATCTGCCTTCACAAAGGAGGCAGGGAGAGCTTCCCAAGCTCCTTACCACAAAGAGTATAACGTTTGCAGAGATTAGGAACTGCTGAAGGCAGCTTCAAATCTCAGTTTGTTACACGCTTTGCTGCAGTCTTGCTGTAAGGCAAAAAAAAAAAGGTGCTTCATCGCACCAAGCGCGTTTGCTGGAGCAAAGGAAATGGTGCGTAGGATGTTTTACCAAAAGGAGAGCAATTTGGCCCAGCCCTGGAGTCAGGGCACCCAGGTTTCTTTCTTGGCTCTGCCACTAATTTCTTATGTGGCCTTGGGCGAGCTGTGCAACCTTGAAAGCCTGCTCACCCCCAAAAATAAGGATGATTATAGGAATTAGAAGGCAATTCATTAATGCATTAATTAACAGGCGGTGGGATGTTAGAGACAGAGCTGTTCTGATTCACCCTGGCAGCCAGACAACTCCACTCCTATCAGCACCACTGCAGGGGCTTCCCTCCCCAGTGAGACCCCGGGAGCAGGGCAGGGGGAGAGTACCAGTGAGGCGGGAAGGGAATTCAGCCTCGGCAACTTAGAGTTACCCTTTTTTTTTCTCAGGCACAGGGAACGGAGAGAAGGGCACGATCTCCATTGTTTGCAAAGAGCCCGTCCCATGAGACAGCTTGGGTTGAGATTTATTTTTGCTGCCATTTAAATTAAGTATATAGGCAATCCTGAGGCCGTTTGGACCAGATCCAGCGTGTGCAAGCACCGTGTTTGGAACAGGGTGGGAACTCTATTTGCGTTCAGACACGGAGGAAGCACTTTAAGCCGTGTCTATAAGACAGATGCCAGGGACCTATCCTGGAAGGTGCTGAGCAGGCACTGGTAAGCAGTGAATAGGATTGCTCTCTATAAATACATCCTAGGGAGGGGAAGGTGGGCAAGCGCCATGGAGGGAAATGAGGTATTTAAGCAAAAGGACAATGTTGGCACAAGAACAAACTGGCCGTAAAGGCTAGAAATTTGATGATTTCTAAACATCAGAGGAGTGAAGTTCAGGAAAAGCCTTCCATCAGAGAGGAGAAGGGGCAAAAAAATGATTGAAATGCACTGGCAATAGGTTAATGGCTGTGACCTAGGAGCTGGTTGCTGGCAAGAGCAAGGGTGTGGTAGATTTCAGAGCAGAGACTGACCCTTCCAGGAATGACTGGGAAGGGCCCTGAAGAACTGGGCTTTGCTTTTCCAATAATGCCAAAAAAAATCAAGAGAGTTTCTTTGGTTTTACAGTAGACTGGAAGTGGGCAGGATTTGGCTTGGCTTGCTGAAGCCTTTTATCCAGACAACATTTGCTTACGCCAACAATTGTTTTGCTGACACTTTTCAAGGGTCTTCCTGAGAGAGGCAATAAATGCCAGGTTAAATGGAAACCATGAGACTCATTGGCACTGAAACATAAGCCAAATCCTTTTTTCTTTCTCAGTGCAAAGCTTCAGTTTGCTCTTGTGTAGCAGAGGACCTAAATATGTGCTAAGCTGCTGAGGTTATGCTGGGCTTTGCTTGTGGAAGGACAGGTTGTGCTATCAAAAACCTTTTCTGCACCAGGAACACCATCCTGAAAGAGTGACATAAATATCAGGTTCCTTCTCTCTCCAGATATCAAAGAGCTTTCTGGAATCACTAGATACGAAGGCAGAATAAAAACAGTAACAGTGGAGCAAAAAATACAAATTCCAATCATCATTTGTGGTCGTTTCTCAAGAGGATGCTGATTTCAGAGAAGTGCTGTCATCACTGGAAGGTGGGGATGCTCAGCACCTCCTCAGGATGCATCCTGCAAGAAATTAATGATCATTGGGGTTCTGCCAGAACCAAAGTGGGCCCCATTTATTGGAATAAAGAGGTGACAGGTAGGGCTGTTAATCATCCCAGGGATAACCAACTGGATGGCACCACAGAGAAACCTTCTGTAATAGCCTGAGTCTCATCCCTCAAGCATTTGTATGGAAGACATAAAAGCAAGAGTTGTTTGTAATTCATTTTACACCCCAATGCTGCTCTCAGAGCTTGTTCCTGGGGCTGCTCTCCCTTCAATGAAAAGTGTTCCAGAGCAGTAATTTCCACTGGTTTTCCAGTCGAGACTGAAATGACTCCATCGGTGATGGTACACTGCCCTGTGCGTGGAGCCTAGTAATGTGAAATTGCTGTGCACTGCCTCTCTCTCCCAGCCACATTTATAATGCTTATTAGGAAAGCCAGCAGCTGCCAGGCCTGCTGTAACCCTGTTGTTGGTGTCTCTCTTGAATTGCCTTGGCTTGCGTTTCCTATTCAGGCACCCAAGGGTAAGGTTATAGGGTTCCCTCCTCTGCAGACATCATTATTATTATAGCTGTTATTATTATTATTATTATTCATTACTAATATTAATTATGCAGCATGTGGTAGTGCCTAGGAGCCCCAAACTGTGGCCCAGAACCACAGTACACCCAGCCCTTCACATGCTCTCAACATAAAGACATTCCCTGCCCCAGAAAAAGTGCAAGAGCTTGCAGTGGAGTAACAGAAGGAAGAATTTGCTACCTAAAGGCCAAATTCACCACAGTATGAAAAAATGAACCTCCCTTTAAGCACATCTCTACACCACGAAACACATCTGTGCAAACTAGAGCAGAATTCACCTCCTTGAAGGGTAGGGATGGAATAAAGACTGATCCTGGAGGTGAGGGTTGTGGATATTTTATTACACTGTCATAAGATTTTATTTGGTTGAGGACTAGAGATTTGGATTGGTTTTTCAAACCAGAAATTTTATCACTAGTGCTGCTGAAAGAAACAGAATCCCTGGAGCCTGATGGCAACAAGAACCTCATGGTTCTCCTCAGAAAATGAGAGTCCCAGGGCTGTATTAAACCTTGGGATCAGACAAAACAAAAGACAGTCCAGTCCCTCACTGGTGACTTCAAAATCACATTGATCAAAGATCTAGAAAATGTTTAAAAACCCCACTTTTTTTTCATTTTCAGATGTATTTGTGGTACGGTTTAGTGGGCATGGTATTCAGTCAAACCTCCTGTATTGCTTAAACAACTAAGGTGTACAATTAGTTTGGATTACTGCATTTCATTATTTCCTTAGGATTTAGTCCATAGCAATTAGAGAATACACATTTTGCACGTAAGGTTACACAACAGAGCCTGACATCCACAATGAGCCCAAGGATCTGGATCCTGCCTGCCTCTGCAACAGCCCCGCTGCAGAAACTTGCCAAGTTTCTTCACTTCTCTCTGCCTCAGTTTCCTTTTCTGTGAAAACAGGGATGAGTGTAATTTATTGTAATTCCTTTGTAAATTGTTTTGCGGTCTGCTGAGCCCTGTGATTTAAATGAGTGAATGGCACAAGGAAGAGCAGGAAAGTGATGCTCGCAACGGCGTGCTCTCATTTCCCTGCAACACTGACCTGCTTGTCCTGCAATATAACATGCCACTTCAAGATTTAGTTTAAATATTAATTTAATTATTACTTAAAAATGAAAGTGACAGACTTTTCAAGTCAGGGGAAGTCTGTGTATAAACGCCTCAAGTCCTAGGAAGCTTTCAGCTCTAAATGCTGATGGTCACTTGAAAGGTACTTTGGCACCTCTTAAAGAAGGGAGTGTGTGTTTTTACATCTTGCAGTGGTTTAAAGATTGTTTGTTTTTCTGCTTCTCTGGTGTGTAATTGAGTATGTTTTCATGTGGGTATTGGGCTTTTTTGTTGCTTTTAGAAAGCTTTATGAGAATTGCAGATGAACAATAGAATTCAAATTTTCTGACTATTTAGAAATAAAGAGCAACCTATTCTAAAAAAAATTCTTGAAAGGGTGCACTTTGCTCCAAGGGCAGATGAAATTCACTGTTTCTGGCATTACCACTCACATGCTAAAAATCTGGCAACAGCTCATACATTGCAAAGAAAAGGATCAACTCCTGAAATAGCTTGGAGTCATTGACCAGGTTATACTGATTTCCAGGTATCAGGGTGTAGGTGAGAACACTTTATATTTGCCCTAAAGACTTTTTATAAAGTAATCAACAACAACAACAGCCAAATCAAAACCAAACAGTCCTTTGAGCAGAGAATCTTGGCTATTTTCCCTCCTTTTTAGTGGATGAAAGTGATTATGAGCGAGAGGCAGTTTCAGCCCAAGCCCCTTCTCCTGTAGTTCCATGGAGGAATAAACATCTTTGGCAACAGGAATAATTAGTAACCAATGATAACAACAAATGGGAAAGTGTATCCACTTACATGCAGAATAAAGTATCATGTTATAATCATTATTTTATCATCATTATTATAACAATATTAACTTTATAACCCAGAACCCCAGTCAGGGGCTCAGTACTAGGCAAATCTCTAGTCCAAATGGACTAGAGACAAATTTCATCTCTTTTGGCTCCCCAGATAGTCAATAGAGAGGGAAAGATTTATCTAGAAGACAAAATTACTCATGTTTCAAATCATCACTACTGAAATACCTGAGATCCATCAAGTGTTGACAGAGGTTTAAAAGCAAAGAGAAGAGATATTATTTGACAGCTGGGGAAACCAAAGCACAGCAGGATCAGGGGCTGTGCCTTTGTTCCCAGTTCTGTTGTAAACCAAAATCCTGTCTGTTGGGTACCACTGCATCTGGAGCCACAGATGTCTTCTGATAAATTCATATAATGATAGAACCACTAAGGTTGGAAAAGGCCTCCAAGACCATCAAGTCCAACCTTTAACCCACCACTGCCAAGTCTACCACTAAATCGTGTCCCTAAGTACCACATCTCCAAGCTTTTTTCAACACTTCCAGGGACAGGGATCCCATCACTTCCCAGGCAGCCTGTTCCAGTGTTTGACAAGTCTTTCAGGGAAGAAATTCTCAATATTCAATCTAAACCTGCCCTGGAGCAACTTGAGGCCATTCTCTCGTGATATTGCTTGTTACTTGGGAGAAGAGACAAATTTCCCCATACTACAACCTCGTTCCAGGGAGTTTTAGACAACAATGTCTCCCCTGAGCCTTCTTTTCTCTAATCTAAACACTCCAGTTTCCTCAGCCACTCCTCATAAGATTGGTGCTTCAGTCCCTCTGTCAGACTGGCAGCACCGAATCCACTTCCCTCTCCCCACAGACATCACCCTTCAGGATAATGGGTGTTGGTGGTTGTTCTTAGACAGCTAATGCAGAATTTCCCAGCCAGGAAAACTATTGGTGCATTAGTATGACCTAATTCTGCCCACATTTAATTCTGTGTGGTCACCTCAGAGTCAAAGAGCTCCAGCTGATGAAAGAACAGTCTAGGAGGTCTGGATTCCCCCTTACAAGTGCCATGGTTGAGTTCCTTCTTGGAAGCAAAAAAGCAGACCAGCACAGTGGAATCATTGAAATAAAAATGTTTAGGCATCTGTCTGTCCTGGCTAGTTTCTACAATCAAGTCTTTAGCCAACAAAGACAGAAACTTCTCCAAAGATTTTTTTTTTTTTTAATATGAACCAACCCAGACAAAATTACTTTTTTAAATGTTTATAGACAGAACATTGGGATTCCAACTGGGTAACTTCACTAACTTAGCTATGAAATTAGAGTTATGAATTCCTATGAAGGAGAAGTATACACTTAAAGGAAGAGTCTCCTCTCATTCAAAGAATTATTCCAAGCCACAGGTGGAGACTGCTTCATATCAATTCCCATCCGGATTCAAAATAGTTCTAGTGGCCAAAAAGCCTATGTTTCTCTGAAGGTAAAATTCCTCCATCTGGAATTCTTCTAATCAAATATGCTATATACCAAAACTGAAAGGATGTCTGAAAAGACCAAAAAGGGGGAAAAAAACCCCAACACAAACCACAAAGAATGCACTGAAACCTAAACTACAGAAACCTCAAAAAGAGAGCTAATAGCAACAGCATCACCCAAATTCTGATTGCATCTCATTAGAGCTTTCCTACACAGGGACATACAGGGAAGTGCAATCAAGTCAGCTAACTACAGGTGTGAAGTCAGTGCCCATAAATTAAAGCACATGTGCAGGTTCTCATTTAGGATTAAAATGCCTTTAGTACTTAATCCTCCTCTGAGGATTTAGCTACAGCAATGTAAGGTGACTTTATTCCTGAATGAGAGCATCCCCACAAGGGCTAAATGTTTTCAGCTGGTGCACAGTGACTTCACACTTTAGCTCATTCACCTTCCTGAGGGTTCCTGAAAACACATGGCCTGGTAATTCTTGGCTGCAAAGGGCCAAGAAAGTGGGGGACCAAAGCTGGCTGAGGGGAAAACAGGGCTAGGCCCATGTTGAAGCCAGGCCAGATTTGCTTTGCCCATGAAAGTCTGGCTACAGGAAGGTCTTCCTTCTCAAATAGTTGAACACCCAACTGCATACTCACTTAACAAAAGATGTTCAGCTTTTGGTATAAATCCAAAGGGATCCCTTCAGTGCACTGCAGCAAAGTTAATTTGGCTGCACCAGCTTTGCTTAGCGTCATGTTCTTCTGTTTTTCGTGGTGCAGCCACCTCTGTTCAGACTTCAGATAAAACACCTTACGCACAAAAATCATAGAATCACAGAATGGTTTGGATTGGAAGGGACCTTAAAGGTCATTCAGTCCCAAGCCCCTGCCTTGGGCAGAGACAGCTTCCATTACACCAGTTTGCTCAAAGCCTGGTCTTGAGCACCTTCAGGGATGGGGCATCTACAATTTCTCTGTGTAACAGACTCAAAACCCCCAGAGTCAAGAATTTCTATTCCTAACAGCTGATCTAAATCTACCTGCTGTCATCTTAAAGTCACATCCCCTTGTCCTATCAATATATGTCTGTATACAAGGTCTCTCTTCAACTTTTTTGTAGCTTTTTTAGGTACAGGAAGGAGCCATGAAGTCTCTCTGGATCCTTCTCTTCTCCAGGCTGAACAATCCCAGCTCCCTCAGCCTGTCTCCATAGCAGAGGTGTTGCAGACTTCTGAGCATCTTTGTGGCCTCTTTTGGGCTCTCTCCAGCACGTCCACGCCTTTCTTATGTTGGATATCGCACAGCTGGATGCAGCACTCCAGGAGGGTTCTCACAAGAGCAAAGTGGAAGGAGAAAATCACTTCCCTTGACCTGGCAGTCACACTTGTTTTGATGCAGCCCAGGATGTGGTAGAACTTTCTGGGCACACAGTGCTGGGCCATTTCAAGTGTCTCATCCATCAACACCCACAAGTCAGGAGTGCTCTCACTCCCATTTTCTACCTAGCCTGCATTTGTGCTTGGGATTGCTCCAACCCATGTGCAGGATCTCATACCATGAGAAAGAGAGTGATTTGACTTTCTGTATTTCTTATTTTGATTCTTATTTACATTCCCCTCCCAAGTAATAGTGGAAAAATATGGCTAATCCTAAATGGAATCTGGATCCGGAAGAGCTTTGGTAAGAGCAGTGCATAGGGTGAAAACCTGAGAAGTTTGTTAGGGAAAAGGGTAAAGATGACTGGCAGGCACAACAAGGAACTGAATTTGATGGCCCAAAAACTTATTTCCAGTCCCATGAATGTACCCTCACAGGAAAGTTGTGCACACTGAAAGTAGGCGGTCGGTGTCAATGCATGAAAACTGTGAGTGCTAAGGCCCGCTAATCCTAAGATAAAATTTTCTGCATTTCTCCTCTATTTCCATGGCATGCGCAGCCTAACCTTAAGCTGAGCCACAGCAGCAAGTGCCCGTCTGTTTCTTGGATGAAAATACAAGCATCTCCCCTCATTTCCCAGGTGGAGAAACTGAGTCTCACAGCAAGGAGAAAGACCGGGACAAAGCTGCCACAGAAATCTGCAACAGAAATCTGGGAGGGAGAAAATTCTATTTTGTTTCCATTTCCATGCCCAATGCCAAACTTCCTCCTCACAATTGCAAAAAAAATCACACAAACAAACCTTTTGCCAGGCTGGCTTCCAGCTCCCCGGTGTCTGCTCAAAAACCAGTGTGGCATGTACCACCTCTGCTAAAGCAAATAAGGAAACAACTGTGAGAAGGGAGATCAGGTCTGAAATGGGAGCAGTGGTGAGCAGGGGTAGTGGCTTTAACCATGCCAGGAACCCAGCTGCAGTTCCCCATCTCCAGAGCAGGTCACAGCCAGGAAGGGACGTGCCCCATGGCTGCTGTTTGCCACATGCTGGTGCTCAGAGCACCTCAGCCACAGCACGGATGGGAGTTTCACATCTTGAGCCCATCAGCTGCCGTGCAAGGCAAACCAGGACCTCTCACAGATCAAACACACCCCAATCCTTTCTTTCACTACAGAGCAACCACACTGAGGAAGCTCAGCTACGCTGAGGAAGATTTCAGTTTTACCACATGCACCCAGTGCTGCGGGAGACCAGCAGATAAAACTTTCTGCTGGGCAAGTGCTCCATCAAGCTCTGGCTCTGCTGCCTTCATGGTTGTGTCATGAGCAGCAAGGGTTTGGCAGCTGGTTTTGCTGTGAGAAAGGTGGCACTCTCATCCTGGCTGCCTCACACGAGTCTCATTTTGCCTCCTTGAAAAAAAGGTTCCTTGACACAGAAGGGAAACAGCACTTTCCTCTAGGTGATGGTGGCATGGGCATGAAGAAACACAACTGGGAATTGCAACCCACCCGATGGCTTCTGTATTTGCTGGATAGGGAACCCAGCTGCATCCTATGTCCCTAAGTGCCCACAGCAACACCTGAGGTGGGCGAATTCCACTACCACAGAAGAGGAGAAGTGATCCTTCAGTTCCCTCAACATCTGTGTAAATCCTGGGGTGCTACTTGGTATCTCCTCAACCCTACTGGAAGTTAACCAGCTCTCTTTACATGCTGAAAGGCATTTAAGCTCTTCTGCCTGTTTTCTAGGTCCTGCACCGGCATGAGCAAAAGAAACACACAGCTTTGACCCAGCCACAATACTCTGCCTTCTCCTAGGGGAATGTTCCTCAGGGTAAATATTCACCTTCACTTTTACTCTCACCAGTTTGTGCTGATAAACGTCAGCAACCAGGATGGAACAAGCCACTAAAGAACAGGGACAACAAGAAGCAGTTCTTTCCAAAAGGAGGACATGGGCAACAAACTTATTGAGCAAATCATGCAACCTTACAATAGCAACTGTAAACTCAATCATGTAGGGTTTTTTCCAAGCTACTGTATATATATATATATCTTTGTATATAGTTCAAAACTACCAAAAACAAAGAAAGACAAACCCAGGCACCCCGGATTCACACATGGTGATGGAATCTCTGAGTTTTGAATTTCAGCCTTCCATGTGCGGGGGGTCCTATTGCCGCTTGGGTCTGGTAGTCATTTACCACACTTATGCAGCAAACCAGGAGGAAGACCACCTGCCACCACAGCCATCATCACCAGGATCTCCTGCTGGAAGAGTGGAAAGTCCTACAGTTTAATGACAGGGGAAACTGGAGTCTGCAGAACCCTGCAGCTGTACATAACCCAACTCCAGTTCTCCAGAGGCACAAACGGGCCGTGCCGGTGCCAAGAATGTCCAACACAACATTTAGTAAAAGCAAGTGAAAAGATTGCAGAGACTTTCTGGAATGATCCATTAACATTTTTATGATGAAATGTAGGTGTGACAGGTCCGAACCATCTCCTCTCACCTCCTTAGCATGGCAGGGACCGAAACACCTGCGGACGCGATGCTGCGTATGGCAACACGCTCCCTCTGCCAAGAGACACGAAACTGTGTTGATGGAAACATGAAAATAGCCACACCTTGAGCAGACCTGGGTTAAAATGGAGGAATTGTAGCTTTCAGTCTCCTTGCATGGAGAATATATATTTGCAACACGGGGAGGGGGAAATGTGTGTGGAAGTTTGCAGCCCCTGCTGTGCTCCATTCAGTCAGGAAGTCAGGTACACTATCTGTGTGGTGGCTGGCATCCCAAAACTGAGGGAAGATGAGGGGAAGAAAGGAAATCAAGCTGGGGTCTTTCATTTAGGTGAAAACAAATAACTGGGCTCACTGTGAAGGTAACTGGGTGAGAAGCACCAGCCTGGGGTATAGAAGGAGTTGTGCCAAAGTGTCTGAAGGTCTGTTGTAGCCATGAGAGTCTGTAGCTGGAATTTCATGTCAGCTTGTGAGGAGGGAAAATGAGAAATAATGCACAGATTTGGATACTAGGCCCACTTGTGGGGATGATGTGTGTCTGCGTGGGGATTGAAGAGATGTGATGCTTCACCCATACTGGAGAGAAGGGTGGTGGGGAGAGAGAAGGAGGAGAGCTCATATGAGCAGAGATCCCATTTTGTTTCCTTTCAGTTTCATTGCAATTAAGGCTCCTAATTGAAACCAGTTTTACCCAAGGTTTACTGTGGTGGTTGTTTTCTTTCTCTGCTGTTAAATGCAGGTGTTTCACGTAGCAGGAACTTGGCACATAGAGGTAAATTTCCAAAGTGCTGCCCGTACCATTCATAACTTAATGCCTGGAGAAATCAGCATTGTGAAGAGCCCAGCTGTATAAAGGACATGTTGGATGAGAGAGGAGGACAGGGGAGAGAGAAAGAAGTCCATGTTTGTCACAGCCCATGGACACTGCAGAGAATGTGTGAGGAATAAAAGTCACAGAAACACAGAATGGTTTGGGTTGGAAGGGGTCTTAGAGATTATTTCACTCCAACCCCTCTGCCATGGGCAGGAACACTTTCCACTAGACCAGGTTGTTCCAAGCCCTATACAACCTGGCCTTGAACACTAAAGGATGTCAAATAGGGTCAGCCTTGATCTGTTGCAGCATATAACAGCCACCCCAATCCTGCCTTAGTGCAGTAAGGAGAAAATCTCTGCTGGGTTGCCATGGGGGCAGTGTTAAACCTCATGATTTTGTGTTGGACCTCTGCAGAGCAGAGCTGGCCCAGGTGAAGGAGGACCTCCAGGGAGCTGTTTACCAGCCTGGAAGTGGACTGCAACTCTGTAGACGCCACTTCACTGATGTGGAGTGAGTGAAACATGAACTGAAGCAATATTAAAATTGTAGTGTGCCTACAGAGCCATAGGGGTGTGTGTGATGCTTTGCAGACAAAGAAAATTCTGAATAAGAAAAAAAAAATACACATATTATACCCTAAATAAAATACCTTCACATAGGTCTGTTGCAGACTCTTTTCCCTCATCTTCCTCAGTATCTGAAATACAGTTTAGCAGTGCTTAGGGATGGAGAAAATAGAGATGTATTTATGGACAGTGAACCTGGCAAATCCCTCACACAGCTGCTTGGGGTTGCACAGTGGATGAGAGAGAAAAGCCATCCCCAGCTCAGGAGAGGATGTGATGGTAATTTTGGATGTTACCACAGGGTAGGGTGATACCAGTTCCATGTAACATCCTCCTCCTAATTTTGACATTCCTTACCTCTGGAGGAAAAAAATAAGCCCTTGAGCTTGTGAAGCAGCTTTAGAGCTGGGACAAAAGCTGTGGGTAGGTTTTTTGCTGATATACTTCTGTCTGCTCAAAAATTAGTCCTGTGGATGCAAAAGGGCTCTGGGCTGGAGATGCAAAAAAGCTCCTAATGCAGAAATCAGCTCAGTGCTCAGGCTCCATCCTGCTCTGCAGCTTCTATCTACCTGTAGAGCCTTGGCCTGGAGGAAACATGAGTGTTGCAGGCTGAGGTGGCTCTGATGCAGAGCCAGGGTCCAGCCTTCATCTCAGACAGACAGAGAGCTGCACATCTCATCTATTCAATCCAAGCACTCCTCCTCAAGAGGCAGAAAAAAACAACAAACCCAAAAAAGAACACTTTTGCTAGGAAATAGGTCATCAGGCTTTGGGTTTTAACCACAAGGTTTAAACCATTTTCCTATCACACCATGGCTCTCTGTCCTGTACCCATCCCAGCAGCTGCTCACCGGGCAGGGGCAGCCCGGATTTCCCCAGCTGACCCAGGCACCGTTTTGTGCATCATTGCACAACCCTGCCTGGTTCTGTACCAACTACCCGCTGCTCCACTGAGCAGTGCCTTTCAGCTGCGTGCCCAGTGCCAGGGTAATGTGATAAAAACCATGTCAATATCAAAGAGAATTAAGCCGTGTGTCACTCAGGTGCTGTTTTCAGAGGAGCGGAGCGGTGTCACGGGGTTAACCACCAACGGAAGCTCAAGCTTCAACAGCCTTTATTAGCACAGCAGTGCTCCTAACCACACTCTTCCTATTTGCAGAAGAGGCATCTTCTTTCATGGGCCTCCTCTTGGGTTGGGGACGTGATATTTACCAAATAAAAACTGTTGCTGCACCTGTGTAGTTTTCATGTGGCTTTCACTCCCTCCCAGGTTAACCCATTCCTCTCGGAGACTGATTTAGGGAGCATCCTTGACTTTTATTAGGGTTTGCAAGAGGGAGGATGGGGGCAGAGCCTTCATGGTGGCACCTCAGCTTGCTCCTTGTCTTTCTCAGGAAGATGCTTGGCTGACAGGAGTAGATGGGAGAGGGAATGGGAATGCCTTCAGACCTGCACAGAGTTCCTCAGCTGCCTTGGCTGCTGGGGTATGAGGAGTATATATGAGAATGGTGTAGAGGGGTGAAAATAGTTCTTTGGCATGATCACCCCACACAGGTCTGTGTATCACTGGGGTCCATGCCAGCCTCCTGTTAGACATCTTCCAAGCTGAGGAGGTGAGGGAGGGGCAGGGTTGTGTGGAGGGAGTGTTTTGGGAGTGCCTTCCAAATTCATAAAGACATTAAGTAAACAACTTTGTGATTCCACACATGTTTTCTTGGAGGCAGAACCCACCCTTATCTAAATCCAGGTCCTTCACTCTTCATTCCTGCTTTGGTGCTTCTTTTGGAAGAAGAAGAGGTGTGAGACAGACTGCTTTTATGTAGCAGTGTTCAAATTGCTGTCTGCACACCAGCCCTGGAAACTGTGTGAGCACAGCTGGGATTGGCAATAGGAGGAGGAGAAGAGAGGACCAGAGTACACTGTCACCCACTACAGACACTTCCCCCATGATTTGTGCCTCTGTCAAGCTTCATTCACCAAGGTGAATAAACTCCATGTGAAACTCCCTCCCAGGTTCTGTAATCCTGGTCTCCATGGGCCAGGTTTCCCATATCCAAGGTGTCATTGGCAAAACACCTTCCAGCAAACCTTTTCTGCGTGTGGGGTGCTACCAGGTGATAGCTCAGCTGCAGCAAAGCCCTGCAGCACAGCCTTCCCACTGCTGTGATTCTTCACACCCAAGGCTGTTGCTTCTTGCACACCAGGTCAGCCCTACCAGGAGCACCTGGCAGGTGAAAATACACAGCAGGACAGGAGCTGCAGTGTTGTCTCCAGAGGTGAGAGTGACAAACCTTTGCCAATAGCTTACCTGGGGCCAGTGGGCTGCTGGAGAAATTCAGGACATTAAAAACCCCCAGGGCTAGTGAACACAAAGGCAGCCCCTTTGGTTCAGATGCAAATTGCTGACACCTGGGAGGGTGTTTGAGGAAGTATCACTGCATGATTATGCCCAGATTTTGGTTTTTTTTTTTTTCCCAAGGTATGTATTGTTTGCTGTTAGCTATAACACTCTGCTCTTCCCCTCTGTACGCATTCCTTCCAGCTATATTGAGAGTCTAGTGTTGAACATGTATGGCTCAAGACATCTGACCCGAGTTCCTTTCTGGCATTGTAATAACCAGAGTCCCAGTTCTCTGTCACCATTTCAAGCAGGAGGGCTTTGAGGTAATGATGGTGCAATCAAACACGCAAAAAATGGAATCCACCTCTGAGATTACCTTAATGACAATGTGATAATTTACCAAGGGACGGTTCTGTGTTCTCTTTTATTCACTTTCTGATGTAGAGCACTTAGAGCACATCATCAAACTCATCTTCACCACTGAGAGATGGACATGGGCTCTTTAAAACAAACAAACAAACAAACACACAACAACTCTTCAGGAATCATAGAAGCTGGTGCTACTTATATTGATGGAAATGAGCATCAGAGAGGAAAAGTGCAGCTTGGATATTGCTCTAAGCTGATCCAATCCATTTCTTGAGGCCACCAAGGATAAACAAAGGTAAAAGTGTTTCTTGCAAGCAGTTCTCCTTTTTCCCCATAGTGGGTCTGAAGTCATTGCTGGAGAAATGTTACAGCAAGAGAGGCAGGACCCTTAAATCAGTTTATAGTTCCTGTTTTCCTTCACCAGGTGACTAATTAGTCCCAGATGGGGCTAGTAACATTTCCCTGTTGGTAAAGAAACCCTGTGGAAAAATCCTGTTTTCCAGAACTGGAGAGACCATAAGCTGCTTTACTGTGAGCTCCTCTCTCTCCCCATCTTGTCCTACCTCCTTCATCTTCCCACTTTGTCCATAGCTGGACCAGGAAACCTCGGTTTCTCTACTTCCCCCACTCTGAGTTATCCCTCAAACACAAGCATCAAAGTTCAGTATTAAAAATTCCTATAAACATTGGATTAAAAAAAATTAAAATATTCAATCTTGTTATTCAGGATTTGGCCTAAAGATGTGGGATCAAAAGTTTCTCCTTTTTTCATGTTATGTCAGAAAAAACAGTGTGCTTTGGGAACCGAAGGGTGCTAATAGGTTATTGGAGAAAAAACGCATGGCCAGATGCTATTCCCTCAAGTCCCTGAGGATAGGTGTTACCAGTGGAGGTGTGACAGTGCTCCAGCACTCCAAGACTATAAACAGAACCTTAAGCAACTCATTTAAGACAAATCATTTTAGAAATGAAGCTTTTACTTACTCATAGACACAAAACCTCCACTCGTTAATTGTCTAATCTCATTCTGTGAAAGTGCATTGAAAA
The DNA here is from genome assembly GCF_015832195.1 of Motacilla alba alba. NCBI lineage: Eukaryota > Metazoa > Chordata > Aves > Passeriformes > Motacillidae > Motacilla > Motacilla alba. The sequence continues at coordinate 4,790,652 of NC_052031.1, read as the reverse complement.
TTTACCAACTTTATAAATAGAACTCAGTTAACAATCACTTTGATGTCTAAGATGAGGTCCACATTGCTACTCCCCCTGTCTACCTGTCTGTTTTTTTTTTTTGAGATTGCCTCTGTTTAGACCAGCATTCCTGGGCTGGTAGTGAGATAGATGTAAATGAGGGATGATGAAAGATTAATTATTTTTTAATTGGAGGGAGTTTTGTACCAAAGTTTTCTATCTCAAGAACATCCCAAAGTAGAGAAGGGAGATTATAACAGCAGGAAAAAGGCCAAGTCCTCCCTGCTTCCCTCTGAAAAACAAATGGGGTCTTTTAATCATCATCCCCTTTTTCAAGTGCCACAGAGCTTGAGTGTAGTGCTTATAATCTCCCAGCTGGCTACTGGGGTGCCTCATCTGGGCTCTGTAGGCACCCCACAGCACTGATGTTTCAGGTGGGGAGGTCAGGGTAGTGCAAATCACTCACTGGTCCTGAGGTAAGTGGGCACACACAGAAGGTGGTCTGAACATAGCCCCCAGAACCCCTCTGTGTCCCTTGCCGAAGGTCTCATCACCTAAAAACTGAGACTGCTGAGATGATAGTCAGAATCTGCAGAGTCCAGATTTTACGTCAAACACCTTATTGTGCCCTATTGAAAACCCAGCCCTAGGATGGCAGGTGGGATATGAGGGATAGTGTCAAGAACTGTCTGTGCCAGACTGCTGAGAAGGAGCCCACCCACATCTTGCCTGACTTAGACAAGTCATATCCATCCCGCACAATTCATAATTCCTCAAGTTGCTTCCAAAATTCAATGTGTGGGACCTGAAAAACACCTACCATGGAGGGGGTCTGAGCACAGATAAACCAGACCTGTTGCCAGTACACTGGAAGGTTAATTAAAATGAATATGGCTTTCAGTAACTTCCAAGCTAAACAATTTGCCAAACTTTCTAAATATTGGAAGTGTTTTGCCTCTATTGGCTCCGTCCTCAGGCATCCCAGGATGATTCGTTCCACCAATAATTCATGTACCTGCATGTTTTAATGACAACTGAAATACCCTGGCATTTCTGGGCTAGCATGTGTGCTGTGATCTATGAGCCTACACTCCCTCTGCCTCCACTTTGAACTGAACTGCTTTATTAAGCAACCCCACTACCCACCACTGTCGAACGTGCCAGGACCTGTGAAGTTCTCTTGTACAATGTTGCCTTTGAATCCCTTCCAAGACCCAACCAGTAGCACCAGTATTCAGACACTGTAGGATGATACCCACAGCCAATGAACTAAAACTTCCTTTGGGAATCTGTAGAAACCCAAGGAGCCTGTTTTGTTTTTGTTGGGCTTTTTTTGGTTTTGTTTTTTGTTAGTTTTTTGGGTTTTTTTTGACAAAACCAATTGACGCACAATCTGCAGTCATTAGGACAGGGAGCTAGAAATCAGCATATCTGCAATAAAAATCTCTACACCTACCTGCCTCCCCAGGAGACAAAGTTGCCTGTCCTAGAGGACTGGAACAGGGCACCGTGAAAGGAGGAATATAGCAAAAAGTGGTTCTTCTGCCTTATCTGCACTGCACATGAAGCTGCCTCAGAAGCTTATTTCTAAGGATTTTTTTCTGATATTTACTCTTTTATTGTTACAAAGCGGGTAAGATACAGAGCCTTAGATATCCATGGTCAGATCCACGAACAAGCTCATGCATTTCAAGTGGTATTAGATATTCAAGTAGGAATTTGGAATGAGATTTAGCTCACAGATTAAGGTATCCAAATTCAGGTGTTTACTTGATGACCTGTGAAATCCCACTGCAGCTGGTAGGAAGCCAGCAGCGTTGTCAATGACTTGTTAAAATTTACTCAGCTCACCTTAAAGCAGATACTTTTGTTGGGCCACTAATCAGTTTTCTTGTTAGTAGAGACTGTATTTTCTAGGACCTTCATCCAGCTGGCCACTTACCAACACCTGAAGTAAAACCCTAGAATATCTATATAATTTTCACCAGATTGTCAGAAATTATTTGGGGTCTATGGAAGACCTATGGTCTTCTGAGCAACAGCAAGAGGCAAGACATGTCTTAGAGCACCTCAAAGGACACTCATCACAGGCTGTCCATGAAGGTGGTCACAGCACCAATCCTTCCAGACTTCAGGGAGTATTTGGATAATGTTTTCAGGCACTTGGTGTGATTCTTGGTGTTGTCCTGCACAGGGCCAGGAGCTGGACTTGATGATCTTTGTGTGTCCTTTGCTACTCAGCATCTTCTATGATTTTATAATATATGTAGGAAATTAATAGTGCAGGGAAGGCAGAACTTTTCTGAAACAAGGGACAGAAAGAATCTCTGTGGTTGATTAATTTTGCACCATTTGCCCTCAGAGCCATGGTCTATTTGCTGTCACAGACATGTCCTTTGAGTGCAACCTTTTGGCTCTCAGGCCTCTGAGCCTACCAGATTGCTGGTCAGTATAGTGGTTACTCAGGCCTCTTGTAAATTGTTTCAGTACAACTGAAACTAAATAGAAAGTAAAAGGGGAAAAAAAACTCCAACAGGCAACAGTCTACCTGCTTATCAGTCTGATCTAATCTCCTCTCATCTTGGGATGAAAGGGCAAGGGCAGCTTTGCTTCTCCTGACCACCAAACAATTGTTCTTCATGCATTTTTATATTTTTTTGCACATATATATTTATTTATACTACAGCACTTCATAGCAAACTAAGATGGCTCTTGGCCAAAATATGCACAGTGTTTTTCAGTTTGGTCTCTGTGAACAGCTCCCAGAAGTGTTTGGACAGACACAGAGAAATTTTGGAGCAACCTGTACTGTTTGTGTTTTGCTGGATTGTAGCAAACACAAAACAGGATGCAAACTTGGCAAAAGACAGCAAAGGAGGGTTTCTAGCTGTGCTTTAAGTTGCTATGGGATCTTTTCTCTCAGTTTCCCATTTCTCTTTTCCTGTTTTCTAGAGAACTCCAAGGATGTGCTCCATGCACATGCCATGTCCCAGAGCCCTGATTACCAAGTGTCAGCTTGGGGAACCATCTCTCCCTCTGTTCCCCATGTCAAAGCTTCTTTCCTGAACAAATAAATGCACACAGGATCCTGTGCACTTCTGAAACTCCTCCAATATGGAATCATCCTGTGGCCATGGCATGCATCCAGCCCCAAGAGCCCAGAATTTCTCCTGAGTTCAGTAGTTTAAGCTCATACCTATATAATCAGACCAAAAAAATCCCAGGAACAGGTCTTACTTCATGAATTAACATACGGCTTTCTCCTTCCAGCCAATACCCCCCAAGCCATAGCATTCTAATTCCCTTCCTGTCCCACACTGGTACATTTATACCAGCAGGTCTGTTCTGGTAGGTCTGAGTGGGATAGGGTGAAGGCAAAGGGTTTATTACTTTTATTACTCCAAGATAATTACGCAGGGCAATTTTGGGCATAAGCAGGGACTAAACCCCCTTTTACTGCTCTGGCAGAGTAAAAAGGCCATAAAAGGCATTTAAATTACCATTACCCTTATCAGAGCCAGCCCAAAAGAAATTCCGTTTATTTCAGACTCACTGATTTTATTGGAGTCCCAGTTTCACAGCCTTGGAGAATATAACCCTAGCAAAACAAGACTCTTAAACAAGCCATTGCCCAGAGCAGCTGTGGCTGCCCCATCCCTGGAAGTGCCCAAGGCCGGGTTGGATGGGGCTTGGAGCAACCTGGGATAGTGGAAGGTCCCTGCTCATGGCAGGGAGTTGGAACTGGATGGTCTTTAAGGTACCATCCAACCTAGAAGATTTTATGATTCTAAGGTTCTATGGTTACTGTTTGCTTTGAAGCAAGCACAGAGAGGGGACACTCAGATAAATGTCAGGAGGTGGCTGCAGTGCCAGCAATGAGGCTTTTTTGTGTTTGCAGCGAGTAGAAACATCAAAAAGCCCCAGTTTTACTGGGAGGCGGTCTCCTTTCAGCTCTCCTAACCATTGGCATCTTCTAGGCTGCTATTTCTGAATAAAACCCAATAAACCCTGCCCTTCTCCTCCACAAAAACCCACCAGGGGGATTTGCAGATGCTCAGCTTCAAGCTGGCTCCAAGTTTTCTTACAAGTTTAGTTCCTGCAGTTACTTGAGCAAGGATAGACTGTATCACTGAATCTTCAGCATTTCCTTTATCTGTTATTTAAAATGGTAAAGCTTACCAGGGAGATGAATACATGAACAGAGGAGTTGAAAGCTTTTATATCAGTCCTGTGCAAACAAAGTTAATGTGTCTTCCTTGTGCACAAAGATTAACTGTGATTAAGTGCTCCAATATGAAAAACGAAGACAGAAAAATAGAAAAGTGTTGCAGTGCTTAGCCATCCTTCTTAAAATAACTACCATTGTGTTAGGCTTAAAAGGCATTTGCTAAAGATTTTGTGAAGAATTAAGCTTATTTGTTATTCTTTTAAGATAGAAACAAGAGTAAAGGAAAAGCTGTTAGTCAACATTGTCTTAGAAGATAAAGGTTTCTAGATAAGAGCATATATGGGTCAATAGAAGCTTCAGTAAATATCTTTCTTGATTGACAGGTCTCTTGAGATTTTTTTAGCTGGTTTAATGTCACCTTCTTTCTTTTCCTTTTTATTTTTTTCTGCTCTTGCAGTAATATTGGCTGAGGGGGACAAGCAAGTTATGTCACATTTCTGTTTGACCAGCAGTGACCCTAGGAAAACAGTGAGAAGCAATCTAAGGGCTGGTGTTTGCACCATGCCAGCCTAACTCGGGTATCTTATCAAGAGGCTCAATTAAATTAATGAGACAGAGTCACCCCAAACCCTTCTTTCAGATTATTTCAGGAGTTGGACTTTGATGATCCTTGTGGGTCCCTTCCAACTCAGAATATTCTATGATTTTATGATTAATAATACCTCCAACAGGGGAGACTTTTCTCTAATTTAGCTAAACTCATTTAAAATCATTCCTTAGAGCATGAAAAGAAAAGAGCTGTACATTGCAAACCCCAGGCTTTAGACCTGCTACGGGGAGTAGGCATTGATGCTTTAAACTGTTTGTCTGCAAGGTGGAACTGTCAGGTGCTAAAAACTGCCAACCTACTAGAAGTCCTACGGCAAAACGTAAAATTCAAAGATCTTTCAATTTTCCTTCTGTGGCTAAGGTTATTTTTTTCAGTTTCCACTCACAAGACACAAAGATTAAAAACAACTTACATCGAAGATGTAAAAAGCAAAAAGAAAAAAAGGGAAAAAAAAAAAAAGAGAGATTCTCAGATGATAAGCTTATTGCAGCAGCTGAGTATTTGTAAGATATTCAAAACAAAATAGGCTGAGCCAGGGCGTGGATGTGTCTGTCCCCCTGGAAATAACACCTCACTCAGCAAAGATGCCCTTTGACTCCAGTGTGGCTATCTGAGGAGTCAAGTGTTGCTCCAAGCTCTGATGCTCACCACCCCTGAAATGCATCCAGCTGGGTGAGAGTAAAGCTGAGACCACAGTGCAGCATCCCTTGAATCTCAGTCTTAAATGATAACCACCCCCAGAAGAGATTCCTGTGCTGAACAGTGAGAAAATAAATAGCTCTGCTTTTGCAACAGGGTGCCAGATTTTGGAGCGTTTGAAGCCTTTTCACATCTCTGCCAGAGGCAGGAGAGTGAGTGCAGACAGAGAGGCAGGAGGACAGGGAGGCACAGAGGTTTGCCTACAGTGGAAAACTGTTTAACTTAACTGAATGACCAGCAAAAAATCTTTTTTCCTTATGGACAGATCGAGACAGGAGCAGACATCTTGTGAATTTTTTTTGGGGCAACCTACCCCACGAATGAAGGCTTCTAAAATGGACCTTAGGCTAGTTACTGAGCATCTCTACCAGGGATTCGCAAGAGCTTTCAGCCGTGTCCCTGGGGCACGTTGGACATGGCAGGGCTGGGTGTGTTGGCAGAGAAGGTGCCCACTAGTGTGGGCATTGCCTGCAGCTCCAGCTGTGCTTTGGAGCTGGCTCCCAACCCATATCCCAGCAGGAATCCTGCAGAGACTCCCATGGCTTGTCCCCTCGCAGCAAACAGGGAAAGGAGCAGGTCCTCTCCTTGGGTAAGGTCACTTGCTCCACAGGTTGTCTTTGGCTGTCACCATCCCACCCTGATGGCTCAGAAATGCTGGCAACCATCATAGCAAAAACCAGGATGGTGCCCTTCAGCCAGCAAGGAACCCCAGAAACCTGATATCCACAGAACACAAAATGATGGATCTGTGTGGCAGATGGATGGATGCTTCCAATGGTAGAGCAGTGTGAATCTCCTAGAAATGCTGTCCTTCCCACTTTCCCCTGCACAGTTCCTCAGCTCCTCCTTCTGGGACAACCACAACTGTGACCTGTGACACAGAGGGGACGCAGCTACAGCTGGAAGCTCCCCTGGGAGATGCACTGCCTGGGCAGGAGACGAACAAGAGATTTCTCCTGGGAAAATGGGCACAAACACAATGATTAAAGCCTTTGAAATACACTGTTCAGTGAGGACAGACCTGGGGAGAGAAGATGTTTGATGAGACACATTAAACTTCCAGAAAATATTAGTGTGTTTCAACTCATACATTTTTCAATGGGAATTAGTGCCAAGTGTATGGAAGGAATTCAAGTATTAGCCTTCCCCACACATCCCACTTCTGGTGCTGGCTACAGCCAGCTCATTTGATTTGAAACTTGATTTATCCTCTGTGCAAAGTCCTGCTTAAAATTCAGTAATGCTTTTTTCTTTTTTTTTTTCAGGCACAACTTATTTCCCCGACCTAAAGACTGCCTGAGAGGCAGCAGATAGTTCTGCCTTGAAATGTGATATGGCAAAAGCCGAGGTGATTTTGGCCTGTCCAATATTGTGATCACTGTTGGGAAGTAAAAGCCCTTCTCCTACAAGCTACAGGGACAGTGTGTGTGGATGATCACATGCATTTCCAGATCCCTCATATCCATGTTGAGTAGGAGGGGTGCTGAGAACAGCAGCACGACATTTTAGGGCTGGCAAAAGGCACAGACACCATGAGAAGCTTGCTGAAGAAAGTACTGACTTGTAAGCCAGTCTGAAAATGCCTGAGAGGTGTGAACACTGCAGAGGAGGGGGGGCTGGCCTAATGTAGGCAAAGAAATCAGTGGAGACAAATATGTGAGGTAAATCTTGAAGGTCACAATTCAAGTTTAGACCCTCTTAGAGGAGACAATGGAATTAATTGGTGATTCTGTGAATCTACCCAAGCATTCTCCTTGTGTGGCATGAGAGACCAAGAGGGAATTGGAAAAACAAAAAACAGAAACAAACAGCCAAGGTAGAAAAGAAAAAGAACAACATTTGGTGAAGTGCTTATATTGTGCACAGCAAGAGCAATCAAGTGGTAGGTGGTTGATGCAAGTGTTTCTAAATGCTCACTTACAGAGGATTTGCATGTTGCCACACCAATAGGATGATTTAGGGCTTCAGCTCAGGATTTTGCAGATCAGACTTTTTTTTTTCCCAGAGGTTTCCACATCAACCACCCTTCCCCAAAGTGGCCAGGTCTCCCTGTATGTGGCAGCACAGACCTCGATCACATTGAAGACAAACTGCTAAAATGACCCTATCACTGACAGATCAATGGAAGGAGAATAACAAAACACCAATTTAAAGCTATTCGGGGCCAAAACTTGGTAGATGGGTGTTTCTCTCATGTGTCTACCCTGGGTTTTCATGCTGAGACACTGCAAATCCAAAGCCTGGCTGAGTACAGAGTTTAACAGAGAGCAGCAAACCCAAGGTCTCCATCTCTGCGCTCCCACTCCCCTTCCTCCTCTGCCATTATCAGCAAAAGTCTGATTTCAAAGTAGGCCACTAGAAAAGATCCTTTAAGTTGTGGGTTTTATCTCCCCCTCCATGTTTTTTTATTTTTAATTTTGCACATTGCCACCACTTGTTGAGGGGACCCAGTTGTTTTGCTTCTTCCTTCTGTTTGTTTTGCCCTTTGCTTTTCACGTGGGGGAGGATGGCAGAGGGTGGAAGCAATCATGCTCACCATCAACAAACACAGGGCACAGGGAGGTCAGCTCAGCACCAGACTGGGTGCCTGAGATGGATCTTCAGGGGCGAGAGCCAGAGCACAACCAGCATGGTGAGGGGGAAGAAAAAAAACAATGCATTTTTTTGTTTGGGTTTGGTTTTTTGTGGACAGTCTCAGTGCAAAAAAAAAAAAAAAAAAAAAAAAAAAATTATGTGCATTTACAAGCTCCTGGAGACCTGAAATGCTGAACAGGGAAGGCTGGAGGGGGGTAGACAAAGGAGGGAGGTGGAAGATGAGAAAAGTTGCTAAGCTAAGAAATTATGAGGTAACGATAATACAATTTTCTAAACTGGCTACTAATTAACCACAACTCTGGAGCTTAGTACTGTCAACCAACTCCATCATAACCCAAAAATCACTCTGAAAAATTAAAAAAAAAAAAACAGCAGCAAATTTTTTAGTGACAGTGTTAGCCAAATGCAATGCATGTAATGTAATGCATTTTACAATTTTCCCCCCCTTTTTTTTCTCCCCTATGCTTTTAGCTAACACACCCAAATTTCTTGTGTACACAGGAGACAGAACAAGGGCCATTTCTGATGTGAAATAAAACAACTAAAGCATAGGAGAAATTCCCTTTTGGTGCTGCCTTGGCAAAGCCAGAGATGAACAGTGCCCAAATCAGCCTGATGTGCAGTCCCAAAGTGTTTTTTACACATGAGAGTAAGGAAGAGGAAAGACAAACACAAACACTCTCCCTTGCCCAGCTCAGCCTTCTTTGTGCTTTGAGTCTCCTCCAGTAGTCAGAGCACCTGGGGTCAGGCTGAGAGGTCTCAGGAGGAAATACAGCATCCTGGACAGTGGCAGGGGTAGGGCCTGCAGCTCCTGAGGCCCTGGTGCCTTTTCCCATGACAGCAAGGTATCTATATAAAATATAGAATAACTGTAAGAAGGCAGGAACTCCTTGCTCATTTAACAGGCATTACCTGCAGGCAGTTTTCTTTAGTGGAGGAAGAGGTCCAGTCTTCATCCTGCCCCCACATTAATGCCACATGCAAAAGGGCATTTTCTAAGGAATTACAATTAAATAAATCCAATCCCTAGGCATAATAAAGTGCAGCGCAGCACAGCTTCAATGCAAAGCAATGCAGCAACAAAAAACAGACAGTGGCTCAGTAAAGTCAAAGATTAAAAAAATAAAAACGGTTAAATTTGCATGAGGCCATAGATACTAACTTTTAAAAGCTGACATGAATACTGTGGGGTGACAAGAAAGGAGGGGATGTCACCCAGGACATGTCAGAAAAAGGAAAAGAAAACTAGGTGTGCCAAAAGTTCCTCTTTTAATGCTGGACCCCAAATGTTGGTAGCACAGTGTTGGTTGCTTCTGGCAACAGAGATATCAAGGGGAGTTGTTGATGAGAGGTTGCAACAGAGGAGGGGGAATGTTGAGCCAGGAACATGACAGCAGCAGTACCTCCAGGAGATGGAGAGAAGGGCTGCTTGGGAGACTATGGAAAAACAGCCAATATCCAAGCCAGGAGCCAGAGAAAGAAACGCTTTGAGGAGTGGGGTTAGGGACAGGTCAGGCCTTGGTGTTTTGGGTACACGAGGAGAGAAGGAGCCCAAGTGCCAGTGGAGGGGGCTGAACCCTTCCCTTCCCAGCATTCCACATCATGCCTTGGACTTGTCCCCTTGCTTGCTCTTCTCACTGTCTCTCCCCACAGCACTGCTGAGGACCCAGACTGGGAGCACAAGACCTTTGGCCATAAAGGAAAGGAGATGGAGGCGAATGAGGGGGCAAAAGCCCTTTTCTTTCCCCTCTCCTTGTAAACCCACACCTGTGCATCCCAGCTGTGTTCACAGCCCGGGTTTTGACTGGAACCTTTCTTTTACATGGTGGAAAGAGCTTACCTGGATGGCAGATCTGGGAGTGCACAGATGAAATCAGCCTCATGCAGGGGAAAGTCTCCTGCCATCAGTGCTCGTGAACATGAGCTAACAAACCCTGCCAATCTTCACAGCTAAGAGATTTCCTCCCCATCACTCAGCACCAGCTGCAAGGGTGAGGGCACAGAGCTCCTGGCTCCAGCTCAGCCTCCACTTTCCAAATGCTACATCCTCCAGGTGAGGGATAATCCATCACATGCAGCATCCATTTCAAAATGCTGCTTATGCCATGCTCTTCATACATTTAACATGAGCAAAATGAGAGGTTCAGGAGGGGATCATCAGAGCAGGGGGTTCAAGGAGGATGGATTGTGCAGCAGACTAGCTGAATAAAGAAAAAACAGGCTTGGTTTCTCTTTCTCACTTTCTAGTTTGCTGAGTAATTGAAAGAAAAGTGTTTCCATACACCAGGACTCTGGAGTGCCCTTTGTGAACTTTAGCCATTGTAGACAGTGAGAGACTCAGATGGTGTAAGGAGAACCCTGCCTTTTCAAAATGACCTTTTATACCACACCTTCCACCCCCAGTCTCACATTGTCACTCTCCCACCAGTGCTTTCTGCAGCTGGCTGCAGCCTGACCCTCTCTCAGTCACAGCTTCAGAGATGTCTTATGTATTTTGAAAACTGGTTTGGTGTTGGTTTTTTGAGATGGGGTAAATAAGTATTGGAGGTTTTTCTGCTTTATCTTAAATATGAAAAGAAAAATGAAAAAAAAAAGTTATCACAAGCAGAAGCTTCAGGCACATCTTCATGCCATGGGAGAGCAGAAGAGGACTAGTTTGCAGCTAAACCAAGGGTTGCTCACTGAAAACAAGGATGAGATCCTCAGCTCTGGAAAACAAAATATTGTATCAGCTTTGGGGGCTTCTTACCCAAAATGGGTTCTGCGAAGCCTCACAGACCACACATGAGCTTCATTTCTTTGCTCTTTGGTCCACTTTCCCCTCTAGGTGATGATCATCACATTTATGGTCAGCCTGGTATCTCTCTTCTGCCCTAGGACCAGATACTGCCAGACACAACCCCTGGGCACATCGCATCTTGTCTCGAGGGCACTGGAACAGAGCAGAGGCTTCAGCCTGTGCTGGAAACACATCTGCCTCACATCATCCTCCTCACACACCTGCCACCCACAGGCACTTCCACCACAGGCACAGTGCTCCCCTGTGGGTCAGGAAACGTGGATTGGTGCTCAGGGCATTATTATGGGGTACACAAAACGTTCAGTGGGTGACTTGCTGGTGCTCCTGCCATAGGCAGATACCCCTGAAACCCTGCAAGGCAGAAGCCTGATGCATCTCTCTCCTCCTAAAAAGCAGAGAAACACTTGAATTCTTTTGAGGATCTGGATTCATTTCCAGAATTGTTAATGTATTTAAGAACTGCTGGGGTTAAACAGCTGAATTGACTAGTGTTTTTGTTGTAACATAGCTTTTGAAAAAGAAAGATCAAAACGGTGTTTCCTGAAAGCTTTTCTTTTAAATTTTGAAATAGGAAAGTCAGGCAAGCCAGTTTGGCTTTTTGAAGACAGGGGTTGTTTTTTGGCTGATTTTGGTTTGGGTTTTTTTTCCCCAAAAGCACCTGAGTTTGAATGAATAATTGTTTTCCAAAAAAATTCAAGTCTTAATATCTCACCATATTTTATTCAAAGTCAGAGTTGAAATTGTCACAAGGTGGTAGGAAGCCCTCTTTAAAAACATGGCGCACAAAACCAGGTAGGGTTACTCGAGCAGGGTGCTGCCTCTGGTTCTCTTTGACACCAGACAGTCCTGGCAAGAGACAGAACAGGGCATGCCTGAAGAAACTTTCCTCTGGAGACTGAGGGCTTTTCCCATTATCCCGCAGCGCTTAAGCAAAAGCTGTGATTCTTTCAAAACTGTGATTCCCTCCTGGGCCTGTGAAGAAAGTGGAACACCACTGATGCAGCTACAAGCCACGTGCACGTCCCTGGTTGCCCGTTAAAGAGCAGGAGGCTGCCACGGGGCCACCCAGCTCAGCAGTCACAGCTCGTTCACGGGATGCCCTTCCAGCAGCCCTGTCCTCGCTCCTGCCCTTTGGCACCCGCCCGCAGCTCCCGTGACATTCACCATGTGCCCTCACTCACATGCTTCACACCAGCATAGACATCATCCCCAGGGCTAGCAACATTCCTGGCTCTGCAGGATGATGAAATCTCTGGCCACCAAGAACCACCTGACTCCCCCTTCCTCAAAAAATGGGAAGAGAAAAGGAGAGAAAATGTTTCATACGGCTTCTGGCTTTGTTTGGGGGAGGTGGAGCAGGTGAAGGAGGTGCTCTGGTACTCATAAATAGTTCTTCTCCCTTTTTGCATCTGTCTGACTTTGGTAATACTTACACAAGCACAGCAAAACCCTCCTTAATGCATTAAGACTAAAATCATAGCTTGTCTTGATTGGAGACTGCGTGTTAGCAGTGCCCAGCTAAGTCAGGGCTTGCATTTTAATTAGAAACTCTAATGGTGAAATAATATGAGAATAATTCCAGTAAGTGCTTTCCCTCTGGCAACTGGAAATAATACTGACATTTCAGGTGTTCCCTAGTCTGTATCCAGATTTTATGATTTTTTGTCCTACAGCATCAGCTGCAGGTCCTTACACCTGATAGACAATATCCTCATAAATAAGCATGTGAGAGGAGTTCGTTCCCCTGAAGAGGCATCTGTATCTCATGCAGGCAATGAGATACAGATATGTATCTCATTGCCTGCATTTCAGAAAGCAAGTGGACAGGGGCTGAGTCAGTGAAGGAAGCCCAGAAGGAGATTTTTTCCCTCTGGTGGCTTTGCAGAAAGCCTGGGACTCCAACTTTGGGATCAGTGCTTCATGGCAAGGAGGTCCTGTTCTCCAAGGAAAGACCACTCTCTTCAACGCTGTTATACAGCCTGAGCCTTTTTTTTTTTTTTTCTCAAGTTTTTGGACCTACCTTTGAGCTGGTTTTGGACAACAATTAGCACAGTGAAATTTTGAACACCAATGTGAACCATAGGAAATGCCCTGGAATCACCAAGAATAACCAGTTACCCTCTGCTGTCCTGAAAACACTGCTGGGATATTTTAAAAATATTAAAGTTTCTTGGGGCTGATTTATTTAAATACTGCTTTTAAAGCATTTCAGCTTTTTGAACCCATACTATTAGCGGAGTCAAATCTGCACTATGGCCAGTTGTGAAATGCAACTGGATGAGACAAAAAAAGGAGGAAAAACCTCATATAAGGATTTAAATGCTATCTGACTCATTTTCCTGTGCACACAAAATTATTACAGTTTTGTTTTCAGATATGTTAATGCTGTAAAGAGGATATGAGTATCCAGCTGTTAAAATGGGGGAAATAGGGGAGGAAAAGCTAAAACACAGTGCCTACAGATATACTTGAAGCGGTTGCACAAAAATACTTTGCTTCATTTGCTTAGGTCAGTCCCTTCTGCCAGTAAACTGGGCAGGATTGTGGTTTAACAGCTTTGCAGATAGTGTGAGGTAGAGAAAGAGCAAGTGACTCCTCAGGCTGTTGTGCTGGTGGCCCTGTCTCTCTGTGTCTCTCTTTTTCCCTGACCTGCTAACCAGAGCCTTCGGTGAAAAGATGGAGAAGTACAGAAGCAAAGATGACTCATCAGCACCTGGGCGCAGAGATTTTGATGAACAACATGGAGGGAGTCTAAAATGAAGTTCTGTGACGTGAGAGTGAAAACCAAACTGAGTAGGGTGGCCTGTTTAAAAGCTCTTTGCTCTGTAGTTTGGGCTCATGGGTGTCAGAGGGGTCACAAGTCATTATTAGCTCTGTGGGAGTGCTGAGTTATTCTCCCAATGTGCAGTTTCTGATGGATTTATCCACCAAAATCACAGGTTTGTGAAGACCCACCGAATGCTGGCTGAATAAGCTAAGCACACTGCTTCCTTTGAAGGTGCCAAACTGCACTAAAAGTAGTTAAAGACACAGGAAATGTTTCCTTTTTCCATTTAGGCAGTTGTTGTCCTTGCCCCAGGGATGTTATATGAGCATGAGTGGGAGGGACCCAGACCAGCACCATAGGAGGAGGGTTAAATAGCCCTGGAGCTGGTGAAGCATCCTGCTCCCCATTCCCTCCCTGTAATCCGTCAGCTGTCCACTGCCTGCTGTGGACCAGCATCATTAGGTACATGAAAGGGGAAAACAAACATGCCCAAAACCCAAGGAAACAAAGCAAACAGGATTCATGGTCTAGTGGTTAAAAGGCAAGGGCTGAGCAGTTGGGAGAGCTGGCTTCTCTCTCAGGCTGGGGCACTGTAGCTCTTGGTTAGCATCTCCTCCTTGTGCCTCAGTTTACCCAGCTATAAAAAGGGGATGGTTACCCCTCCCTGAATACATTAGGAGGGCTTTAAAACACCCACAACCTAATCAGTGTTACAGGTTATTCCAGCCCTGGCAACCTGGGAAAAATCAAAGCTGATTTATACAGTCGAATCACTGTTGGCACCGACAAACTGGAAGAGACAGTCCTGTCAAGTATCATATTTGAAACATAAGCCTTATACCATTCATTCCTGTCTTTTTTTTTTATGTTTTTTTTTGTTCCATGCAATGGTAGATAGGTATTTCATGCAGTGATATCCCCTCAGTGCATGCCAAAATGAATAATGCCAGGGAGTTTCTGCCTCAGGGAAAGGCCACAGCCAAGCTTCCCATAGGTCTGCTGCCAGTGGAACCCCCGTGCAGAGGAGGTTGGCTGGGAGGTGTCTTCACAGCTGAGGTTTCCCAGGAGATCTCTTCCCTGGTTTTGTCCTCTGTGCCACTAAACCTGACACAATGCTCCTGACACACTGAAGGTGCCATCAAACTGTGATAGCCAGGGCAGAGAAGAGGAGACCATGTCTGCACATTTCTGTTGGTTAGACTTGGGATTTTTGCTTGTGCTGTATTTGCTCACACCTTCTAACCAAGAACACTAACCCAGCAACATTTCTTGAAAATCTAAACCAAGAATAGTAACTGCAGGGGTTTGTTAACACACCTGCAATAGTCACACATCACCCTGTCCTTACATGTGACAAACCCAGCAGCACCACCAAACATTCCATATTGGGAATTCCAGCCCTAAACCTTATGTTTTTACACATCTCTAAACCTCTGACCTTTCTGGAGCACTTCAGTAGGGATCTGTGGGGTTCATTTGGCCTTTATAATCTCAAAATGAATAGGCTTCTTTGCAGAGAGTTCTTGGTATGCTCTTAACATTGGGGCAAAATATTTTTCTCTTGGCCATCACCACAGAAAAGAGGTAAAGTCTCCAACCCTGGAGCTACTTAAAAGATGTGTAGGTGTGACACCTGAGGACATGGTTTACTGGTGGCATTGGCAGTGCTGGGTTAATGATGGACTCAATGGCCTTAAGGGTCTTTTCTAAACTAAATGATTCTGTGATTCTAAACTGACAATTACTGACTTGCATAATTTTTTTTCAAAGATATGCACTGTGGAAAAACAGGACATTTTTGTCGTGAACTTGAAAACCTTCAAGTTATCCCCACAAACTGAAACTATTTCATCTAAACCCCAAGAAATTCAGTTTTCAGCATTTCCCTCCTTTTTTAACACAGAAAGGTATTTTTCATAGAAAACAGAAAAACCATAAAAAACAACCCACTTCCAGAGAAAATCCAATGACACATGATTGGAGCTGTACAGCACTACTAATCTATTAGGTACACAAGGTACAGATATTTATCCCTGCTTTTATTCAAGAGTTTAGGATATTTAATGATTGAGGGAAAGGTCCAAATAGCCATCTGGTTGAATTTTGGATATTCCCAAGGATGGTGATTTCACACGTCTCCTTTCCACTGTTTGACCACCCACAAGGTGAAAAAAATAAGTCCACAATATCTTACTCTCCTTAGTTGCCTTAGTCCTAGTGCTGTGCACTCTGAGAAGGGTTTGATTCAGTCTTTTCTACACCCCTCATTGCAATACCCAATCTCACAAGTGATCTTGAATTTTCTCTTAAAATTTTGATCTTAAAACTCTGAGCCAACCCAGGACCCTCAGCTTTTCTTATGCCAAGTGCTCCTGTCTCCACTGGGCTTGATTCAATAGGCCCATCAAAAAAAATTTATTTATTATTAGAGAATAAAAATTCCTTTCTACCCATCCTCTTGGTGTATAATCTAGAAGTCCTAGACACTCTGGGCAATTCCTTAGACTCACACAGGATGAGCACAGACCCCAGTGATGAAGGAATTTCCAAGTTTCATTCAGAATAGCAATTTCATATTAATTTACACTTCTTTTATGAACTCTGTGTAGACTGCTAACTGTTAAGGCTCCAAAATCTTTGGATCAAAGGCCTCACAGAGGTAACTGTAATGTTATTTTTAAAATACAGCCTCTCCTGTTGTTGATCAGCTGTCCAGTATGGTGCTGCCTTTGGTAAAATGCTTTCTGAGAACCCCAAATGCCACGACTTTTTTCTCAGAAAAGAAGGTAGAAATAAACAAGCAGTGGTGTAAACACATAGATCACTTGGCATGGAAAGTGGAAGCAGAGGACTGTAAAAAAAAACAGGCTTCTTAATTATATAATCATTTTACAACCAGTAAAAAAAATAGGAAGGGAGCAAAATTTTAAAAAGCTGCCTTCACTAGAATGAAAAACTGGGTCTACTTGCCCACCTAAAGGGTAATAATAGCCATTCTGGGAGTGCTAAACTCTTTGAACTGTGTCTAAGTACCACTTCTGTTTATTTTAAGGAAGGAAACTGTCAGGTTCTGTTTGTTCGTAGTGAGCCATCCACAATGTGCTTGATGCATTCAGGACTGGTAAAATAGTGGTACATCAAGTATAGGAAACAAGAGGTTTATCATGGGATTAGTCTTACAGAGATAAAAGTAATCACAGAGTTGCTCACGACTTCTTGTTTGCTGTGAAACTTGACTACAGGAGGTGATGGGTCTTTTCTTTTACAGCTTTTTCTGGTTGAGGAGGGAGGGAAATGGGGTTAAAATAAAAACCGTTCATCTCTCCCTCATTTTGTTCTTCCCCATCGTTTGGTACTTTGCAAAGGGGCAACTTTATTTTAAGGGATCATGTTTCTACCTTGCAACAAATCCCAGTCATGATTTTTATGGGCTAATTGCATTCCTGAACAGGTCACGAACTCTGGTCTGTTTTATTTCTATTCCTGATTTTAATTTTAATTTTTTTTTAATAGTAAAAGAAAAGTGAACTGATGCAACTACGACCATGTTTTACTCCCAGTGCTTGTGTTTTGGGGCCAGTCATTTACTGTTTCAGAGAATCAGGTGTTTTATAAAACAGCTGGCCCAGCCTATTAGCTCATCATCTGGTGCCAGGGTTCCTTTATTTAGGAGAAAAATTATTTTTGATGGATTTTTTTAACCTTTAATGCACAGTGACAACATCTCTCAGGGATACCATCCACAAGCCAGATAATTCTTCCACGGTTCATCTTTACCTGTTTACTTTGAGCTTCTATATTGCACAGTGAACATATCAAAACTCTGGGAAAATGCTGTCTTACGGAATGCAGATGGATCTCCAGGCAGTGCAAGGCTGTTGCATGAAGATTTGGACTATCCAAACACCTTGGAGAGGGTGGGATATGTCTGGTTTTATTTTTGGATCTGGAGATCTGAGCTCTTCTCTCTATCTGTTCAAACACCAGCACATGGCAGTGGTTGATACAAGCCTGGATTTCGCACCACATCAAAAAGGATGGTCCAGTACTCACAGAGAGCTCTTTGGGACAGGATGCCCCTTACAGGGACATTCTGAAAGAAAACCATTAGTCTAAAATGGAGACAATTAGAGAAAAAATAATAAGAAGTAAATAAAAAATCTTTTTTATTTTTTATACTGGTTAATGTCAGAGTTCCACATGGTTCTAGTGATTCTTAACAGAAAAGTGATTGGGGTTTCCTCTGCTTTGCATTGGTCCTTTCAACTCTAACTTCTGCTGCTTAGGAGCTGTCTGCATGGCAATTATTTCTGTTGTAAGTCCTGAATGAGCACAAAAATACTGTACAGCACAGAAATGACAAAATTACCTGCATTCAGGTAACTTCCATGTGGGATGACTCTGTCTCAGCTATGTTGAGATGACTGGGACAGGAGCCTACCCCCAAATGAATGTCTAGGATGCCATCATAGTGAGATCTAAACATTGGAGGAAAACATCTGATTTCTCCACTTTTGAAGAGGAAAAATCACACCCTGCTCTCTATTATCCCAGCTGGATGGTTTTTTTTGTTTTGTTTTTTTTTTCCCATATAGTAGCAAGGTGATTTTCTCAGGTTTGCATCTCTACTTTGTAGATGAGCACTTTTGGTCTGTTAGCTCCCATGTTTACTATTATTATCCTAATAAGGGATGTACAGTTCACCCATTCTGTCTCCAAAGACTTTGGATAACTTTCAGAACTTCTGCTCAGAGTAAATTTCAAAGCATCAGTGGAAGATATGAAAAAAGAAGTTAAGGCTGTGGCTCTGCTCACCCCATGATCCAACCAAGTGAGTGGCACTGGTGTGGATGATGACAGGGGTAAGTGCCCTGGATAAAGAAGTGCAGTGGCTTATCTCTCTCTGCAGAAGAAATGTAGAGGAAACAGGATGTTCCAACAAAATTCTCCTAAATATTGACCTAGATACCTAGCAAAAATCCTGGTCCATACTCAGAGACCTGTGAAAGGTCTTTAAGGAAAATATTTTTTCAAGCCCTTGTCCAGCTCACAGAAGTTATTTGCCTGGCAATGAATGCCTTTTAATGTTTGTGCTAAACCAAAACAAACCAGGGTAAGCACTCCCATAAATCACTATGAGTTGTGTCCTTCCAATTCTGTGAACACAAGGGAAAAAAATGCTGAAGGTGTCCTGGTGGCCAAACAAAGGGTTAAAGATATAGAATGGAATAAAGCAATGAATCCAAAGCCAAATTGAATTTCAGATGGCCAGATCCCAGTGAGAAAGGGATGATTATGATTTCAGGCATTCATATTATGAAATAATAAATTCTTTTAATCTCTCTATGTCTGACAAAAGGCAGACAAAGAGAGGCAAGATAGACAATTCAAACAACCTCACTGCTCTCCACAGTCCCTCTTTGCAAAAGGATCCAACAGTTGTATGAGTGGTGGTACAGTATTACTACAGCTTCCTCTTTAGAGAGAACAGCAAATTTTACTTTGAGAAAATCTCAAAACTGTAACCAGAAAAATACATCATGCCAGCTGACTGACTTTTTAAACTCTACTGTGTGCTGCAATGGAAAATAGATACCAGGGGGGAAAAAGGAAGTGTTTAAAAAAAAAAAAAAAACTGGTTTACAATTACTATTTTTGTTCACACCTTTATTTTTCTCTCAGGGTGTGATCAGGTGAATAAATTTCCATAATTTTTTATGTGCTTTGGTCTATCTTGTCTTAGTCCCAGTCAGCAAGTTCACATTTTTTTAGCGTTGTTTAAAAACAAGCTCTACTTGTAATTCACATTTCCTGAATAATCACATGAAAAGCAACTAGGTGGCTAAAGGTGAAGTTCTGTGTTCTCTGGATGGATGAACAATGTCTAATTGTAACATAATCTACAGTGTAGACTCCAAGTCCCTCTGCCATGCTGGGGAAAAGGCCACTGTGCCAGTTCCATCACATATTTCCAGCAAAGAGCTTCACCATAGTCACGGTCTGATCCAACCTCCACATTCGTGCTTTCTCCTGATTTTGACCACCACCATTTTCCCTTCTTATTGTCAAGAGGTCATTTTTGTCCTGGTAATCACAGACCATAGGCATAACTTTCCAGCATCATGCACGAAATCAGATTTTTTGGCAGCTCCTCTACCACAAGGGCTTGTGAGTTCAGGTGACCCAGCTCCTCACCACCTCATCCCTGAAAACCCACTTTTCCTTCAGTCCTCTGAGAACACTAAGGAAGCCATCCAGGGTAAAATTTAGATGGAAATATTTATGTTAAGTAGATTATTTCCAGCCAAACATTCAACGTATTCAGGTCATGCCTGTCTGCTTCGGGGAAAGCAACTGTTCTGCAAGCAAAGGGAAATTGGGAAAGGGAACAAAAAAAAAAAAAAACTACCCGTCTGCGGAGTCGAAAGCCAAAGACGGGCCTGGTCCTTCCCTTCAGAGGCCTGAAAGAGAATGAAGGGAAAGTCTGAGACTTCCTGCCTTTGTAAGGAGTTTACTAATTAAATGTTAATTGTGGGCCTCGACTGACCAACATTTAAATGAGGCCTCGGAGCCAGGAATTGGGCTATTGTGGTTGGATTGTTTATACGGACAGGAAAATGGCTTTCTAAACATCGGATTCCTGCGTGCTGGCCAAGCTCTGGAGGAAGCTTCACGTGGAGCACTCCTGAGGATCATGCCCGAGGACTGCTCCAGCAGAGCTGCTCCAGCCTCAGCCAGGGAGTGATCACACATTCTCCTGGAAGCTTCTGGATTCTTCTTTTCCTGCAGCAGGGTGGCTTTGATGGGGACGTTGAGCAGGCGAGCGATGTCGGTGCTGCCAAGACATGCAGCTCTCTAACACAGATAGGAGGTTCCCCACCTCATGTGCCGTGGGTGATTAGAGGATATTTGTGCCTTATTCTGAGATTAGAAGTGGTTTGTGGCAGGAACTCTCAATTTTTCATCTGTGTTTAGTGCAGAAAGCAATGGTATGGGACGGTGCCTCACAGTCACAACTGCAGTACCAAAGTCCTCACGCTTTAATGTTTCCCTCTTTACTCATCTTGATAGTGTCCACATATTCAGATTGGCCGTTGAAACATGTTCCAGTCAGGGCTGTGATGTATCTTCTATAGCTTCTATAGGCTCAATTTTTGTCTTTGGGACATTCAGCAGAGATTTGAACTTATGGGTCTGACTAGTTTCATCACGCCTTCACCTTTTTTTTAATCTAAATTTCCTCGGACAGCTTGAAGAGCCTTTTTCACACCCATCACTCACATCACCTGCTGTTCCTCACCCAAAATTCTCCTGCTAAGGAGCAATCACTGGGTATGGCTCTGCCCTTGAACCACTTGGATCAGTTGTTCAGCTCCTGTCATTCCTCATGCTTTACTTCACTACACATCTCAAAATCCAACCCATAATATGCAAAGCATCCTGTTAGTGTCTATCTTCAGCTTGAACATCTCACACTAAGTAGTTTTTGAAGAATTCATAATCTAGTCAGCCTATGTGGTCTTGCACTTTTCTGAAAGTATTTCAGTACAGTAGCATGATATGATGAGGTAAAAATGGTTTTGGGGTGCCAGGAGCCCTAGAGGCAAATTGTTTCCTGCATATCCATTTCTTCCCTGGACTTTTCAACCACGCTGATTAAAACTGGCTACTCTGCCTTAAGCATGGTGACTGTCATTAATACCTGTCCCCATCAAGGCCAATAAATTTAACCCAGAAAATTCTTGTTGAACTTTCATCCTCATGTGAGCTTCCCCTTTTATTTCTGTGTTTAAGTTGTACCTTTGTATTGTTGGTAGTTTAGATTTGAAAATGTATTTGACCATTATATCTCAGGGGGGTAGGAAAAAAGTACTTGCCTGATTTACCAATTAGCCTTCTATTTTATTTTAGAAATTGATGTCAGGGAAGTGAAGTGATAGCCTAAGCCAGGCTGAAAGGTTCTATTAGTTTTGGGGTAGCCACGGTGTTAAGCAATTCCAGCTTACCTGGGAAAGGTCAGATGAGTCCCAGTGATAAAGCTCACAGCTGAATGTTGTGCTTTATTGTAGAACAGCTTCAAGCTGTATTAGCCAACAGTGACTTAAACTAGTAAACTGGGTTCCCATCCAGTCCAAATTGAGCTTTTGTACCAAAAGGTCCCACTGGATTTCAAATACTGAAAACTGAAGCAAAACCAGGTTTCCTGTTGACACCCTCAAAAGAAAACAGAAATTCATGTTTGCTTTTTGTTTGTTTCATTTGTTTTTGTTCTAGTTTAACAGTGAAGACTAAGGCCTTCTACATCCATGGAATATGAGGAGGCAAAATGCCTCCCCATTGTCCCTGCACTTTGGAAATGGCAGTAGGCCAAAGTGTAACAGAAAGCTTGATGGGAGGGCTCTAGCATCCCTCAGCTCAGGGATTTGGTTGTGTATCACTGGCAGTCCTGTAGTACCACACCCTGAGCTCCTCTTTTATAAAACTATTTGGTTTTGCCAAACAAAATCATACCCTGCTTCAAGCAGTTCCTTTTGGTAATTTTGCTCAGTTATATTCCAGCTTTGTGTGAAGATGCTCTGAGCAGAGTTTGCTGCAATATGATCTGGTCGTAATGTCGGCCAAATTCTCTGCTGGGATCAGTCAGTACAGCATCACTAATGCCAAGGGTGGAATTTACTGGGATTACTGATTGTCTGCTCAATTATATTTAAAGAATTTCTTTCCTCTACTAAAGAAACTGTTTCTTATTTCCTCCCTTTTTGAGAATAACATTGATTTTAGTGCAGGTACTTCCGACGAGCAGAACTGCACCAGATGAAATGAAATGTGTATTCCTGCATATGGTGGGTTTAGAGTAGATGTTAGGAAGAAGTGCTTTACTCAGTGTGGTGAAGCACTGGCACAGGTGCCCAGAGAAGCTGTGGCTGCTCCATCCCTGCAAGTGCTCAAGGTCAGGCTGGACAAGGCTTGGAGCAACCTGGGATAGTGGAAGTTGTCCCTTCCAATGGGAAGTGTTGGAATTGGATGGCTTTTAAGGTCCCTTCCAACCCAGACTCTTATAGTATTCTGTTATATCCATTTTTCTGCAGAAGAATTGGCTTATGGTTTTTCTTATATAATGGCCTTCTTGCCTCTTTTGCAACAATTCTGTGGCATTTTTGCCATGCATGTTTGTAGCAGCGCAGGGGCACAGGGTAGCTGGGGGGGAATATTGCCACCACAGTATAGATGAGCCACTGACCTACCAGCATCCAAACTTGTTGCAACAATTTTTACTTCACCTTTTCACTGAAGTGAAACATCTGAGCAAAGTAAATAGTCAGTTCACACTTGGCCTGTTATGAAAGGGGTGGGTGGAGGTGGTGATGTCTTTGTCACACATGGTTAGAGCTGCAAAATCCTCATTTGGAGTGGCAAATGTGCTGTGTGGATGGGTGAGGAGAAAGTGCAAACTGCAGAACACCTCTCCTGGTTTGTTTCCTTGTTGTTATTCATTGGCTCGTCCTCTAAATTTTTGTTGTTGCTGTTTACAATTTGCTTTTTTTTAAGGGATGGAGAAAGAGAGATTAAATGCCCATCAAGAAATGTCCACATAATGTTCCTGAATTCAGGTTAATTTGACTGTTTTCTGTGTAAATATATGTATCATTGTTGCTTGGAATATGACTCTTCTTGTGCTAGGCACATGTGAGCCTTACTTTTCATATACAAATTTATCCCATAAACTCAGTACAGAACCCTGGGAAAGATAGATGGCAAAGAAAAAGGGTCTATTCCAGTATTTATGGTTCATCCTATGGCTCTAGACACCGTATATGAGTTTTCCAGAGTGAGGGCTTTGACAGGTGCCCTGCATCTTGGTGCAGTAACAGTTATTTCCAACTAAAATCATTAAATCAAATGCAACTTGCAAGTAAGTAAACAGTTGTCACAGGAGCTTTAATCTTTGGCAGACTGACAAAGAGATGTTGCCTCAGCAGCAAGAATTTTCCTTCCAGCCTAACCCTAACCTTGGAGGACTTTACCTCAGTTTGTAGGCACATAAACTCATACTTGCACTGGTCCTTTGTGGGGCAGTCATCCCAGTATCTCACCTCTCAAGGAGTGTAAAGTCAGGAGATTGATGAGAAATTCAGATCATCTCCCCTCTGAGCTGTCAGGTCCTCACTCCTCTTACAGTCAGTTGAGGAAAGCAGGCAGAGCTCTATGAAACACAGTTACAATAACACAGTTATTGTAGATTACTAAAAAAGAAAAACAAGAAAGAAAGGTCTCCAGACTATGGTGTACTACACATAAACACAACCTGCCTGGGCCAGGCTTCAAATCATCCATCCCAGTGCCCCTCTCCAGCTAAATCCTGAATCAGAAGATGAGGACACCATAAAGAAGAAATAAAAGCTTCATAGTAGACATCAGTTAAATATTTTGTGGCTCCCATCTTGCTTCCCTTCTTGGTGAAAGGTAGAAGAAATTATTCTGTATTAAATCTTTTTGCTACACAAAGGAACAAGTTTAGATTCTCCTGAGGATTTGGGGAAATTTTGGTTACTATAAACTCTGGTCAAATCATTCTAGTTCAGAGAAAAAAAAATAACAGGAAGTAAAATAATTGATTTTTTTTAAAACTTTTTTTATTATTTTTGGTAATGAATGTGAAGTGACCTAGACATCAATTGCTTCCTCTAATATAGAGCTATAATCCTCTGTAACAGCTAGAGCTGAGCTTAAGCCTTGAAATACAAGGTTTAATGTGCCTTCCAATAATTTTACTGTCTTTAATTATGGTTTGTATTTTTATCCCTGGTATCTGTATGAATGACAATCATTTTCTAATTTGGTCTCCTTAGGGGACAAAGTGCAGGAGATGACATTATCTGTGCTTTGTATCTTGCTACCTGTTCTACAGTGAGAACGTCTGGATTTAGGCCAATTTCAATCAAATTTGACAGAGAAGCAGAGATACCAAGTTACCAAATCCTGAAAAGTTTGATTGTAAGAGTAGCCTGAAATTAAAACAGAATGAATGAGTGATGCCAGGAAAGCTGCACAGAATGGAAACTTCATAGAAATCCAAATTTAACAAAGATTTGACCATTGTTTGCATTTTATAATGTACTAGGAAACTAAATCCAAATCTTTATTTTGCTTTCTTTAGGCCAAGGTATTTTTTTAATAATCTTATTAAAATCTTCGTTTAGCAATTTGGAGGCTAATTGTTCCCTAGGTTGATAGTAGAAGTATGAACACAGAATGGTTTGAGTTGGAAAGGAACTTGGAGATCATCCAGTCCCAAGGTTCCTGTCATGAGCAGTGACACCTTTCACCAGACCAGGTTTCCCAGAGCCCCATCCAGCCTGGCTTTGAATGCTTCCAGGGCTGGGAAATCCACAACCAGCCTGGGCAACCTGTGCCAGAGCCTCACCACTGTTACAATAAAGAATTTCTTCCTAATATCCATGTGATCCTAGATGTACCCCTTATGTCACAACCCAGTTAGTCTGTGACTGATGGCAAAGGTTAGAGGCTTTTCTGAATAGCTGTGAAAAATAATCCAGATTGATTTTTGATTATATCTCATGTATTTCTGGATCCTGGACAACTTCATCTAGTGGGCATCATCATCCTTGCCCATGGTGGTTGGATCTTGATCATTTTCAAGGTCCCTTCCAACCCAAAACATTTTATGATTCCATGACTTCCTTGCATGCCCTCATTCACTTCCCACCTCCTTCCTGTGTCAGTTCCAATTGCACCTATTACTTTTCAGTCCATCTACCTTCTTTTTATCTTCCTGCCTGTCCCCATTCCTCAGTGCAAGGCACTCGTTTAGCAGCTACAGGGGTAACCTCAACAGAAGTTATTTTAAGCAAAATACATTTGCACTGGAAGTCTCCCTTCCAGATACCTACCAGGCCCAGTGCTGCCTCATTTATATGAATTAATGGCATCACTGCCTAAGGTGCAGAAGCTCTGAGAACTAATCTGTTGCTCTGTAATGATTTGTTTCTTATTACACTGCAATGATTAAGGCTGCAAGTTCAAAAAAGTGTTTAAGTGCACATTAAACATATGCTTAAGCCTTAATGGTGATAATAATAACACTCCCAGTTGTATAGCTGTAAAATAGGAGAGACAAACCTGGACTGCCTACTGGAATCATATATTTTTATCCTAGATTAAAAGTGTAATGTGCAATGAAAGATGAGATGATGAGATGAGATGAGATGACATAAGATGGGATGAGATGAGATGAGATGAGAGGAAATGGGTTTATACCAGCTTTTGTAGTACCACAGGACAGTGTTATCTAATTCTTATATTTTAAAGACATTATTAAAAAGTAAACCATCTGATTTGACTTCCTGTTCCATCTCATCCTGTTAGGCCTGTATCTAGGCTGTAACTTGTGTTGGACTAGCACTATTCTACCTGGAGGTGGCTCAATTTAAATTAAACAGCATGCATCAGGAAATGGAAACTCCATCATTCCTTTCTGTAGTTTCTTAATCAGCCTCATTGTTAAAAAGATATGTGCCTTCTTTCTGAGATGAACACGTCTAGTTTTCATATCCATGATTCTTGTTATCTGCTTTCTGACAAATTAAACTGCCCTTTCACATCTGGCATTTTCTCTATTATGCAATGTAATCAAAGCATTTCTCAGTCCTCTTTCATGCAGGGTAAGTAAATAGAGTTCTTCATTTCTTACACCATCAGGCATTTTCCCCACACCTCCAATCCTTCCAGTGCTTTCCTTCTGTGTCCCCTTGACACCTACTGCACCCAACCCAAAAGAGCATTCCCACATTTCACTCACAGACCTCCAGATCAGGGGGAGATCCTAATCTATAGCAAGGAACTCTTCCAAAATATTCTGGCTTAGCCTAATTTACTTTTATTTTTTTCCCAAACAAGCTTTTTAATGAGCAGAAACCAGGGTAAGAGAGCAATGACCCAGCTGGTGTGAAGGTGCAAGAAGCCTTTCCTTGGGGACAGCAGCAGCCTTGTACCCTGGCTACATCCAGGACATCCCATCTGACTGTGCCATCAGCTCACCTGAGGGAAACAGGCTGGCCAGTTATTGTCAATTACATCAGGCTAATTAAGCTTTGATTTACAGATGTCATTTTACATAGTCATTTTATACTTGGTAGAATGTGGTTTGATTACCCCTTACTGTTGCCTTATCTTCAATAGCTACAAATGCTATTAGCAGTTGTGCAGCAACTTATTCATTTCTAACAATATGACAATAAAGCCTATACCATGGTTAACCATGCAGGAAATGTCACTTGCAAATTATCATTTCCAATTATTCAGTATTAATTTAAGGGACAGGGTTATCAGTCCAGTTACAGTTCTTTTCTTTATATGACCTTCTGTTTAATTGCTTAAGATTTCTTTTCTTTTCCTCTTTATTGTTTTTTCCTCTCTTTAATTTCTTTTGTATTTTCTCTCTTCTCTTCTCTTCTCTTCTCTTCTCTTCTCTTCTCTTCTCTTCTCTTCTCTTCTCTTCTCTTCTCTTCTCTTCTCCTGTCCTCTTCCCCTCTCCCTTCTCTCTTTCTCCTCTTTACTTACCTTTTTCTCTTGTCTTCCCTTCAATCTGTGTGATCAGAGATTGAAATTGAACTTCCAAGAAAGATTCCATACCTCTTGTCTAAGGGGCACTTGTTGCAAAGTCACAGAAATTGCCTTATCCAGTTCACTGAGAGCAAGTTGATGACCATTTAGGAAAGACTTAAAAGCTTTTATCTGCACTGTATGAGATTCCAATAATTGTTTTAACCATCTACAGATGACTGGCAAATAAACTGAGGGGTGGTGTGGTTTTTATTTGTTTTTTGGGTTTTGGGGTTTTTTGGTGGTTTTTTTTGTTTTGTTTTTTTTTTATTTAAATGAGGAAGAGGAAAGAAAATAACCCAAGAGATCAGGTTGTTAGAACATTACTGTATTAATCATCCTGAAAGCTCTGGGAGTCTCGTTGGTTCTTCAGGCTGTACAGGGCTGAGAAAACCCTGGGTGTTAAAAATTCCTGCAGTGACCTTTTTTCCCCATGGTACCTGTCTCCCCTTCCTGGAAGGAGTCACAATCTTGGAGACATGCAGCTTCTTTCTTCTGTCAATACAAATTCAGGAGAGTCCCATCTTGGTCCTTTTACCCCAAGGCCTCTGCCACCTCTCTCAAATTTGTTTGTGATTGATGTGGTAGCACATCTCTTCCCCAGCAGAGCAGTAAGGTATCTAGGTCATGCTTCAAGGAGGGATAAAGCCAGGCTCTCTCAGGGCTGAACTGTGAGATTTCACTTCCTAAATGACTGTTCAAACCAGTGGGCTATTAAGCAGAGGAGATCATACACCACTGGCTGGGTTTGCAAAGCAAAGCAGCTAAAACAGCATTTTGTGAGGGCTGTGATCCTATTAGAATATTTTAGGCAAACTCTGAGAACACCCACACAGTCAGAAGACCAAAGTCCTTCTCCACCTAGCTCAGGATCCCAATGGGGATTAGGCATAGGCCAACTCTTCCACTGCTAAATTATGTGGCTAAGAAGAAATGGGATATTTGAATCTGGAATTGCCTACCTTCCTCCATCAGCTACAGAGGGACCCCAGACAACTCGTTTAGACCAAATGCATATAAATAGATAAGACACATCCCCCTTTTTGAGTCTCAGTCCTCTATTTCTAAAATGAAAAAACTAAGATTACTTCTTTCCTTCATGGGGTTATTATTAGGGTAAAACTAACTGTGAGGTTTTTTGTGCTGTTCAGACAAGGTTAAAAACTATCCAGAAGCAGCAGTGCTCTAGGGGAGAAGAAACATTTTAAAAATCAATTAATCTGCTCTAGGAGAAGGGGGAATTCATTCTTTGCTTTATGTCTAACACATCCATTTTGCTGCTGTCTGCTCGGGCCCAGCTTGTTCCTTGGAGCTAATGATCACAGATGCAGCAGAGCTGGAATAGCTCCTTCTTCACTTCCTGCTGATGGATTAGAGGACACCTTGCCTCTGTAACAAGCAGAGTCTCTCCTTATCTACACAAGGAAGATCCAGAGAACACCTTATTTCAGTGCCAAGGGAGATTGAAATTAGGCAGATCTACAGGACAAGCTCCCATAAACCTGCAGAGACCTGGGAGAAGCAAGGGCAGCTCAGGCTTCTGCAAGACCACACCTAAAACAGGGTGAGCAACAGCAGATGTTGTCAACTCATCAGTGAAGGGTGGCAGGTCCCCCCTGTGCTTTCTCAGGAAGTTTTGTATAAACATTAACTCATTTGTGGTCGCTGAGTTTGAAACGATTATTCCCACAAACAGACCAATAGGAAGCAGAAATAGACCGAATGCGTATTTTTCAGTTTGTGGTCTCCCTGGGGTTTAAATACAAAGGGAGAGTTAACAAAATGAATGACAACATTACACCTGAAGACGATTAGGAAACAAGATAAGACACCCCTGTGTTTATCTTTGACAGCCATTACAACACAACGTAGCCAATATGTAGTTCAATCAGTTCTGATGACACTTTCTTTCTCTTTTTATGATAAGAACCGTTAGGTTTAAATCCTGCCAAGTAAAACGAGCCTAGATATTGGCAGCAGCGATAAGAGCAGTTCTGCCTTTGGGCTAATAATAGTTGATACACCTATCGGTCATAAAGCAGTTTGCAAATATTAAGGAATTTGATTATCATTTTCCTCTAATTTACACAGAGATTTATTGAGGTAACCTGACAATTAAATGTGCCACTAGGCACTAATGGATTTTTAAAAAGTGGTTTGGGCATTTAACTGTCACTGAGAGTCAAGAGAGCACTTGAACCCACATACAGATCTTTGGTTTAGGTGCCAGGCAGCTGCCACCTAAGCACCACTGGATTTATTTCAGCACCCAGCTGAAGGCAGTAATCCTTTAACACTGTCCTAAAACTCAGGAGCTTGTAGTCTGAAAGCGGAACAGGAGTAAATGGGGAAGTTTGCAGGACCAATGAGGAAGTTTTGGTCATCACAGAGTGCTGTGCCTGCACAGAGCCTTTGTCAAGCTCTCTACTGTCAATCCCTGTGCAATTAGATCTACCTCGCTTACTGTGGAATTAATTTCACATAGGTCAGGCAGCTAAAACTACTACTCCTGCATCAGGGGTTAAAGTTAAATAAATTCTTTCATTTGTCACTCACTCCCACTTTTGTCCCAGCTTTTCAATTCACTCCAGGGATGGGGAGAAGGACAAGAGTACTACTTATTGAACAAGAGTGAGATTTAAAAAACAACAAATTACATCCATGTGTTTAAACCTGCATTGTTTCAGGCTCCCCATGCATCAGTATTAGCACAAGCAAGCTGCACAGGGGCAGGCAGAAGGCTGGAACTGGAGGACACAGGCTGGCTTTGACATGCACATTTCTTTTTGCAAACTGCCCATGTCTGCAGTCAAGGAGCTTAAGATGATGCTCAACTTCAAGGGATGTAAGAATAGCTTCTAGTCCTAGAGAACAAGTCAGAGGAAACCAAATGTGGCACTCCATTCTTTTTCCACCCAGTCAGGTACGGAAGGACTGATGCGGAATCTTTAATTGGGCTTGTGTAGTTTCACCTTACACCCGATTAAACCTTTCTCAGATAATCAGATATTCAGAATACCAGTCTATGTGTCATTTCAGGAGATTGTCAGGATGTTTACTGGCTCTCTAAGGCTACAAAGAGGATTTTTTTTTTTGCCAAAGAGCAGGGAAAGAAGCTTATCTGTTCCGTTATTTTGAATTTGGTGGTGATTTGCTGTTTTCATTGCTATGTATTGAGAGAAGGGGCAAATAAAGAAACTGTCATTTAAATCACTAGGGGAATTGAAAATTGACATAGTCAAGGCAGTAACCAATGCCTTGCTCAGAGTGATGGGTTTTGACTTAGCTAAACAATGTGACCCTTAATTGTCTGCAAGTGTAATTCCCAAAAGCCTCCCTCCTAAACTGTAGTTTAGGTCTCTCTCTGAGCTCTCATTAGGCAGATGCAGATTTTCATCCAAAATTCATGATTTTGTGACAACTTGGCAGCAACAAGAAGCTGCTGTGCTAACATATCTGGAAATGTCTGTTCTTTCAGACCCTGCTTGCAAGGAATGTCACTGTGGGTCTTGCACACCCAGAGGAAGTGGAAACTGAATTATTTGACATCACCAGAGGAAGAAAGGGCCGCCCCAGGTGCTTCATGTGTCACATGGCTCTGTGAACCTGTACCCAAAATCAGAGCTTTGTGCAAGCACACAGACAGGCACCCACAGAGAATGAATCCCACAGAGATTGTAAGACAGATACCAACAGCATATCCTTCCACAGGATGTTTTTTAGCTGGCAAATCTCATGCAGTAAGGTCTCACCAACCCACATGGAGTCAGCCCTGATGACTGTCTCATGGTGAGCCTGGAAACTCAGCACTGAATGAGACACTGCAAGGAGGTTTTCTCCCCAAATGAAATAAATGTCCAAAAATGTATCCCTATTGTTTTGTGAGCTTTGCAATGAATTTTTGGTTGAATCCATGGAAAAATAGCCCAACAGCTTTGTCAGATCATAAACCTGGTGTCAGCATTCCAGGTGTGGCTCAGTCAAACAAATGAGCAGTGATAGGATCACAGAATCACAAAACGTTTTGGGTTGGAAGAGAACTTGAAGATCATCCAATTTCAACTCCTCTGCCATGGCCAGGGATATTTTCCACTATCCCAGGGTGCTCAACCCCCTTCCAACCTGGCCTTGGACACTTCCAGGGATGGGGCAGCCACAGCTTCTCTGGGCAACATTTTCCAGGGCCTCACCCCACACAGAGTAAAGCATTTATTCCTAATATGTGATCTAAACTCACCCTCTTTCAGTCTGAAGGCATTCCCCCTTGTCCTATCACTCCATGCCCTTCTCCAAAGTTCTTCTCTAGATCTCTTGTAGATCCCCTTTAGGTGCTGGAAGGTGCTCTGAAGTCTCCCTGGAACCTTCTCTTCCCCAGGATGAACAGCTCCTTCAGGTCCATGTCCTTCTTCATCCCAACTAGATAAGGTCACCTCCGCAACTTAGATTTATGTTCAGGCAGACCTCTGGCCACTGCCTTTCCCCAAAACCAAAATACCTACTCGATATTCCTTCTAAAACACAGGAAGCATTCAGAAAATTAAATATATATGTTCATGAAAACGAGGTGAGCAGATCCTTAGAATCTGCAGCTATCTCTGCCTTCTCTCTTTCACAGCACTGAGTGGAGGAGCACTGAGAAGTATTGAAGGAAAGAGAAAGACTTTAGAAAGGTATGGGATTGTGAAAAAGGCATAAATTTGGAAATTAAGGCAAGAAATAATAGCAGCTGGATCAAGATTTCTACTTCCACTCCTGGAAGACTAGAAAACCAATCAATACCATCAGGTACAATTAAGAGATCCCTTCACTATACATACCCCCCCTCCTCAGATTCAAGGTTTTATCCCAGGTGGCTTTGTGGCACCATTCCTAAATTAGATAAATGCAAGTCAGAGATAATTCAAGCCAAATGTTTCCATTGGGATTATTAACTTCATTCTTTCAGAAAACAGTGATTTCATCTCATCAGTATTTTTTCAAAAATTAATTGTGATAAAATCTAAATATATTTATGATTTACAAGAAAAAAATCTTGTCTTCAGTGTTGTTGTCATATTCAAAACATTTCTATTTTAGTCCAGAATTGGATTATAAATCAAAACAGGCAAGTCAAATCAATGAAGTAAAAATGAAATTGTCAATTCCACTTATCCTACACATCATTTCAGAATTTGGGCCATGCAGGTGTTTTTTCTTTTTCTTACCAATGAAAAACAGAAAAAAAAATATTTGGAATCCCCTGTAGTATAATAACCCTGACTTCCTATTCCAAGTGCTTCACTCTTGCAGTATTTTCAGCTTAGATTGCCATCAGCTGAACTCTTGTCCTTACAGATAAGGAAAGTGACTTTCTTAATTTTACATCTATTTGGGATATTTCTAGAAAAAATATTTATTTATAGTACTTTTAATTTACTTTGAATTCCCTAAAGCTACTTCCCAGGTTTTTACCAAGCTTCAAGATCCACCTCTGAATTCACATCTCTCTCTTAGTGAAGAGAAAACCTTGTTTGATAATGGAGAGGAAGACAGTGAGGCAAGGTTGCTGATACAGCACAGAAAAGAATTGGTGCACACAGCTAATCTGTGTTTATTAATTTTTTATCAGGTCCTTTCCTCTCTCCATTCTGTGCAAATAACATAAGTGTGCATTAAAATGGAAGCAGATTAGTGATTCACTGGACTCTGGGAGACTACACTGCTGCTTAGGGTTGAACATGAGTCTAAAATTAAAGTTAATCGAACCCAGCCAGATTTACGAAAGTTTTTAAATGCCTGAGGATGCAAACAGTGTAACCTCTCAACCCTTACTCTAAGTGCATCTTTTCTTTTATTAATTTTTGCCATGAGTGCAGAGAAGGCTGGCTGCACACAGGATGCAGGTAGATAACACAGATGAATTCATTTAAGTACTGCAGCTGGGGTGGTCTCACTCCTTCCTTCCTTCCTCCTCCTCCTCCACTTCTTACCTACATCCTTCCACCACTCCCATCGGCTCCCAGGGCACCTCAGGTCCCTTTCTGAACCAGATCAGCTCTGAACTGGCAGAAAAAAAATAACACAGAGACAGAACTGATCTGGTTTTTGCCAGGTTTTTGCCAGGCTACAAAAGAGCAGTATCTCAGCAAAGACTTCGGTGTGCTTCAGCATGTGAAGTTGGGTTAATAAAATCAGCAGTTGGACTCGATGTTCTTAGAGGTCTTTTCCAACCTAAATGATTCCATGATTATCTGATGGTGCTCAGGGATGGGAGGAATGAAAAAAAAAAAAAAAAGAAAAAAAAAAGAGAAGGAGAGAAGGAATCCTTTTAGATTAGCAGGGAGTAGCACTGCACCATAGACAAGGCATTGTAATTGCTACTCACACCCTGGCCTCAGAGTAAAATCTAACCTGAAGAGGCTTTGTCTTTTAACAAAAATAACCACAAAGTTCAAAAAGGCATCTTTTAATGTTTTCAGA
Source organism: Motacilla alba alba (assembly GCF_015832195.1). NCBI lineage: Eukaryota > Metazoa > Chordata > Aves > Passeriformes > Motacillidae > Motacilla > Motacilla alba. The sequence continues at coordinate 4,756,931 of NC_052031.1, read as the reverse complement.
AGATTGTGCTGAATAATAGATGTGGCTTCATGTTTGAAACTTTGCCTGTTTAAACATGATATGACCACAATCTTGTTTTTGCACTTGTAATTTAGTTAGAAAAAGAAACTCAGAGAAAAATAAATCTGTGAATGTTCATTAATGACTGTGTAAACAGTGAGTACTGGCTTCACAGGCTTTTTTTCTTTTGCAAATATTCAGTAAGTAGGACATGCAGTTCCTAGTGGATTATTACTGCAATGCCTGGATATTCCTAGATGGAAATTTTATCAGCACTTTCTGGGAATTTGCAGCCACAGTCAGCAAGGTGTTCTTCAGCAATCCATCAGCAACTCTTCTCCACTGTCCTCCACCACTCTACTCTTGTGAGACCTCACCAGGAGAACTGCATCCTGCTCTGGGGCCCCTGCCACAGGAAGGACATGGGAATATGGAATGAGTCCAGAGGAGAGCCATGAAGTCAATCATAAATGTTGGAACTAAATGATGATTAAGGTCCCTTCCAACCCTCACCACTCTATTGTTCTATGATTTCCATAGGATGCTTCATTCATTTTGGCAGGTTTAACAGCGTCTCAAAGCTGATGAAGGGAAAAAAAAATTCCATTACTCAGCTATTATAAGAGTTTGTACAAAGTATGCCACAAATAAGTCAGCATTTGTGTTTGAAAGCTGCGTAGCAAAAGTTTTCTAACACTTTTCCTCATCCTCCAGAAGGGTTTCAGAATTACAGAAGAGATCTCACTTTGTCAGCCCTCAGCATGTGCTAATGCTTGTTCTCACAAGAGAAGAACAACAAAGCCTGATAAATATTTTCCAGGCTTTTAGGGTTATGGTTTGTATTTATCGTTTTACGTTTGTAACTGTTTGCCTAATAATGGATGACTGCCCATTGTGTTGAACTGTGCATCTCAATAGTTGGTAGAGAGTGCAGTTTGTTGTAGCTCAAGGTACAATTCATGAGGCTGAGCTCATCCCATCCCCACTGGAGCTGCAGCTGGTGTTCTTTGGGTTTACACCAGACACCTTGAAAAATCAGTCAGAGGGACTTCAGAGGAAAATCTGTGAGATCCTGAGCTGGTGTAACCCAGCTGTACCTTTTGCGGCCTTCTTTACAACACTAACAAATCCTCTCTTTAAAAATTAACAAAAAATCCTACTCCATAAGGCAGCAAAATTCCTTCTTTAGGGTGCAACAAAGGTGGCCTTCATTTGTGTCTGACCTGAGCAGGGATTCTGGTCTTCCTTTGGAGTCCAAGTTTCAGGTGTAAAACTCCCAGATGAGGCTGTGCCAAAGGGAGAGAGTGGGGGTTACATTTTTCAGGCAGGGAAATTTACTTCTTAATGTTCAATCCATGCATAGTCCTTGAACAATGGGCTGGCTTCTTTTCCCCCTCTGGCAACTGAATCATGTTGTACTGTAAATAATGTCTTGCAGCGTGGCCCTCCCCCTTCCTAAGGAAAAAGAAAAAGGAAAAATATAAACCTCTCCCATAGCTGGCTATGCTGATTTTATTACTCATTGACTGCATCAGCACAGGTCTACATTAGACACTTGTCAAAATCCCTGCCAAGAGAAAGTTTTCATTTTCATCAATTTATTTTTAGTAGAGCAGCTGGGAAATCCAGCGACTGGCTGAGTGGAGACCTGGAGATTGGAGTGGATAAGCTCTTTTTCCAAAGGCATTTCAGGCTCCCTCTGCCTACAAGTGAAACCTCTCCCTGGGAACTTTTCATTGTCCAGGCTGGACAAGAACAGGCCTTTTCTCCCCAGGCTGCTGGGACTCTGCCCAGTTCCAAACAAAAAACCCAGTTTACATCGGTGGTTTATTTATCTGTCCCACCTACTGTGGTGACACAGGGGACAAGGGACAGTTCAGGTCACATGTGCCAGAGGTGCTTGCGATGCCATGGGAAGAATTTGCCATATTCACTGGTCTGGAATTAACCACCATGTCGTTCCTTTTCCTTTCAGTTGCTTCTTTCTAGGATAAGCCAGAAACACATGATTCTTACACCCAGCAGAGAGCACAGCACCCTGAAATTTTATCAGCTTGACTCTTCCAGCTACTTTATTTAGGATGGGACAATCATCCTGGGGAAGTGCTTGTTGTTCCCCATTGATCACAGAGGGTCTGGACATCAAGTGTGCCCTAAACCTCAATTTGGGGAGAGGAGCTCTCCCTAAATTATGACTTGATATTTTTGTCCTTGTGGTAGCATCAAGCAATTGGAACACAACTATTATTTTGCTCCACAAAAGTGAATGAAATGAAGTTCTGAAAAGTGCTTCAAAAGACACTGCTTTTCACGTATTCTTTTTGGGATAACATCTCAATTCCTAGGCCAGTGAAAGCTAAACAGCATGTTAGCCAGGTTTTCTACAACTTAGATGAGTTTTCTACTACATAGATGAGTTCTCCAGTGTCTAATATCATTGCTGAGTATAGAACAATGCTTTTCTCTTCAGGTTAATGTCTCAGTGAGAGAGTTGATTTGTCAAGCTCTTTTCACAGGTTTTGTAGAAATGTAATATCTTTGAGCTACTATTGCTTTTTCCTTATTTCCCCCACTTCACTTTAATGTAGCAGGTTAATACTTCCTTGTCAGTGAAATGAAATAATTTGGGTTTTTTTTTTTTTCTTTTTTTATTAATATTTGAAAAAAAGGCCAAAAACGGGGACAAAATTCCACAGAAGATAAACCCAGTTTGCTAAAAGAAACCTTTCACACTTGGTGATTTGATTTACAAACTCCAGGCTGCTTTGCAGTTCTCCATCCTCTCACTTTCCCTCCACACGACCCAAAACCCCAGACGTGGTAGGACAACTGCTCCATCGCCCATGTCTGTTCCTGTCTCATGACAGTGGAGAAACCACAGCCTTGTGCTGCCTGTGATGGGGAAAGAGGTTCCATGGCAGGAGCAGCGAGCCAAACTGATCTCTCTCAGATGTAGAAGAATGGTTTTGCTTGCCAAAATTTGTGTCAGTACTGATGGAAACTGCCAGTATCATAGCAGGATACAGGAGCATTCAGAGATCCAGAAGAATTCCATGCCTCATCCCTACATAGGTCTTATCTACATGGAATAGCTGAAATTATTTAAATTTTATTAATGAAAATATATTAAAGCATATTAATTTAAAATATATTAAAAATATATAATAATATATAATTAAAATTAAAAGTCCCTAGAGAGGAACTTTTATAAGGAAAACCAAGGGCACTGGGTTTAAACTGAGAGGGCATGTTTAAATCAGATATTAGAAAGAAATACTTCCCTGTGAGGGTGGTGAGCCCCTGGCACAGGGTGTCCAGAGAAGCTGTGGCTGCCCCATCCCTGGAAGTGTCCAAGGTCAGGCTGAACAGGGCTTGGAGCGACCTGGGATAGTGGAAGGTGTCCCTGCCCATAGAAGAGGGTTGGAACAAGATGGGCTTTAAGGTCACCTCTAACCCAATTTCCATGAATTTTTCATTCTGTATGGACTTCAGAGCAACCACATAGTTCTTCACAAGATAACCTAAATCAGCCTGAGAATTGCTGTAAGTATATTTTCCGTGGAAAGCTGGGGGGAACTATTCCATGAGCTGCTGAGAACTACTTGTGAGGTGCTTCAAATCTTCTGATTCAGAAAAACTCTCAGTTTCCATGTATAAAACTGATCCATCAGGAGAGGTATTTTAATTTTTTTTTCTAAAAAAATCTAATCAACACAAGCTCTGTCTAAATTTTTGACTGTTATGTAGGACCTGACAATGTTTGGTTTTCTTGTGTTCAATTAGACTATTAAAAGTCTCGTGACCAGACAAAATTTTAATTTTTCAGAACCTCTGCAGCAATGAACTGTAAGTACAGCATCAATGTGACCTCCACGTGATGAAGCAATTTGAAAATTTAAAAAAAAAAATCTTTTGGTGAAATTACTGGGGCAAGTAGTTTTAATGCAAGTATTCATCCAGTGCTGCAATAATAAAGGATTCAAATAAATCCAAGTGAAACATTAAGCAGAACTTTGTGTGTATGTAGGAGGGATGCCCTGGGGAGCACAGTGTGGTTATGCAGCATTTACAGAGACAGGACATTAAACACACACACACAAAAACGCAAAGTTAAAATATTGTAAAGACCTTGCCATAAACCTGCCAGGAATCAGAGAAATTTGGAGCAATGATAACTCCCAAGGGGTTTGATTCCACTCTCACTCATGCTGACTCCACATCAGTGCCATGTGTTTGACATCCCAGGCTTTGCTATCAATTCACACCAGTTTAGGAAGAGCCAGGTTCTGCCCTATTAACTGTTGATGTTCTGCTACTTAACTGTGACCTCAGGACCATGACAGCCATCAAAGGGACCCCTTCATTTCAAGCCTTTGTTTTGATTAGATCAACATTTGGAGAGAAAAAATACCCCATATGTGCAATCTTTCATGTTGTCCTTCAGTCCCTGAATTATTTCCATTATTGAAAATTGACCTGCAGTGAAAAATGATTCCCATAGAAACACAGAATCACAGTATCAGTGTTTAGGTTGGAAGGAACGTATAAAAATCATCTAGTTCCAGGCCCTCTGCCACGGGCAGGGACACCTTCCACTAGATCAGGTTGCACAGAGCTCTGTCCAGCCTGGCCTTGAACATTTCCAGGGATGAGACATCCACAGCTTCTCTGGACAACTTGTTTTGGTGCCTCACCCCCCTTACAGGAAAGAGTTCCTTCCTAATATCCAATATGTCTTGCTTCTCAGCATTTGCCTTCAACAGATCTTATTAGCCTGGGCAAAGCTCCATCGTAACATGATTTCCAGTTCAGAGCTGGCCTATATCCAGCCAGCTCAGAGTGCAGGCAAAATGAGCTTCATCCATTTGTGCCCATCTATGTCAATGTGCCCTGAGAAGCTTTGAGCTAAACCATCCTAACTGTCAGAGATATTCAGAAAGAGAGGGCAAATTTTTCTCCCTGAGAAAAATCAAAATTGCTTGCACATGTAAGAATGACTTGTGGCTTGTGATGAGGAGGCCTTGTCAAACTAATGGCCAGCTGGTGATTAAAAGACACTTTCTGTTTACTGGACTGAGAGCTAGTATAAAGTAGCAGATGGCTTTTTTTTTTTTTTTTTATTGTGTTACAAATTTAACAAACTTTATTTTCCACTATTATGAAATGCTAAATTCTGAAAAGGAAAGACGTCTGTGGTTTATGTGTTTCTAAAACTAGAAACTATTACTTGTAGGCGTGAGACATTTACTACTAATTCTTGAGGGGCCCTTTGTGAACAAGTGGCTCTCATTCAGTAGCTGGAGCTCTACACCTGCTTCCAAGCAAGGATTTTGTAGGAAGAAATGCTGGGGAGAAGAGCCAAAAAAGGAAGAGCTCCTTATTGAGCATGCTGAGTAGTCCTAAAAGCTATTGAATGTTCCCTGTTCTTAATTATTTTTCAAAATTATTTTTTGATAGAACGCATCTTGGTTTGCTCATCTACAAGATAAAATTGGGATTCAGCTCCAGACTGACACACACATTTCCATGTCTGTGTGTAGATGTTTATTTGTGAATTATGGTCTAGTTCAGTTGCTCACACATAGGTGTCAACTATGATTTTATAGGTTGTGGGCTACCCAAGCTACTTCTATTTGTAGTAGAAACAACACAAACTATGGGAAGCCAAAGCCCCTCTGGAGAGGTGCTCAAAAACCTTTAGGAAAACATCACAGGGCATTTCAAAGAGTACAAGGCTCCATTTAAGGGCATCTGAACTGAAAGAGTGTGACATGGTACCTGCAACCAGGATATCTGCTGGTGGGGAGGACAGATCCACTAGGATATCTCAGACAGCACTAAGCACCCACTAATCTGCAGTCTGGAGGATGCAGCTGACCTGTCTGCAGAGTAAAATGAAACACAGGCTCCACAGACTGTCTTTACTACATCTCCATTCCCTCCTAAGAGACAAAAAAGCGTCTACCTCACATGGAGACTTCCAAAATTCCAGTCTCTAACTGAACCCTGCCCCAGACATCCCAAATAAATTATTTACTCTGATTTCTATTAAAGTCATGAAGTGAGACAGTGGGTGATTGACCCCACTTATCTTGGACTCCTGCCTTAGGATGGGATGAATCAATCTCCAGAGGTGCCTGTATCTCCCTGCTGAACAAAAATTGAGCCTACCCAACCAGATTAAATGCATTGCTTGTCTTTTAGAGGATGGAACAGCCCACCCTGTCCACAGGCATCTTTATTTTCACTGGTATCAGCATTTATTATATGAGTGGAAGGACAGCCTAAGTCCGAGCATTTCTAGGAAGCCCACCTCTAACATCTTGGAGTTCACTATGTAGTTTTCTTTCCCTCATCCCAAGAACTTGTGGCTCAGGATGTTCTTGAGCCAGAAATGTTTCTTTGTAATGCACAGCCCTAGATGATCTTTTCTTTCACAGGTTTGTGCAATTTCTTATCTAATCCATGGGAACTTATAATTATCTAGACATTTCACAGCAGAAGAGGAACTTCTTCCTTCTGTGCACTTTGAACTTGTCATCTATTAATTCCATAAGGATCCCTACTAAAGGTCCTTTGAAAACATAGACCAGCTGTGGGCCAGTTTAATACAAAGTGCTCTAGACAAAATCTGCTTGGTAACTTTATCAAAGTTGTTGTTGTTCATACTGAACCTGAGTTCTCAGGGCAGAAGGAGAACCAGTTTCTCGTTGTTTCTACTTTGGAGCCTCCCAGGAAAAAGGATTTACTTCGGATACAAAGAAATACAGTGAAATATACCAGTGACTCATACCAGATGCACCAGAGTTGCAATGATTTGCATTATGAAATCAAATCCTATGGCTTTGCTCCAGCTGAAATTCATGTGATTTTTCTTTCATTCCACAAAAAGCAATCAGAAACCTCAGATAAGCAAGGGCCATTGTGATGTCTGAAAAGGGAGAAATTTGGAGGAGAAACAAGAGAAATATAAACAAAATTACTTCATGAATTAGTGTTATTTCTAATGAAATTTTCACCTTAGTGTGCCTGTACTCCTTATAAGGCACTCTGGATATGTGCATGTGCACATAAAATCACTTCTCTCAGCTCTATATTTATGCAGAGACAGGAAGGATGGTTTTGTGGTTGAGAAAGTGATGCGGGACTTGAGAGATTTGAGTATTATTCCAACACATTTCCTTTGAGATTATGGGCAAGTAGCATAGGTTCTGATCCTGAAAACACCAATGCACCTGCTAAAATGTGCTGTCATAAGTGGTGTCAGTGAACTGGACACATTAGACCTGGAGAGGAGGCAGCAAAGAGGCTTTGAGCTTTTCATACTTTAGTTGCCCTTCTGTGAACTGGCAGTGTAAATAAATCCTCTGCTCATTATCCTCTTGATTCATCTTCTGCACTCTTCACAAAGCTTGTCCCATTGGACATTTGAACTATAAAGATATCTCAGATGGGCCTTGTAGGACCATACAAGATGATCACCAGAGGTCTATGATATTTACATTACTCCTCTGCCTGGTATGCTCCAGTTCCCATGCACATCTCTACCCCCTCCATCTCATTCAAAATCTCTTCTTTTATGCTATTTTCTCCCTACCAGGAGCAGAGATGATTCAGAGCACATGAAGCTTAGGGCTAATATTTCCCAGCCACGCACCATGGAACTGCTCACACTTTTTCTTTCAGTGTTCAGGACTAGGCAGACCAAATTATCTTTGTTTTGGTTTTCCTTTTAATCGTTATTCAAATGGCTGCAATAGTGCATGCCTTATGTTTAGTTTAGAAAGTACATTACATCAGTGGTTGTTTTTCCAGTCTTGTGTTCTTCTAAATGTCCTTTCTGCCCTTTCCTTGTCTGCTCTTTTATAAGCAAGCTTGGAAAGAGGAAACGTTTGGGTTACATTACGAGCTGTTCAGTCTGGCTGGGAAGCAGAGCTATTGTCACTCAGCATGGTTTACTCACTTTGACTTCCTCTAAGAACCAACAAATCTTTGGCAGTGACTCCAGAGCTGAGTTAATTGTTAATAATTCGTGGCCTCCCTATATATGTCATCTGGGTAATTACTGCAGTCTGCCAAGATGGAAGAAAGGGCAGCAGCTCGCAGACTAAGTCCTGAAAATAAAGATCTTGTCAAAGAGAGGCCTTGTTTTGGGCTGTATTCTGGCCTATCTGAGTTTTGTGATGCTGGAGGAAATCAGAAATCTCACTAATTCTCCCATCAGGAGAGACCCTCAGGTGGTCATAGTGCTGTGGAAGCAATTCCCACCATTCTCAAGGACAGTCTGAGGGCAGCATCAGTGGTGCCCAGTTGCTGTCAGCAACTGGTTTGTCACTCTGATCTGTAAATTCCATTCATGGGAGAAGGGGCAACAGAATAAGGAATCTCCATTAATTTCAGTGGAGCTGTTTTTATCACAACCAAACTGATGATCTGTCTGCACACTGATATTCAGGTTCAAATATACCACTTCTTTAAGCAATACTTGCATGGCAATGTGGGATCAGTAGCAGATGTGATCACTGGCACTATCATTTGGTGGATTACTCAGTAAATGTGAAATAATTGCCGACTAATTTCAGGCTTCATTCAGAGACACACCCCTGATGCCTCCTCCTGCTCTGCAGGAGTCCTTTCCCTTTCTTGATAGACTCACACCAACCTCCCACAATGCCAACAGAATATTTCCAGTGAATGCAAATTATTGTCATAACTGCTAATATTAAGTTTAATTTTTTCCTTTCTGGCTGTATGTTTTGCAGTAACAACTGCAAATGCAGTCTGAAGAAGAGCACATTAGCTTTTTTAAGAGCTCCAAACAGCACTGCACAGCCCTGTTACCCACCCTGTTATGTTTATTGCCCCATTTTGCACCGTCCAACATTTCTCAGTAAGGGAGATAAGGATATTAACTCTCATTAAAACATCAGGGGAAGAAAAATGCAGACAAAATGCTTCTATCTGAACTGGAATATAAACTAAGCCCTGGGAATAAAAGCCTCTCCAACTAATTGCAAGGTTTCTTGTACTTTTATAATGCAAAGTTGCACAAAACCCCCTCACTATTAAGTAAAAATAAGATACTTTGCAGCTCCCTAGCCTCCAGTAACCAAGGATCTCAAATCTCTTTATAAACATTATAAGCATGAATTAATTTAGACTGCTAACAGCCCTGAAAAGCAGGTACTATTAATCCTTCTTAATGTATAGGTAAAGTGAGGCATCGAGTGATGAAATGAGTTAGTCACTAAGTGAATCAGTAGCTGATCCAAAAATAAATAATTCTAAGTAGCTTTGCACTCTAAAATAAACAGGCTGGAAAAGAAAAGGTATGGGATGGCAGGAGGTGGAAATGAGAGAACAAGGGATAATAGGGAATTTTAGAAAGTGATATTGTATGAAGGCAGTGCCTCTTAAAGCACCTAAATAACTCCTACATCATTATTAAATATTTATTTCCCCAATTTCAGGGATTTGGGGAGACAGGGAAGCTGGTTCTGCTACATCTGTTCTCAAGCAAACATGTTTCTTTTAAGTTTTCATTAGAGAGAATTTCAACAAGAAAAGCAGAGGGGGGAAAAGCTCTTTGGAATACTTTTAGAGGGAGAACCGAGACAAAATTCATGGGAGCAGCTGAATGTGCCATCAGTGATCATAGGTTGCATCCATTGTGGGGTCATCTAAGGAGAAGCTGTCAGCGCAGCTTAACCTCAAGGACTATGCTCTGGGTATCATCGGGTTTTGGGGAATTTATTCAGGTTTTGCCTCTTGCTGACACAGGAGGAGCCCATCCTCCCTTTCTGCTGGTGGGGCAGAACTGTGCCCAGCTTCCGAGCTACTCACTGGGAATGTTCTGCCCCTATTTAAAAAGCTCCTTTTGCCCTCTCCAGAAGGAGAGACAGGAGATGTGCTTGGCTCCAGCAGCTCAGTGATATATTTGTGCATGAAACCTGCTTGGAGAAGGAGGCAGTAACTCTGGAACTCATTTAGACATTTATGGGGTTTGAAGGAAATCACATCCACTTCAGAAAAACCACACAAATGATGACCAGGAGAAGGGCACCTGATTAGTGTTTAAGTGGGCTTAGGAAAGGGTCTCTTAAAGGAGAAGTTCCCACCCTTCTAAACTGCTGTTCACATCCATCTTTCAAGCCTCCCAAAGGATGCTGTATTAATAAATGAAATTCATCTTGGTCCCTCCTCACCTCAGAATAAACAGCACAAACAGCACAGGTTTCAGCCTCCCTGTTCAAACCACCTTAGCCACCCTAACCCGCAAACTGGCTGGTTCTTGAGCTGAGACATCAAGATCTCCACGCTGGTTTCATTCTCAGGTTAGCTGCAGAGGTGAAGAGCAAGAGGCATTTTCACACAGGCAGGTGCAGAAACACCCAATTTTTTCAGCCCAGGCTCAGAGCCAGCTCCAGGTTAGGCTGTATATCTTGTCAGCTCATTCACAGTACTGTTGGCTGCCTCAGGCTCAGAGCTGACCCCTCACCCTGGAGCAGGGGAAGGTGAGCTTACATCTGTCAGTGACCAGTGGAGATCTGTGATCCATAATATTCATCCCAGGAGAGGGCCTGGGGGTAGCACAGCCTGCAGATGCCACACTGCCCTCATGAAGCGGCATCTGGAGAGGAGGGAAGGTGTGAAACCACCTTTGACTCTCCCGATTGAGCTCAGGAATAAACAAGAGAAATCACAAAACCAGGTGAGCAGAAAGGTAAGGAAAGGTTGAGTAATGCAGGCTGGATCCAGGCTGTCCATGCCCACTTTAGCAGAGGAATGCAGATGACACAGACCCTCCCTCCTCGACTGACTGGCTGCTGTGTACAGGATGTTTTGTTCTTTTCCTTTCCTGTTTTCTCTTCTTTATGGGCCAGTGTTTTTGTTTTGTTTCTTTTCTCCTTTTCTCTTTCCAAACCACAGCTCAGTCAAACATAAATTATTTTCTTTCTTTTTTCTTTCCTTTTGTTTTTTTTTTTTTTTTTTAAATTCTATTTCTAGGGCAGGATACAGAGCATACTCTCTAGGAAAAAGAAAGATTTTTGCTCCTCATTTTCCTCCTCCTCTCACCATCTGAGTGGCGCTGAGTATGTGATCCCTGAGTGGGTACCCTGTACAGCATGGAAGATATTTTGGATTTTAGATGGTGTGTTTTGCACTCTGTGCAGCTGATGCAAGGCTACTTTGTGTTGGGATGAGAGAGCTGGCTGGATGAGCCCACCTGCACCACAGCAGTCTCCTTGGTCACCTCGATGGCTGCAGATTTGGCACAGAGAACTCAGCTTCCCAGAAAGGGGCCAGCTTGAAGCTGATGCTGACATCCATCTCTACTTACACTTGCTTAATCCTGGCTGCCTTGGGCCCACACTAGGATAAAAAGTACAATCAGAGCACCACCTTTTACAGAGATCTGAGGTAGCTTGTTTGGTCCAGTTCCATTCTGCTCAAATTTCATCACTTGTCTAAGCACTTACCTCTCTCTGTCCTTCAAACACATCCTTCTTTTATGCATTTTTTTGTAAGACAGGACAGGGTTTATTGTCCAGTTGATGGACAAGCCTTGAGTATGACCTGGGAGTGAGTTGTGACAGCTCCACCCAACCTGCTTGACACATGTTCACATTTTTCTCCAACTGGGAGCAAGGCAGTGCTGAAAAGCTGTAAAACACATGAGACCAACATGCAGGTTACCAGTAATTCCTGTTTGTTTGTCCAGAGACCAGAAGTCAGTACAAAACAGACCACTGGAAAAAGTGGTGTCTTTGGAGGTCCATGTATTTTCTGACCCTCCAGGACCACAGAAAACATGTGTCTCCCTCAGACACAGGTGGCTCTTCCTGGCCCCTCCAGGCATTGAGAAACTCATGAAACAGTCTCTCAGGACACAGCCAAAATCAAAACAGCTGCAAGGGCAGGACCCACAGGCATTTAGAAGAGCAGAGAGCCCAGCTCCAGTTATAGAGACAGGAGCATGTCCCTCCCTCCATGTGTACTGGCTGCAGCTCCCTAATGAACTGTGACATTATAAGGAAGCAGCTACCTCAGCCCTGAGAAAGTGGGAAGTCCTCTTTTTATCTCTTCTTGCACTGGTTTTTCAGTTCTGAAACACAGCAGCTCCTTCCCTCTCCCAAGGGTGGCCAGAGAAGGAAAGGGAGACCTTACCTCACCCATTCCATCTCCTTGCTCCCTACCCCACATGTCAATATTATGCATCCTGTTCTCATCATCGCAGCTCATAATAATGAATGAAACAATCTCCTAGAACAATGGGCCTCCATAATGTCTTGACCACCTGGTGTTTTTTTATTGGCTTCACAGCCAGTGCCTTTTTTTCTGCCCCATAAAAGAATTAGTCAATCCACGGGCGCACGCCTGGCTTTTCGCGCTGCCGCGGGAAGAGGAGGGGAAGGCAGCTCTTCACCAGCGAGTGTTTACGACCTGCTGGGCCTCAGCTGCCGTCACAAATGCTGCCAGATGAGCCCAATCCTACGCATCCCTTTCACCTTCAAAGCCTTTCACCCCTGCATCTCAGTGCACAGGCAGAAAACGAGGCTTGTGCAGGGCTCAGGGATAAAACCTCCGCGCCTCTCCAACAACGAGAGATCTTCTAAAAGCTTCAAGCGTAACCCTGAGCACAAGAGCCCAGCCAAAGCGCAGAGATCAGCAGTATTTCTCAAGCCTGTTTTGAAGGTGCTTTTGAGTCTTCCCATCACTACTCGGAGGCTGCTGCCTATCCCCATGACCACAATATATTAGCTCCAGCAGCTTTTCAGCGACTCAGCTTTGCCACAGCTTCCTGCTTTTGAGCATACCTGCTGCACTCGGCTGGAGCTTTGCCAGCCCCAGCTCTTGCTCAGGTTTGGTTCAATCTAGTACAAGATGGGAGTTTGGTAAAGGGTGGCTTTTTGTATTGGAAAAAAAAAAAAAAAGTCCAACTGTTGCACCTGAAGATTACAGAGGAGCTGCTGTTTCCGATAGAACATCCTTGCTCCTGTTTTGAGACAGTTCCCAGACCCCCGTGCATGGGGAGCTCTAGAAAATGTGTTTCTCATTATTGAGTTTGTTTCAGGAGCTGCTGCTTTGCCCTCTCCCCCAATACATTGGATAAATTCTTCTAATTTACACCAAAGATTAAGTTATTTTAAAAAGAGAGAGCTGGGTTGGCTCTGAAGGAATGCCCACAATTATATTTGTAATACATTTAATTAATTGGCAGTGCTGATCCACCAAGTGTTCCAAGGAGAGTCCTTGAACTAAGTCTAGGGTTAGGGCTTGGCTTCTGAAAAAGCTGGGTTGGGGGCTTTTTCCTTGACCTCAGAATAGCTGAGTTGCCTGACTCAAATCTGCCTGAGCCAACCTGACATAAAACTATAATGAAAATAATGGGATTTTTTTTTTATTGGGTTGGATTTGCTGAGGTCACTCCTTCATCCCTGAACCCCACCACACCATGAGTTTGCCTTGGAACAATTACTGAAGGACTTATATTGCTTGTATTGATGCTTTGATTACCAAACTGAAGCTGTGCTTTAACATACCTCCCTAAAGCAAGTTTAAAATCAAGGACATCACAATATGCTTTACCTTAGGCTGAGAATCAACAGCTACATGGTCCCTGCTCTAAAACTTCATAACTGTGCTAAACTAACAAATACAGAAATGTACCTAAAAACCCCAGAACTAAACATATCTTCACCATGTCTACTTCCAAAACAGCATGGGCACAGTAAGAGAGAGAAATGTGGTTTTCCAGCACTGGCCTGTTTTACGACCCTGGGCTATATTTTTCCTACTGTTTCCCTATTTGTTGTCTTTGTCCCTACAGCTGGAAGCTCTCTGAGGCAAGGACAATGTCTCATCACAGGCAGGACCTTGAGCAAGGCTGAGCAAGGCTTCTCCTGGAATTGCAGTGGGGAAAATTACCCAAGAAGTTGGTTGAGCAACTGAGGTACAGTGCAAATCAATGTCCTTGGGTGTCCCAACCACACCCAGAGTGGTGGTTTGATGAGGATTAGGGATTACCTTGCTTGTCCCCATTGACCTGCAGCTGATTACAAAGTCAAGCTTTTAACACTGACTTTTGGTCTAGGAACATAAGCAAAGTGGGATTGAGCAAAATGTGCCACCTTTATTTTGCAAAGATCTTGCTGGTTTCCTCTGTAACACAGTGTATTTTGATTGCTGGGATTTGTGTAGGACCTATACTTTTAAAATTCTGAGGTTTGGAGGGTTTTTCTCAATTTTTTTTACAAGAAAAGCAACATAATGAAGGCAGAATGAAAAGGGACCAAGATTAAACTAACATTTTGCCACAAAATCATTCCTTTCAGTTATTGCTTGAATGGCAGGGATTAGTGGGGTGTTCTGGGTGATGAGCAATAGGACAACACTAAATGGCCTCAAGCTGGGGAGGTTTAGATTGGATATTAAGAAAAAAATTCTTCACTGGAAAGGTGGTCAAGCATTGGAACAAGCTGCCCAAGGAAGTGGTGGAATCACCAACCTTGGAAAGATTCAGAAAACATGTAGATGTGGTGCTTAGGGACAAGTTTTAGCGCTGAACTCGGCAGTACTGGGTTAATGGTTGGACTCTATATTCTTGGAGATCTTTTCCAACTTTAATGATCCTATGATTTGAAGAAAACCATCTCATCAGCATTTGTCTCTCCCTGGGATCTCTCTCCACCAGCACCTAGAAAAGTAGTTTATTGAGAGAGCAAAAAATTATGAAAATTCAAGTGAATACTAAGATTCATCAACAAAAATGCAAGAATTTGTTTGGAGTGAATATCTTCAAAGCCACATTTGCACTGGGAGGCCAGATCCAAGTCTGAGAAAAGAGTTTGTCAAGACAGTGCTGTCACTGAGATATTACCCCAAAATTAAACACATTGGCCTAAACTCAGTAATGATATTAGACTCTGGAGAACTCACATAACATGCATGTTTCTTAAAATAGAGTGATATCTGAAGCCTTCAATGAGATATGCCCTGCTTCAGTCAAGGAACAGACAGTGCACCACGTGACCAGTTTGTTAAACCAAAGCACTTTTAATATTGAATGAATGAAACAAAGAAATGTTAGAATGAAAAAGTTAATTTCTTCACCAGTGATTCTAGATGAGATAGGAGTGGGCAAAACTCACTGCTTAATGTCATTGTGGGGATGTGCAAATATTTAATTTATTAGTGCACTTCCTCTTTTAAAATACAGAGTTTGATAGTAATTCAGATCAACTCAGAAAGAAAATAGTGACATTTTTTGGTGAGCCAAAAAATTCAAATCTTAATTCATAAAATATTGATTTCATTCAAAATGAAGCCATGTGTATATTTTTTATTAATCTTTTAGAGGCTCTTTTTTAAACTATATTGACTTCAACTGCAAATCAATACTTCCTCTTAAAGAAAAATGTCAATATATCTCATTTTAAAACATAAAAATGGAGTTTTGCAGCTCTTTAATAATTCAAGATTTTTTTCTCCTGAGAGAGTTGTGTGCTGCAACAAATACCAGCTCACAAAATATTTCTGTCTGCTTGCTTTCTTTGCATTTTATAAAACTAAAGAAAAAAAGCTGGGGGAAAAGAGTTTTGCTTTGAGACAGCTTTTTTACCATTACTGGTCTGGACCTAAGGAAGGAACTTGATATTCTGCTCCCAGCCCTGTAATTTTCCAGGTGCCAAACCCACTTCTGCCATCCCAACAAACAGAAAATTGATGGTTCCCACCTCCTAATGGA
Organism: Motacilla alba alba; assembly: GCF_015832195.1. Taxonomy (NCBI): domain Eukaryota; kingdom Metazoa; phylum Chordata; class Aves; order Passeriformes; family Motacillidae; genus Motacilla; species Motacilla alba. The sequence continues at coordinate 4,741,183 of NC_052031.1, read as the reverse complement.
GCAATCCATGATTTGCACACAAGTGGTGTGATTTGGAGGCATCATGAAATGGGCAGCTGAGGAAGAGACAGGGTCCTACACCAGGGTAAGAGTCAGAGCAGTGGCCAGCACTGGGGACTGCAAAGAGCAGCCCTCACAGGGAAAGAGATGGGTGATGAGGTGTCTCCTCACCTACTGAATATTCCAGCTTCCAGCAGGAAAATATTTGAACTGCTGCCCTCAGGAAAGAAATGAGAAAAGAAAGAAAGCAGAAAAAATAAATCAGAGAATTGCAAAATGGGCTGGGTTGGGGGGAACATTGAAGATCATCAAGTTCCAACACCCTTCCATGGGCAGGGACACCTTCCACTATCCCAGGTCGCTCCAAGCCCTGTCCAACCTGAACCTTGGACACTTCCAAGGATGGGGCAGCTACAGCTTCTCTGGGCAACCTATGCCAGAGCCTCTCACAATAGAGAATTCCTTCCTGATATCTAAACTAACCTCTTAATCTAATTAACTCTTAAGTTAACTCTAAACTAAAGTCTTAATTTAAAGCCACTCTCCCAATTTATGCAGAGCAGGTGAAAACTTCATTTTTAATGCCTCATCACCAAGTTCCCTGGCCCACTGTACTCTCCACATAAGCCATCCCATTTATACCATGCAGAAAGGGGATCATGTCAAGAAGAACATATCTGGTTAATCCTATTTTAGAAGAATCCATTGAACAAAAAATCAAGAGCAGAACTGCTGTCATTCTATTATTGGTGCAAAAAATCATCGGTGAGTTTGAACCATGACCTCAGACCTCAGCTCTGCTACTAGAACCCTGTATCTGTACTTTCCCCTTTCCAACAGGCGCAACTAGAAAGAAATTAAAATGCCCACACACCCCACTGCACTCGGACCGTGAACTTTTCACTTGGTCTGGCAAGCCAGGTTAGGAGACAGAGTCTAGCCATGGTGCTCAGAAGAAATTGGCTATCTCTGCTTCCTGCCCTGGGCTCTGTGAGGTGCACAGAGCGTTTCCAGGCACCGAGGCGGTGCCAGCTCGTTCCGCCCCGCTCGCGCAGCAGTTGACTCCTTCACCTGCTCGAGAGGGTCGCAAAGGAAACAGCTAACTCATCACTTTTTGTCGTCAGTTATAACTACAAAGAGACCCCAAAAGTTGCAGTCAAACTTCAGTTAGGAGCAGCAGATAGGAGCTGCCGTTCGTTTTCTGCACTTCACCACGAAGCTGCTATAAATAGAAGCCTGTGTGTGGCTTTCAGGCTCTCTGAATATATGCCTCACACCTTCTCCATTTTTTTTTTTTAGCACCCACATAAACATTTGCCTGTCACCAGACCCACAGAGACACACATTTTCCACAACATGCCTATCAAAAACTTAAAAAAAAAAAAAAAGAAAAAGAAAAATAGAAAGAAAATCAGAAAAGTATTTTGGTACTGTGCATGTAGGGGTATCTGCATACGTATGTTTGCATGCAGCAAGGTTTATGCTCATGTAAAATCAAGCTTCAGCAGGCCTTATATTGACCTTTGGGGTGCCTATAAACTCATTTTGCTGCCCCGAGTTTCACATCTTGCCTGACGTGTGCTGTGATGTTTTTCTGTCTGTGGGCAGTGACTTGGCGTTATTAATACAATATTGCTGCTGTCAGTGGCAAAGGGGTTCCTGTGCTGCTTCTGCTGCACTACTCTAAAGGCTCTCAAATTGTATCAAGACTGGCCTGGTGCTGAGCTGCCTTGCTGGCTGAACTGGAAGCCCACCCTGGGAGGTGGGGAGGCTGAGCAGAAGCTGTGCCCATCTCCCCTGGGCAGCACTGGGGAAGCTGACAGAAAAATCTGGAGCTGCAGAGGCTGCAGCAGCATGGACCCTCTGTAAGCTGGGCGCCAGAGGACTTGTGGGTTTCTCCTGCAAAATGCTAAATGCTGAGAATGCTGAGAGCCTTCCAGCGTTTGAGGGACAGGTCCTGGCCCCACATCAGGGCTGTTTCCTGTCAGAAGTTTCAAAGAGGTAAAACGCAGTGCAGCTGCTCTGCTTTCTGCTCACCGTAGCCAGGCCTAGCTCAGATTGCTCTGCCCTGCATCAGCCTGCAGAATATGCCCTTAGGGGCATTATTTGAGACTTCAAGTAATTTTTTTTTCTCCAATATTTTTTATTTTGTTCTTTTTTATTTTTTAATTTCTCCATTTCATATTTATATGAAATATAAAAATATATGTGGTAGAAAATATATGCAAGGCCAGTGCATCACATAGTGCTGACACAGGGCAAAAATCAGCCATTGCACAACTTTTTAAGTCACCCTGGAATTCTATTTTTATGCCAAAATGTGCATTTTCCTTATGTTGTCTGCCAGACTGGATGGTGTAAAACCTTGTGACACTCTAGCTGCCTGAAGACCTGCAGAAAAATACAGAGTTGCAAAAAAACAGGAGAGAAAAAAAATTATGAGGTTTTTCTCACCCCCTTCCTCCCTCCCTTTCTTTTACACAGGTGTTCAAACTGCAAAGAGCCAAACAAACCTCTGACTTTGGTTTGAAACTTGAGATCTTAAAAATAAGGGTGAACCATTCTATTTTTATTTTCACTGAAAATTGCAAACTGGGCAATATTTGTATAGATATATGAAGGTTTTTATTGGGCAGTAGGAAAAATTTCTTCAATGAAAGAGTGATCAAGCATTGGAAGAGGATGCCCAGGGATGTGGTAGAATCACCATGCCTGGAATTGCTCACAAAATGTGTAGATGTGGCGCCTAGGGACACGATTTAGGATTGGGTACCTGGCAGTTCTGGGTTAATGGTTGGACTCAATGACCTTGGAGGTCTTTTCCAACCTAAATGATTCAATAAATCTATAAATTCAAGTCCTGACACAGTTCATTTAGGCTTTGTTTACCACTGTCCTCACTGATCCAACATTACAGACCAGGATTTTATAGCAGCTCGTATTTTCAGATGACAGTAACTTACCATGCCATTCTGCTGCCATGGTCTGTTTTTAAGAAACTGTGTAGATGCACTCATGCTTACAAGAATTGCTTCCTTTATTGACTCATGTCCATGCACTGTGGTTTAGGCATATATCCTCTCAAAGGAAATGTGTACATTCGTGAACAAGATAATAATTGAAAAATTTGCAAAATGTTGTCCCTGGTAACCATGTTAACTTCCTTTAAAAGTGAGTTAAATATCTTAAAAATATAAATATACTTGTCTCAGCTGGGTTATCATGAAGACTCTGTAACCCAGTGAAAAAAAAATATCATCTGCATGCCTGCCAAGTGAGTTGTCAAACCCAATACTGGTCTGATCCTGGCAAGGCAGAAATTTTTTGATGATATATGGGCAGCAAAGTGGTTCCCAGTCATTCTGAAATCCCTGGCAGAGCTCTCAAAAGCTTCCAGGCAGAAGGATCTCTAGTGATGGGATGACAGCAGCAGCAGTGGCAGAAGCCTTGAGAGGTACTACATGAAAAGTTTCTGTGTTCACCATGAAAAATGAGTTTTGGAAGTGAATTTCCCATGGCACTAAACTGATTGCAAGGGAAGGATACAGAATCACACCAGCTGAGGCTCTGGTCTATCGTTCAGTTAAGGAACAGAATATATGAAATGTCTTGCTTTGTTGTTTAAGCAAACTGCAAATACATTTACAAAACAAAATAAAAGGAAACTGTTGTCTGGTTTCTCTAAAATGTCCATCTTTTTGACCTTCCCAAATGCCACATGGGCTCTCAGTTGCTATGTTGGGAAACAGCTCTGTAATGGCAAATTATCTTAAATATAGAAATAGAACAAAAACTAAGTAAATCCTTTCAGTTTCTGCAAACAGTGCTCAGTCTTTTCCAATATGACCAAATTTCTGCTGTGATAGTTGCCCCTGAACGCCTGAACTGAAGATGTAGGAAGGCTGAAATCTCCAGCATCTTCACATAACTTCCACTGTATTTGGTGTATCATTGCTGACAGGCACAACCACACAGTATGAAAATTTGTTTATCTGGGCCTTTGCAACATTATTCTCATGTTTTATAAAATTCAGTCTCCTTGTCAATGTTTTGAGGACAACCAGGTCATCATGTCCCAGGAAGGGGAGGAGGCTGCTGAGACTGCAATGCAGGTGTCCTCATCCTCAGCCTGATCTTTTTGTGTACAGCACCAGAGGAGTTTAAAGCAGGATCCAATCCATGCAGCACAGTGCAGCACCAAGCTAAAGATTCTCAAGGGAACACAAAACAAAGATGAGAAAACACGTTTTTGTGGGCAGGATTTGCTGGAGCCTTAGAGGTACAGATAAACTTGAAGCACCCCAGAAGAAGGAATGAGGCAAGGAAAGGCTTGTAGTGATGAGAGGAACAAGTGAAGAAGCTCTTTTAAATGGTGTTTGGGGAAGAACTTGAGCATCCAATGATGCAATGGAAGCCAGGCAGGGTAACTGTCTAGAGGTCAAATGGAGGGGTGGGTTCCAACAAGAAGTGTTTGTGAGAGCTTAGGTTTCCTTCTTCAAATTTATGGTACTTAAATTAAGGATGAAAGTAAGAGGATATCTTTAGCTGTTTAGGTTTTAGGTATCCAGTGCAAGACAATTGTCAACACTTCCTCTATTTTTATGGCAAAGATGCAAGGACATCTAGAAGGCAATGAGGGACAACTATTCCAGGATTAAAAAATTTTCCTTTGAAGCTGCTGTTTGAATAGGCTACATGAAGTATTCTGGAATTATTACTGTGGATTTGTACTTTGTGAGTGTAGTTTTGCAGCTTACAAATTTTTTTATTAATATTTATCAGCAAATAAGTAAAGAAATCAGTAGAAGCAGCTAACAAAGCATGTTTATGAACCTGTAATAGTACAAGCTTCAAATGGTAGCTTCCATTTTATGATCCCTGTTTACTTTGCATTCCCAGACAACCAAGAGCAGGGTAGATAAGTGTGGAATGTCATTTCTCTTGACCCTTTCATTATGCATCTCACCTATGCTGGCCATCCAACCATCCTCTGGGACATAGGTACCTTCAGAGGAAAACAACTTTCTCAACAAGCCAGAAATTCCCAGCCTGAGCAATGAGGTGCCTGAATTCTGCCAAAAACTTGTCAAAACCTGAAAATGGACAGAGCAAAGAGAGAATCCCCTGAAAGATCCCCTAAATGTGTGAATCACACCACCAGCATAGAACCCCTCATAAAATGCCACATTGCTTTCTTTCTCAAAGCCAGACAATCCATCCCTTAAAGAGAACACTAAACTATAAATAGTGTACCAAAATCCTCTTTGGGGCTCATAAGCCTCCCCCCAGCCACCATCCCTGCTCAGCAGGTGCTTGCAATGCTCTCATTATTATCCCAGTCCAGGATGAGACCTCTGGGAAACCTGGCACTGGAGCTGGCCCAAGGAAGGCCAGCAGAGCACTTTTGTCATGTGTTTGGTTGGGATGTGATCGGCAGTCATTCCATGCTCTTCTGGACTTGGCTGATTCCAGAGAAAAATTGGGTACACCTCCAAACCTTTGAAATGTTGGGAGCTGTGGAGTGCTGAGAGAGCTACACGTGGTTTTGTGGGATATGTTTTTAGGACTTTGGATGCTTCAGGCAGGTAGCTTTCCAGATTTGGACTTGTCCAGAAAGTCATATTAAGATATCCTGGGGGATGTTACGAAGGCCAATGGCCCTACATTTCCCTTCAATCAAGGCCCTATCCCATGGTGTCCTCAGAGTATCCCAAGGCCACACCAGTCAGAATATTTTGCCTTGTGGGACCCATGGGAGCACCATAACAGCACAGTGTGGATAAACATAAACTTTTGGTTTTAGAACAAAAGTCTCATTAAAAAGACCTTTAATATCAATAGTCTCCAAAAGCTACTGGCCAAATTCCACCACACTCAGCAGGAATGTGCTGCGGGGAACATTAAACACTGTTCTTGCCCTCAGCCTGGGCTGGAGCAGCAGTGGCTTTCAGAGGCACACACTGCTGGTCACACCAAGCTGTGAGGAGCAGGCTGGCTCTGCTGTTTGCCAGAGTTTTCCAAGCTGGTATTTGAAATAGGGCAGATCAGATTCTCTCCTAATTTAAAGTAAACCCACCTGCTTTGGTTACGTTTCTCATGGCATGATGTTCAGAGAGTTCAAACTTCACCACTCTTCTGTTATACTCAGTGGAAAAGGAGGAAGGAGGGGGAAGATACACATAAGTCTGCATAACTTCAAAATGGAGTTTAATGAGGGAGAGCATAACACTTAATTCAAACCCAAAGCATTCATTACTACACTACCTTTCCATATCAGTGCAATACATTTCATTCCCTTTTCAAAATACCATTTAACATAAACCATTTATTTTTTCAACTTTTCCCACAAGTGTTTTAATGCAGAGTTTGGACACCTTTCAGAAGAGCCGTGTGATGTAATGCATTTGAGAGACATAACAATGCATGTGGAGTTTGGAAAACCTTTTGCAACAGGAATAAAAATAGCTGTTCCTTTCAAAAGGCAGAATCTGACTTGCTGTCAAAAGTTTTGAGGAAGAGGAGGAATGCAGTAGTATCAGATGATTTCTGTTGGGTTCTCAGCACATGTGAGTTTGTGGGAATTTACATAAACAGTTATAAGGAAATACAATAAACTTTGGGAACTCAGCAAGAGTTTTGACACATTGGCAGCTCTCTGAAAATTTGTTGTTGATAAGAATGAGATAAGTCTATGCTTACACATGTCAGTAACATTTAAATCCACCGGGACACCCCATCGAAGACACCAATATTTAGCAGGAGTCAAAGAACTGAGATGCAAGTCAGTGTGATATTGTGAATAACAAAGGGGGAAGGCTATCACAGTTTTTCATTATAATTTTTAGCAGTCTATTTAGTTCTATGTACTCACTTTTAAGAGCTCTAAATCATAAGGATTTGACCTGCAGTATATTAATTTGCCACAGACTTGCAAGTTAAATAAGATCTTAAATACATAAAAATTCTTAATAAATAATTTAAATGGCTTTTTGAAAAAAAATAGTTGAAACTATATGAAGGAAAAAAGAAAATAGAGAGAAAAAAATAAGTCTGCATTTGACTAAAGGAAGACAAACATCTGGATAGAGAAGGATGCACTTTCAAATTTTTTTTTTCCTTCTATCCGGGTTCATCTTTGTTAGCTTAATAAAATTATAACAATGGGGTGTGCCTGTGAGAGACAGGTAACTATCAGCAAAACACTGAAATACTGCTCAGTATGCTGCCAGAGACCTTGAGATTAATTTTTAACAGGATGCCCAATATTCTTCTCATCCTCTAAATTAATTTAAACACCATCAACAATCTTTGCTTGCCCTCTCTTAGCCCATGGTAAGCTGGTGAGAATGTTTCAGGGTGCTGTCGTTAAACCAAGAAGAAAAACTAGTCTCAATATTCCAGGTAAAAACATCTCTCCCAGAGCAGAGTAATGGCAGTATCAGTGTAACAAAGGCAGCAGATCTTTCAGGCCACCCTTTAGCCTATCCCTCCTTCTGCCACTGGTGCCTGGGGTTATGCTGGGTGATAGCATCTCACACCAGGCCTTGCTGGGGAGCTGCAGCCTTCTTCAGACAATGTTTCTCCTGCAGGAAAATCCCTGTGGATGGTTACCAAATGCACTCCCATTTGTTTAGCACAGGGATAGATAGGGAGCGATGATATTGTGGTGAGATGGGGAAGTTTCTGTTTTCCCCTCGAGCAGATCGATCCTGTGCTCAGCACAAAAATAGTCCACGGAGAGCAGCTGGGTCATTGCTGAGATGAATTCAGAGGTGAGACGGTGCCAGTTACCAACATGCCTGAGAATAAAAGGCATGTGGGCTCTCTCTGATCCCTGTGTTGATGTCAGGGCAACATGATACAAGAGCAGTTGATTGCCACAAAAAATAACCACAAAAACTTACTTGGGAGTGTCTTTTTCATGCAATCTGCACAAGAAAATGCCCGCTTATTACTGTATTGTCCTTTGTTATCAAAGATGATGCCACTGACAACACAATTCCCTTTGTATTACATGTGCATGATTTGAAAAGTCCCTCTTGTGAATGGTGGTTTGGTTGCACAAGCAGAGAGAAGAAATTCAAGCTACTGCTTACCTCTCCTCATGGTCCTATACAGCAGCAGCAGTGAATTCCAGGGAGAAGAATCTCTCCTTTGGAAACTGAGAAAGCAACATCACCTAAAGGAAATTTTGGTCTCATAAAATTCTGTAGACCTGCTGGTATGGGTGATTGGTTTCCTCTTGTACAAACACCCAAAAACTTTGCAGGGATGGTCCTCAGAGCAAGGATGTCGCTTGTCTAGAGCATCTTCTCCACATGAAATGAAGAACCTTGAGTCTGAGTCCCTGCAGGGCACCTCTCATGTTAAAGAAACCTTGTCATTTCTCCCAAACAAGGGAGGAAGGAAGAGCTTGTGGTTAATGCAGCAAATGGAGGCTCAGGAAATTTATGTTCATATCCTGGTTCTACCACAGGTTTCCTGTGTGACCTTGGGCAAGTCCCCTAATCTTTCTCTCTGCCTCTTTTTCCCCCTGTGTAAAACAGGATAAAATAGGTCCTACTCCTAATGAGACTCACATATTAAATTGGTTTATGAATGGTACCATATAGCAAGGGGACAGCTGCAGGTGTGGACCAATCCTTTCTTACCTGTGTGAGATCAGGACTCCAGCTGTAGTGTTTATAAAAGTTTCTGTTATCTAGGTTGCAATCCATCTCACTCCAACAACCATGTATTATTGGGTATGAACAGGTAAATATGAAGATTAAAATTACAAAACCCCATTAACTGAAGGAAGTCTGATATTTGGTCCATGGACAACATTGATTTACTGAGGTGCAAGCTGAGAGAATTTTTGAACTGTGATTTATTCATTGTATAAATCTCTGCAACAAGAAACAAAACTGAGATAAAACTAAGCACTAATTGATGTTGGCTGCAGTTTCTCATTGTTTATAAAGAGACATCCTGGTTAGTCTGTTAACAACCCAGTGAGTTCACTGTACTCCTCTCCTGTAGCTGACCAAAACTGTGGTGTCCCAAGTTCCTCACAGAATCCTAGAATATCCTGAGTTGAAAGGGATCTACAGGGATCATCGAGTCCAACTTCTGATGCCTCACAGGACCACCCCAGGAATGCCACCATGGGTCTGAGAGCATTGTCCAAGCAATTCTTGAGCTCTGTCAGGGCTGGTGCTGTGTCCGCTTCTCTGGAGAGCCTGTTCCAGTGCCCAGCCACCCTCTGGGTGCAGAACCTCGTCCTGATATCCAACCTAAACTATGATGGGCATTCACTCTTCCCACTCCAGCCAGTCCCACTCCTACCCACACATTAGTCTTCACTTTGGCAGATGTCTGGACATTCAAAATTAAGAGGCTGATTTGGGTCAAGTTTGCCTCACACTGTCTACCAATGTTTACAGAGACTCAGGAGAAGCCAAAAACCAAAAGTGGGTTTTCATCCCAAACTTTTCTGTTTAGAGGTGAGAATGTGACAAACCTGGGCTGTAAAGACATAGACAACAAGTTGTCAAGTCCATCAAAACCAGATGTGCTCACTCATAAGGCAAAAAAAAAAAAAAAAAAGGTGGTTAGACTTTTTTAAAAACATACATTCTGTTCTCACATTCCTTTGAAGAGATGATTTGGGATAATTCGAAGGCTCCTTCTTACACAAACATTACAAGAACTTCCTGTTGGTAACTATAAAAGGACAGTCTGGCTAAGTAAACAGTCCTCTTCATAGTTGTGTCTAAGCAGGAAAGCCCTGTGTTCTTCACCAATAGCTCCATTGATGACTACAATTGTTCTGGTTATTGTTTGCATTCGTAATAACACTGATTATAACAAAAAATCAAAACAGGAACTTCCTTAAACTTATTAAATGTTTGTAGTCAGGGCCTGGATGTTGCTGGCATAAAGATGGATGTGAGTTGACATGCTAGAAGAGGGAAGCCAGATCCTCAGCTTGTGTAAATCATGCTTGTCACCTCCAGCTGAGGGCCTGGCTTTGCCATGGTATCTCGTGCTACCCAACAGTCCTTAATGCCCTGCTTTTACCCCCTAAATATCCCCAAGCACCATTTTCCTGTACCATGAATTAAAGGAAAACCGAAATTTGAGAAAATGAAATAATGGGACCAAAAGCATAAAAGGGATTCATGGCAGAGTTCAGGAAAGGACCCAGACCTCCCACTTCTCACCATGAGTGTGCCACAGAAGTGTCCCTGAGGTGCTCAGTGATCCTCAGCCAGCCAAAACACTGTCTCCTTTTCTGTATTCTTCTCATTCATTTAACAATAATTATTTTCTGTCATTATTATCTATTATTTTACTTGTTTAGGAGTCTACAGGTTTCTTTCAGATTTACTACAGAGGAAACCCTTAATAAGTCTCTGAGGTATAACAAACCATCTACCACTACTAAACACACCATTCACAGCATTTTCAGCTTCTGCTGCATCACCAATGGCAAATCTCCTCGATATAATATGAAAAAAACAACCCCGTGTTGGGTCAGATCCTGGAGCTACAGCTTTGAAGTGGAGGAGTTATGACAACACCTTCCTCTCCCCAGCAGAGCCCTGCTGTTTGTTTCCTCAGTCCTGGGTCCCAAGTGTGTGAGCCCTCAGCACCTTGGCAGAGAAGCAGTAGACTGTTATCACTGGTAATATCATACCATCCCAAATTCTGGTTAGCTTCCTCTTTGTCCTCTCCCTGTAAGACCAAGATTAAAGCACAGGTCTGACTTAGAATGGAGAATTTCCACTAGCCCAACCAACAAACCTCCCTTACTAATCAGACTGGGTCTCCCACAGCTCAACAGTTTGGATACAGAGCCCAGAAGAAACACAGCTCCTAGTAAGAAAATATATGTTTAAAAACACTGCTAAGGTCACTTCTAAACATGGCAGGGATTAAGATACTCTGCCATTTAATAAATATTTCTTGCTAATTTTTTGTCTGACGTTGAAGTAATGGCATGAGGAGGGATTACTTTTAGAAGGATCATGAAAAAAAATGAGAACAAAAATATAAGTTGATGCTGTACACAACAAATTCTACTTAAAATTGCAAAGCTGGATTCCTCTGGAAAGGAGATAGATATGCCATTAAGGAGCCAGGGAAAACACATTCATATTTGCAGTTTACTGATCTAGGAAATAGTCTGTTTTGCCTGAGCTTGAGAAGGAAACCTCAGTTTGCTGGGGTTATGCTGATACCTGTGGATACAAACAGCTCACTGCTGCCATGCCAAGAGATCTCCATATAAAGTATGCAAATGGGCTGGTCAGACTTTTTAAACCTCCTTCCTAAGGCTTCTTTCTACATCTCAGTAGGCAGACAGTCAGGATTCACTTTGCAAGGAAGATTCCCAAGAAAACATTGCAAAGGTCAGGGAGGAAACGTTCCTGCAAGTTCCTTGCAGTGGTTGGATGGGGACAAGCTTTATGTTTTTCTTACCTGTGTCCTCAGTATCACCACATTTTGTGAAAACCTTGCCACACTCAGCCCCAGCATTGCCTCCAACTGAAGAGGGGACACAAACTCATTTGTTCAACTTTTGTGAAGCTTGCAAAATCATTTGTGCTGCCCGTGTGCAAAAGAGGATTCTTGTGATACATGAGGAATCATCTCCCTGTTAACACAGGGGACTTGCTATGGAAAGTTGTGTTCCTTTCCTAGCTGAGGCACATAGGGCTTGTTTTCCTGGGTGAAGCCAAGGAAGTTCCTTATCATTTCCCTTAGTTCATCTGTAAGAAGGCTGTCACAACTTACCCCTTTCCCACATGGGAGGCAAATGCCCAGGATCAGGAGCAAACCCTTACACATGTGTGCAGAGCCCCTGGCACCACGGCAGCCCAAGGCATAATGCAGATATTGACAGGACAAGAAAACCAGATCATCATGTCCTTATGGAAAGGGAACTTCATGTAACACACTGAAATTGGGGATTTAAAGCCCAGCACATGAACTGTGAACTCATCCTCCAGTCCCACAGCAGATCTGCAGGACTCCAGCTTCCCAGCTGGAGCTCTGTTCTCCTCCATAAACAACCTGTAGTAAAACCAGGGCACTCAATGGCACAGCCAAGAAACCCTAATGCTTCTCCATCCTTTAACTGGGATTTGGTCCCACTACAAGCCTTCTCAGCCAGTTAAGTGGCTTGCCTTTACTGTTTTGCCCCAAATTACATCACCATTTGGCTTTCTGAGTGTACCTCCTTGGCTCTAAGCATCCCCCTTGGCTTTATTCCCTGTAAACAGGGCCTGATTAATGTTGCAGAAGAAGGGCTGTGAATCACGTATTCCATTCTCTTATGGGAAGTCAGAATGTCAATTTTTCCTAGTTTTAAGTGCAGAGAATTGGGATATTTAATGCAGAATCCCTAGCAACGACACAGAAACTGCAGCCTGAGCCCACAGCTGCAAGCTTCCCAACATACTTTCTGTAACAGCAGCTGATGAATCACCCACTAGAAGACATGCACTTTAAAAAAAATTAAAATGAAACAGCATTCACTGATGCTGTCTATTATTACCCGGCCCCAAACACATTACCAGGATATTCTTTGATAAGGAAAGGGCCCTCACACACACAGATCCACAAATCTCTACTGGGCTGTTTAAAGGCTGAATGGAAACAGCTCCAACAGCCACAGATGTTCCCTCTTCAGTCCTGGGTAGCAGAATTTTACTGCCCACAGTTCTCATCACTAGTAATGCTTCCAGCTGGTGGCCAAAAGCCGAAATTCACTCTGAGCTTTTGCTTTGCAAATGCAAGGCAATCAAAAATGAGAGCTTGCTGAGTAGCTCAGGGAGCCTGCTAGAGTCTCCCTGCATTCCTTTTTTCATGGCTATCTTTCTCAGCTTTTCAAAATAAATTGAGAAATGGAAAATAAAGCATTATTTAGACTAGCCTTTTAAAGGGTTGGGTACATAGTGAGCTAGAATAGTACATTAAAGCTCCAGAAAAAGGATGCTTTTAGGAAAGGTTCAGGGAAATTACTGGAGAGATACACTGTTCTTAAAAAGCACCTGCTTGACAAGTGGTACAGCAACATCTCTGGCAAATTTTGTTGATCCTATGATTTCCTAAAGTATTATGACTAACAATATAATAAATTAACTAAACAAAAAAAAAGTCAATAATTAAATAAAATGGAGGGGCACTTCTTTGCAGGAAGATCATTTCAGTCATATACAAAATTTCAATCATATACAGAATTTACCTGGAGTGGATGATTCACCCTGTAGATCCACAAGAGCTTTCAGAATTATGCTCTTCTAGTGGAAGGTCCCTGTCCATGTTAGGAGGGTTGTAACTAGATGGTCTTCAAGGTCCCTTCCATCCCAAACCTCCCTAGGAGTCTGTGATTTAGAAGCACTCAGAACCCACCGAGGTGCACTGAGAAACAGGATCCTAAAAACCTTAAACCCAAAGGGAATTCTATCCAAGCATGAACTTCCCCCAGACAGAAATTAACTGCAGTAAATATTAGATAAATACATGTGATGAGACATTCACAGATAACCAGGTCAAGAGATGAAAAATTATCCATGTTAATCTTGATACCATCACTGAGGAATGCTTACAGTGTATTATCAGTGTTTATTCAGGATATGATTCCCATTGTGCTGGGTGCTGAAAAGATACCCCGGGTATGTCTGACCCAAAGGTATGTCATACATCAACATAAAGATATTCAGATGCTTATTTCCTAGCTGTGGCATGAAGATTTGTGCAGGAATTTAACTTTAGTAAGGTCCCTTTGCTTCTCTATGCTCCATTCGTCATAATGAGAAAAAAAAAAAAAAGAAAAACTCTTCCCTTCCCTGTTCATTCTGAAAACACTTGAGACATGGGGCAACATCTGATGGTTTTATTAAGCTCTTGTGCATGCCAACTCAAGAGCAAGGCAGTGCTTGAGCCCTCAACAGCTGTCTGATCCTTCATCACATCATATGGTTCATGACCAGGTGATTCAAGCAGACTTATCTATCAGGAAAAGGCTGATAAATGATCTAAACCTGGGACATCTTAATTCAGCACCTTTGAATTGGCCAGCAGGATGCCCACAGTGGCTGTGGGACCAATCTCAGAGGTCCACACTCCTGGGCTAACTTGCCCACTGTTCTCAGGATATTTGCACCATGCTAATGCAGCACTTGATGTGTCCCTATTGCCAGCCCAGTACAGAACTGGAAACTAGTTTTTCTTTTAACATTGTCTACCAGGAAACACTACTTTGCTTCCTCTTTTCCTACCAGGAAACCTTTCTTTGCTTTCTCTTCTTACCAATGGCCAGTCCAGACTGGGTATTCCAGAGCAGTATCAAACTGTTTTGCAAAAGAGCAAATACCTCACGGTTTTAAGAACAAATAGAGCCACTCAGATGTGAAGGGCAGCAGTGCTGCTGCATGCTCAGGGTGTAACTCCTCCTCCCCATTTGCATGACACCCAGAGTAACAGGAGATAAGAAATAGAGCTGCTCTCGAGTAGGCGGAGGCGAGTATCCAGTTGACTCAGAGCATCATTCTACACCAGGGTGAAAATTTAAGGGCAGCTGGAGGGACTTGAGGGGAACTTGCCTGACTAAAGGGTTTGTTATGTTGATACTGTTGTGCGGGGGAAAAAATAGCTGTAGGGTTTTCTTTAGAAGCTCTGTGTTCGTAGAGGGGTATGGAGGTGGAAAGAGGGGGAAATAATTACTAAATCATGATTGCTATCTGCAGTATTTACACAAGACAGGCCACACAAATGTCTTAATAGTGGGGGCACCTCAGTACTTATTTATTGCTATTGATCTGTATGAAGTGATTTAGAAACCCTACACTCTGGAAGATGCTGTAGAACAGAACGATAAAACCCTTTACCTCAACTAAAGGAAAAGACAGCTGGGAGAATCAGAAGGGATCAGTGTCAACTCACCTGTTCTCCAGCTTCTTCAAATCTAGGACAGAGACATCCCTCTGTCCTGGCTCCGCCTCTGGTCAGCAAGAGGAGGAGGGAAGGAAAAGTGCTGGACACATCAAGGCAGGTTTTCTGCTGATCTGCTGTGGGGTGGCTGTGTCCTGCCGTGCCTCCCTCCAGCTGTCAAATCCTGGGGGCAGGCAATGCCTCGTACCAAAGTGCATCCACCACCTGGAGCAGCAGGGCCTCAGTTTGCAGAGCAGTATCCAAGCACCAATCTTAATGACAGCAATTTCAATAACCAAAATATCTCTGGATAGGAGCTGGAATGAGGAGCTGGTTTGCATCCCTCTGGATTGCTTTTGACTATTGGCCACTAGTAATAAACTATTAGGGAAGAAAAAGCAAATAGAAAACAATAGATGTAATTATGTAGCTAGATGAATGTTTCACTTCAAATATTATTGTGTCTGTGAAGATATACAGCATGAATTTGTTATTGCAAAAAGAAATATGCATTGATCTCCTTACCAGGAAACAGGTATGACTGTATTATGTAAATATTACTTCATTTACTGTCAACAACTGTAAGCTTATTTTCACTTTGCAAACAGATGACAAACGTGCTTGAAGTCATAGAGCATCAATCTTAAAGCTGACAAGGATCCCTCATTTTGCAGCCAATTTTTGAAAGTCAAAAGGCCAGATTCAGACTTGGGCTAATGCCATCCACTCCAGCAGGAGTGATGTACCAGATCCTCCACGTTAGTGCAGATTAAATGTGCTCTGTGAACTTCAGTGGCCAAAGAAGTGGTTCTACAGCTGCCAACTTCAGAGCTTTGACCCACAGAGCTGAAGCACTGGAAGAGCAAGAGGTCTGGATTCCCCCAGTACCACCACCCCAATGGCAGCAAATGCAGGCCAGCAGATCAGGCATGATACTCCTTGACACATCATTTGAAAACTCATCTAGCTCTGGTGTGGTTGCTAACACCAACAAAAAACAGAGCTATAAAGAAAGGATATAACAAACTTTATCCTTCTAGACCTGCAGCCTGGAGACCACCATGGAAACAGCTGCAGCTCCCTCATCCAGTGCACCACCACCCACCAGCTTGGGTTAGACTTCCTGAAAGAACATGACTCTGGCTTGGCTTCGAGCTCATTCATCCCCATAGGATTATTTTGGCTGTCATGCAACTACAGAGGGATTCATCCTTTAGATTCTCTTCCTGCTCTTTTCCCTGTGTCTTTTGCCAGGAAAGATAATTTACCCTTCAGGGTCTCGTCTGTAAGAAGGGGGTGCCCAGACAGAAGCACACACCCAGTTCCAGACCTAGACCCAGAGGAATTTGGGAAGCCGAGACTTTTCTCTGGTGATTAATCACACTGGGGTGTCACAGGCTAACTGAGATCTTCCTTCTCTCTTTTGCAAGGATTACTCTTGCAAAGCAGAGCAGTCTTTGGGCTGAGACAGACTTAAACTGTTCAATGAGACCTGACTGGTCAAAGAGTAGCCCTGCTCAGATCTGGATCTGCCTTTGGTAGGTCAGACTGTAAATAAATAATTCTCACGTGATTTTCATACTTTCATGTTCTTGCAGGATGCTAAGACAATGCATGGCATAATCTAACTTACAGGGTGTCCAATTCCCAATGTACTATTTGAAAGAAAGTGAGATCAGTCTTGGAATCATAGAATGGCCTGGGTTGGAAGTGACCTTAACATCCAGGTTTGATAAATCCATGAGGAACCTGAGCTAGTGAGTAGCATCCATGCCCATGGCAGGGGTGTTTGAACTGAGTGATCTTTAAGAACCCTTCCAATCCAATCCATTCTACTCAGAATGCAGTTTCCAGGGTCCAACACTGCCAAGATCTGACATTACAATTTAGTGGTGGAAATGACACAGACTCCTAATGTCCAAGCAGCATGACCCCCAAGAAATATTCTTATCAGCAAGGTTGATTCCTACAAGTGCCCTTCCTTATATTCCTCTGTTCTCTGCTCTTTTCCTCTTTCTTTCTGTCTTGGCTTCTCACTTTCTCCCCTAGCATCATCAGGCTTGGACAAAGAACTTAATACTAATTTCCTGAAATACAGGGAGTACCACCACACTGTACAGTGGTGGTTCAGAATAGGTTTGAGAAAATAAAATGGCTCCATCTCTCAGGGAATTGTTGGGAAGGATTTACCAAGGGATCCCTTAGAATTTGAAACAAAGGCAGCTCAATGGTAACAAAAATTAAAAACAAAAGAAAACAAAGCAAACAAACCAAAAAAGCCAACACCAAACCTCCTCTCCTGAACATGAGCCCACTGTGACTGGTGCATAAAACAACAAGATTTGCATTGGCAGATGTCATGGACATCTGAGTTCAGAGCACAAGTTTGAAAATAAGTTGGGTAGGAAAGCAAAAGCCTCTCCCAGTAAAAACGGTGAGGATTTCTGCAGGAAGCTTCTTGTTCACAATAGTGTCAACAATGAAATAAATTGTGCTAATGTGGGAAATTTTGGATTGCTATTCTTATTTTGTCACAGCAGGAAAACCAGAGTGTGGGTACAACTATTCTAGAGCATAACAGATTTCAGCTTATTTCAGTCTGGCAAAGATGCTGGCAGAAAGCAGGATTATCTGTAGGGCATCTGCACAGAAAGTGAAGGCCACAACTATTTAGTTTAATCCCTCTTCAGACAGATAGTGTCTAACAGGAGAAAAGGTCACCAATGGTTAGCAACCAGCCCCTTCTCTTGAAACACACAGGCTCTGCGTCCTCCATGTCCTCCCACCCATACAACACCCAGCCTTGCTCCTCTCTGCTTCAGGCTGTGGAGAAAATTGCACCCTGAGACAGGAAAGCTAAAGGATGCCAAGCCACCAGCTCAGCTGGCATCACTTTCCAGGGCACAGAAAAACCACCATGTCCCAGATGCTTCAAGCAGTTGTCCCTGCCTGGGTTATGTGGGACATCCTTTATGTGCCAAGCTAAACTGTGATGATTTGATGAGGAAAACTGAGAGGCTCTAAATAACCTCTGACCTTTTCCCTGTGCTCTGAACATTTAACACCTCACCAACACTTCACCCAAGTGTGATTCAGCACTGTGCTGAGGAAGAGCTGAGCCCAAGGTGGGAGCTGGTCACAGACTGAGCTGTGTCACCACAGGCTGTGTGCTTGGGCTTTTCCTCACCACCTCACCTCAGCCTGCCCTTCTGCTGGCACCTCTGGACTTTGAGATGGATGTGTTTGCTGAGGCAGCACAGGTGGGTCAGGTTTCAGCAGTGGGCACAGAGTGATGCCCACCTTGGTGCATGGACCAACACTGCAACCACCTAAGCGGTGCTTCAGATCCATCCAGCAAATTTAACCATTTTCCCTGGCCCACCTCTGCCATGAGCAGTGGCTTCTTAGTCCTGCCTCAGCCACCAGTCCCAGTGCCTTCCTCTCCCATCCCAAAACACCTCCCTGCTCACTGAAGTTCAATCTGAGCTGTGCCCCCACCCTGGTAAAACCCACCAGTGATAACCACTGCTCTCCAGCTGCTGGGGTGGGATTAAACACTTCTGAAAGCTGCCTTCACGCATCCCTTTCCCTCAGCTGGGTAGCAGTAATCCCTCCCCAGCTTCCAGATCCCACTATGCAGTTGGGGGCTGGAAACTTGCTACCAGCTCAGTAATCTTTTCCCAACCATGACTGTAGAAGGGAATTATAATTCCCCTGGTACAGCAAGGTCTCAGTATTATCATCTGCTGTTTGTCCTAAACCAAAGACGTGCTGGTAGGGCTGAACTATTCTGTTTGCATGTGTGCATATAGTGTTGAATAGTATAATAGCAAAAATTTTCATTTTAACTACACAGATGTGTGTGTTGAGGCTTTTTGTGTCTGTGTGTCCTTACGCACAGCCATATCCACACAGTCCTATGGTTATTATATACCTATATATTATTTTTCAGCCACACTAATAAGAAAAAAAATCTTCTGGATCCTTCCAAGATCTGGACAAATCCCTGCTGTTGCTGCATCCATGCACTCCTTGCATCCAGGGACTGCCAACAGCCTCATTGAGAGCAGCAGTGTTCCCCCATCCCCAGGGCATCTCTGGCAATAGCACACAGGAATTTTCAAGGAAAGGTTCATACAGGCACAGATCCATAAGGACCAGACAGTTGTTGTGTTCAAATATGCCTATATTGACTCAAAGATATCAGAATAAAGACACTGAATTTTAGACACATGAAGGTGAAAATCTAAAATTAAGCAGTTTCTGATGTTTTCTCTGTTATTACGGGGAAGGAACAAACACTTGCAGGGGGCAACCCATCATCTGTCAGTGCTGATCCACTCTGTGGAGGTATCTGTCTCTCTGCAGCTGAGGTGCCACACCAGCCTTCCAGGTAGCTGTGACTTAAGATCAATCCTACCTTGGCTGGCAAAGCATGGGAACCCCTCAGCAGAGCTTAGGTCCCCTGAAAACCATTTTATTATTTCAGCTTCTAGGTCGTATTCTTCCCCCACTGCAGAGCACTTTGGATGAAGGATGAAAACAGACTGAGCATCCTCATTGAGCATTTGCAAGGGATCTTCAGCACCTTTGAAGAATGGACCATAACGTCAAAGAATTACAGAATCATAGACTATTCTAAGTTGGACCCATCTCGTTCCTCATGCTGAGCAAAAAATGAGTTGCCAGTCACCACAACATACCTTGCAGTAGCATTATTTTCCATAAAATTTCATAATTTTTTTCCCATGTGATTGTCTCGCTCTAACTGAAAAATTATACATTTCGACCTTCTTTTGCTGCAGAAAAATCCTGAAGCAAGCAGGACACAAACATAAGTCTCTGAAGACAGAAGGCAAAGAGAAAGATCCCTGAAATGTAATTTTTACAGCAGTTTCATGGCTTTTAACCCAATCTTGTAATTTCGAAGGGCTTGGCTTGTGATTTCTGAACTCCTGGGGTGAGAAATACTGAAAGTAAAAGGTGCATTCAAGCTGCTCTGGATGTCACAGCCCTAAACATGGCCTGAGGAAATAGGGGAGGACACTGCTGAGGTACAAACCAAATGAGTGAAAAATGTGTCTTCCTTGTCCCTCTCTCTCCCCACCCAGCACTGCTCCTGGCACGGGTTAGCCTCTCTTTTGAGAGTCAGTACTTTTGTTCGAGCTGACCTTCAAGCAGATGTCCCTGCAAAAAAGGTAACTCTGGGAAGAAATGCCACACAAAACAGAGGCCCACTATTGAAATCAGGTCTCTGAAAGGCTGAACAGATGGCCTGGAGTCTCCCAACTCCATGGTGAGGATGCTTGGCAGCAGAACGAACGCTGAGAAAAAAAGGAGCTGATTTCATCGGCTGTGCTGTCTGGTACAACTTTGCCTTGGGTTTCTTCTCTTACCACCTCCTTTCCTGGAAAGTGCAACAACTCTTTAAACAAACTCTTTAAACAACAACAAAACCCTTTTATAGGCTTTTGTTCATTAATCAAGTAGCTTATTTCATACTGGATTCTGGTGGGTGATCGTTAAGGTCCATTCCAAGTCAAGCCTTCCTGTGATTCTACAAATCTTTCCTATATTTCTTTTTTTATTCTCCAGTCTTATTTTTACCTTACTGGTGTGATCAGCTGCGAGGCACTATCTGGAATTACTGTACTTGCTATCCTCTAGAAATCCTCATGCTCAGTAGTCTATGCAGGATTTTCTCGGAGTGAGAGTGAAAATGTATTGGTGCGCATGGACAACAAAAATGCCCTTTCCTTTTACAAAAAATTTAATATTTATAGGAGACTGAGTGTGATTGGCATCCTCCACTCAAGATTTGTGGCTTTTTTTTTTTTTCCTGAGCCATATGAAAAGGCTTCAAGGAAGCTTAGACAGGTGTATCCCAAGTACACAGGGCAGGCTGGTAGGATACATGTACCTGTGGTCTGCAAAGAATCATTCTTAAAGGTCACCTCCCTCCAGTTAGCTTGCTCTGACACTGATTTTCTTTGTATCCTTGGAAGGGTCTCTTAACATTTGCACTCTATAAAATGATGCCTAAATATTTTTCTGCTGTGCTCTCTATCTCTTCCCGTTGCAAGAAGGGCTAGAAAATCCCCCTGCTTTTTTGGTGTCATGGGAGGGTACCTGTGCTTCTAAAAGAGTGGGATGCACCCTTCAGGGAGTGGGCAGAGGGGGGATAACCTCATTGCTTGCCCCATCCCTGCTAGCAGAGGTAAGCACTGTGTGACATCTGCAGAGTCTGGGGGAATAACCAGGAGCCTGGGACTCAGCAATCCTGGCTTTGCTGCTGCCCTGCAGAGTGACCCCATCCCCTTCTTGTCTCCTCTGTGAGATGCATTTTCCCAGCCTCCAGCCACAGCACTCACTGATGCATCCAGGGTGTGAGGCTCCCTCCCAGGGAGCTGCTGCAGCTCCAAAACCACCCCAAGGAGAGGTTTAATCCCTGTCACCAAAACAAAACTCTCTGTGTTTGTTTTCTCACCCTGCGTAACTGTCAGGATTAATGCTGTTTAAATTCTGTCAGACAGCCACTGGTTTGTAGAAATTCACTTACTCCACATGACTTTTCAATAGGGCCTTAATATTTTACCACATGAATCAGAAAAAGGAAAAGGGATAAAAAAAAGTCTTGAGAAAACAGACAAGAGTAATAAATCCCAGAGTTACTATCCCTAAACTCCTTCTTTTAATCACAAAAGCACAAAGAGCCCAGAGATTGTGATAATGAACATAAAATATGGTTGCCATTAAAAAAAATTTCTGTGTCCCATCCATTTCAATTTATTCCACTATAAATCAATGAGCTACTTAATCAAATATTCTCTCAATTTAATTGTTTTATCTTGCTTTTATGTTAAATTCAGTGGGTTACTGTGGGCACTAGTCTTCACATTATACAAAAAATGACAGTGGATTGGCCTTAATTAGTATAAAATTCAAACATTGGTTTAGAGCATTAGCTATATTGAAGTAAGCTCCTGCAATTTTCCTGGTTCAGTGAAACCATTCCAAGTAAAAGAAGGAAGTAGAGGAAAAAGAAGCCCTAAGTTGGATTAGTAAAACTTGCTGCTCGTCTGCTGTCAAATTCTGCAGCCAATTCCCTCTATCTTCAAAATGAGAATAATTTCAAATAATTTTTTTGAAAATTGTTACTTGGTGTTATCCCATGAAATGCTAAAACTGAGATGGGATGTCCTTTCAAAATTCCTCAGCCTTGCCTCATTCCCCTCAGAAAGCACAGATGCTTGTCTGGACTAGTCCAGCATTTCCCATGAGAAAATACATCTCACACAACACCTATAAAACTCTGGGCTCCAGCTCTGGTGTTTGCCATGAAGGGCATTACCCTTGTATTGTGAAAAGATAAGAAACTGTCCCTTGTGAGTCATTTTCTTCTGTAAATAGGAGGGGAACTGTTCTTTTGTGTTTTGTTTTGTTTCATTCTCTGTTATCGATTGATACCTTCTTCAAAAGGCCGCGAGGGATACTTTATTAGTTAGAGTAATTGTGATTTAAGGATGATCTTGTGTGATATAGATGTACTCAACATGGAAAAATACAGATTGAGGCATGAAAAAGGCTCTGCATTAGAGGGTGAGCTGTATTTGCACTGTTTCAACATCTAATAGAGGGTAAATTGCTTTTGATAGAATCATAGAATGTTAAGGGGTTAAAATGGACCTTAAAGACCACACCATGAGCAGGGATAACTCCCACTTGATCAGGTTGCTCAAGGCCTTATCCAGCCTGGCCCTGAACACTGGCAGGGCTGGGCTATCCACAGCCTCCCTGGGCAGCCTGGTACAGTGTCTCACCACTCTCACAGTAAAGGATTTCTTCTATATATCCAACCTTTCCTCTCATTCCATTTCAATCCATTGCTCCCTGTCCTGTCACTACAACTACTGGTGCAAAATCCCTCTCCAGATTTTCTGTAAGCCCTCCAGATACTGGAAGGTTTCTACGAGGTCTCCACACAATCTTTTCTCAGGCTGAACAGCCCCACTTTGCTCAGCCTGTCTCCATAGCTGAAGTGCTCCAGTCCCCTCATCAACTTCACAGCCTCCTCTGGACGTGCTCCAACATTTCCACATCTTTCTTATGCTGGAGACACCAGCACTGTACACAGCACTGCAGGTGGGGTCTCATCAGAGATGAAGAGAGGGAGAATGAGATGAATGAGAGATGAAGAGAAGAGAAGAAGAGTGGCCTGCTGGCCACGCTGCTTTGGAGGAGCCCAGATCACTCTTGGCTTTCTGGGCTGAGAGCTCTCACTGCCAGTTCACAGTGAGTTTTTCATCAACCATCACCCTCAAGTCTTTCTCCACAAGGCTGCTTTCAATCAGCCTGTGGGTGTGTCTGGGATTGCCACGATGCAGGTGTAGGACGTTGGACTTTGCTTTGTTGAAATTCATGAGGCTTCTATCTACCCACCTCTCACTGAATGCTTTGGGCTGGAAGGAACCTTAAAGATCATCCAGTTCCAACTCCCCTGCCATGGGCAGGGACACCTTCCACTAGTCCAGATTGCCCCAAGCCCCACCCAACCCAGCCTTGAACATTCCAGGGAAGTGGGATCTATGCTCAGGTGTCTGAGCCCCTCATATGGTGAAATGGCTGTGAATAAGTCACCTTTGGAGATCTCATAGTCCACACAAGTTTCTGATGGGCATCCCTCCCAGAGGAGGTGTCAAGGTGTGATCCAGCTACGACTGAAGCTGCCCTAGGAAGTGGTGGAATCCCCATCCCTGGAAGTATTCAGAAGGCTGTGGATGCAGCACTTGGGGATATGGTTTAGTAGGAGCTTGCCTGCCTCCAAGCAAATGGATCAAGACAAGCCAGTTTTCTCCAACATGTTTGTGCACAGTGGAAAAATTCCAGCTCATGAGTCTGAGGGAGTTTGTGGGGACCCTCACTCCAGCCATTGCCAAATTTTAGATCCAGACTTGGTCTGGATTTTAACCATCAGTGATGTGTTGAGGTTCCTGGATCGAGGTTCTGGTTTCTTTAAGCCACCCAAGTACAATCATCTGCATCAGGGGAAGGAAAAAACCTGCACAAGATTTACATGCAAGTTTTTGAATTTCAAAGATCTTTTTTAATAAGGCAAGAATGAGGAAGTCTAAAGATGTGCATATCTGCTTTACAGTTGTTAGTTTAATAAATGCAAATATTTCCAGCAGCCAAAGGTTTTACCCTGCAGTTTTACCTGCTAACATTTCCTTGTTTTGAATTATGTAGATCAGAAATGGAGGAAAAACATAACACTGGTTCTAAGGGTATAGAGCTGTCATCTAATTTTAGCTAAATGTTCTCTAAAGCAGAAAGATGCATAACTGTGGGGTAAATTGCTAGTGAAGTTTTCCAATTTTTTTTAAGTATGTGTTTACAGCTTTTCTAGCCAAACTCAGGGGAGAAAAAAAGAGAGAAGCAGCACAGGCAATGTTGAATATTTCAAAAGAATCATCAGTAAAAATACTCTGTCTCAACTTCCAAAAATTATTTATTTTGCACATATAGGTCAAAATCTCACGTGAACGTAAAAAAAAAAAAAAATGTTCAATATCCAATGTGCCAAATAGATGACCAGGCTGCATTGACCAAGGATCATTGACCAAGACTTCTGAAGGTAGTGAGAGATTCAGGGGGCCTGTTTGTTTGTTGCCAATGTAAGACTTTTTAACAAAGTCTGGATTTCAGAAAGAGGGCACTCAGCAGTCAGAAATAAAGTTCATGAAGGCATCTAAGTTCAAGCCATTCAAACTAGAAACTCTGAGAATCAGTAATTGTGCTTGGAAATTTGGACCTTTTTTATTCCAATATTCAAAGTGCAACTTGCAAGATGCTACTCACATCATTTTAATAATCCAGAAACAGGTCACAACCAGGAAGTAAAACCCTGCAGATGCCAATCTTCTTGGTAACACCTGATCTACAGATCAAAGTCGGGTTTATATGATTGTCATTTGAAAGGAGCTCCACTAAAGTGAATGAAGTCTGCACTAAAGTTGATGAGATTAAAATTAGGTTGATAAGTGAAAGTTATTAAAGATGATGGGTAGTGAAAATCTTATATTTGATTAATCCTTGCATCAGATCTATGGCTCTTTTTGCTGCTGTTATCATGGTTATTGCTGTTGTCACCATCTCTAGCAGTCCCAGCCAAGATCTGCCAAAACTAATTTCTTCTCTACATGTCCATGGGAATACACAAGCTCTGCAGGCAAATAAAAGCATGGTATTCTTCTTACCTGGATTTAAACATGTGAAAGTGAGCTAGTAGTCAAGATTTTTACAGCTCCTGGAGAGAAATAAGAGCTTCTAGATCGTGATTTCTCTGCCCAAAGTGAGGAGTCCACCACAGTGGACAGTCTGGATTCCTGCAGTGTTTCTTTTTTCCTTATTGGCAGTGGGAATCTAAGATATCTCCCTCCACATTGTAAACATCTAAACATAAGATGAGTAGTGTGAGGGAATTAGTCCTGGGCCTGGACCTGGGCTCAAGCAGGATGTATGTGTGAAAAAAAAATGTGGTATCTTGTTTTCAGTTCATAGTTTCATTTATATATAAAAGTTATATAAAAAGATATTTAAAAGAGAGGGCCTATATGCCTCATTTGTGCTTTAGAAGCATAAAATTCAGGATTTATCAACCTTTATAGGGCAGTAATAAAGATATTTGCAGAGGAAACCACTGAACTTCTTAGTCTCATGTACCAGAGTGAAGACTAGTAGCAAGAAGAGTCTCTTAAGAAATTGAATCTCCACTGCACCACAGGACAATATGCCATCAAGTGCACTCATAAATTCAGACTCTGCCCAGAGTCTCTCCCTGACAATTTTCATGACCCAGGTCACACAAAATCACCCTTATTATGAAGGCTGGGTCTTGACAAATGGGCGTTTTATTGGAAATGCAGAGTGGGCATCACCAAAGGCAGCTATCAGGTATGTATTCTGTCTCATTGGGCTGTAATCGCTCTGCTATCTACATTGCAGGACTGTAGGGAGCTCTATGGTAACTGCACTACCCCAGCCTCACTAGCTGGAATGGCAAGAGCAAGGAAAATGTCCCAACCTTCAACAGGACCTTCCCACTCCTCGCCCCTGCTGAAGTCCTTGTTGCCACAAATCAACCACTGTGTTTCACCAGTATGTCACAACTTAACCAGTTGCCTGCCCAAGGAGCTGCCTTTTCTGTACAGAGTTCCTAGAACTCAAAACCCCACCCTACCGGAATAAGCACACTCTGTTACTAAATTGTATTTGTTCTTTGCCAAAAGTGCCTGAAAATCATCCATTTTTTTCAGCACTCAGCATTTCTGACCAGGAGGAGTCATTTAACAGGGGGAAGCAAACAGGTTCTTCACTGCTGCTTGCAAAGATGTTGAAACAGTTTGGGAAACTGGGAGATAAAAGCTCCAGAAGTGCAAGATAGGATGATACCAGTTATTCTCCCTAACACGTCAGATGGGAGCGGTAAAAGCCAAATATGGTCACAGTTACCACATCCGTGCATATCCAGCAAAAGAAGGCTGAGATCATATTATAAAAATTAACCTGGGGGACATGACAGATGTTGCTTCTAATGGAATTTTATGATCAACAGCCATATATTATAATATTTGAATAACTTTCTGAAAGATTTGTTCTTCCGGCAATGCTTAATTTTTTTCCTCCTCTAACCCAAACGAGTCTTTCAAAGAAAGTGCAAGGCAAAAGAAAAACTGACCTTTCAGGCTGTAGGAGTTGAAATCTTCACACTGATGCTGTTAAAGCTGATTTAAGTAATGCAAAACAATTATTTCCTAAATGCATATGTTAAAACGGTAAATTGATATATCAAAACCACAACCTGAATATAGCAATTTGTCTCTTTTTTACTTTCTTCCTTCCCCTCCCTGTTGGAGTATATTCCACAGCTGCCTGCCAGATAATACACTGATTGCAACTTTCTTAATTTACAGAGCCTTTAAGTCTAATCTCATGAGCCAGCCTAAAGGGCTTCTTCATCCATTGAAATACCAGAATAATTGAAATTGTCTTCAGCCGACAGTCAGGCAATAATGAATATTTTACTTTGCTGATTGCATGTCAGGGTTGTATATAGCACTGCTAAGAGACCTAATCCTGTGAATCTCAAGTCAGGCTTCCCAGTGAGCCTTTTTTACTTGTTTGTTTGTTTCCTCTCTCCACGGATTGGTAGGAAAAGACTAAGACCAAGTGTGATGGTGAGTGGTATAGGGTGACACTGTTGCTGTTGGAAAAATACTACTGTGGGTTTTCAACAGCACTCTGGAGGCAAATGACAGTCTGGGAAACATTTTATTTAAAGATTTCCCTGAAGGGAAAAAGGAGAGGGAGGAGGAAATGCACAAGTAGTCAAAAAAGGAGTTGGGAGGATATCTGTGGTATGGCATGAAAGAGGCTTCTGTGCAAACCCAATCTGAATAAACTCCTCAGATTTTCATTGCAATCACACAGGAGCATTTCCCGATCCAAAGTCAGAGCCTGATCAATAGAGTATTGATGATATTGAGATCTGTGGGGATAAATAGGATGATCACTGCTCCATTAAAGGAAACAGAGCATGTTTGAGAGCAGAGAAATAGAGGCAAGATGGACACAGAGGTTATTCTAAGTGTCTGGGTCTTCACATACCCACACTGCAGCCGTGCACATCAGGATATGCGGCGTATCAGAGATGCACCAGCCACCCCCAACACCAGCATTTCTATAGGAAAGAAGCCCAAGCCCGTGATCCACAACCACGTCGTGTATGGGCAGCTGGAAGCCAAGGTGTGTGGCAACTCATCCCACCAGAGAAATTGAGTTTGGGGTCTCTCACTATAAGAAAGACATTGAGGTGCTGGAGCATGTCCGGAGAAGGGAAAGGTGCTGGGGATGGGTCCAGAGCACAATGAAAGGAGCAGCTGAAGGAATTGGGATTGTTTAGCCTGGAGGAAAGGAGGCTCTGAGGGGACCTTCTCAAGGTCTACAACTCCCTGGCAGGAAGCAGCAGCCATGTGGGATTTGGTCACTTCTCTGATGTTACAAGAAATAGGACAAGATGAAACATCCTCAAATTGTACCAGAGAAGGTTTGGATTGGATTTCATGGAAAACTTCTTAACTGAAACCACAGTCAAGCATTAAAACAGGTTGTTTAAG
The DNA here is from genome assembly GCF_015832195.1 of Motacilla alba alba. Lineage (NCBI taxonomy): Eukaryota > Metazoa > Chordata > Aves > Passeriformes > Motacillidae > Motacilla > Motacilla alba. The sequence continues at coordinate 4,713,086 of NC_052031.1, read as the reverse complement.
GAAGTGGGGGGATCTTTGTCCCTGGAAGTGTTCAAACAACATGTGATGTGGTGCTGAGAGACATGGTTTGGTGCTGGGTCTGGTAGTGCTGGGTTAATGGTTGGAGTTGATGTACTTAGAGGTCTTTTCCAACTTAAACAATTCTATAAATCCTAACAACAGAGCATAAAAATATTCCTCCTACCCCCTGTGCCATTTATGTCAACAACCACTTACAATGTTAAAAGTATAAGAAAAAGGAAATGCTGTATTTGTCACATAAACACAGCAATTTGTGGTTTGTGAATTTCTTGAGCCATTAGTGATTTATTTGTTGTGAAGGACCTCCTTGGTTTTTTTCTCAGTTGTATTATCCTCCCAGATTCTGAATCTAAAGAAACATTTAGTATCTGTGTAAGCCTGTAGCAAGGAATTCCTCTGTTTCAGTGATTTTTCCCAAGTTTTAGGAGAAATCAGTTCTTGAGTCAATAGTTCTGTGATGTGACCCTGAGACCACATCACTGCCTTCTGCACATCTTGAAAAGCACACGTCAATCACCAAGGCACGTGTACGCTGCATATCTGTCTTGAACAGAAAACATTTTGGTATGGTTTTATTTTAAATATATATAAAGAGAGTAAGAGGGAGAAAGGCTTGTGGGGGGAAAGCAGAAGGGATAAGAAAACAAAACAGATCCTATTTGAGGAAAAATAACATGAAACCTGTGAGCAGCCTAATTTTACAGCACAACTTCTGCATTCTCAGTAGCCTGGAAGGCTGGAAGCTCTGAGGTTTGATGGTCAAACAGGTTTGGACCTGGCCATCCAAGGAACCACAGTGCCCAGGGTGTCAAAGGCCAGCAGAGGAGAGCAGCAATCCCTGGATAATGCAGAGAAATTCCCAACAACCCACATACAGCACTAAGCAGGCTGGTTTGATGTCAGAACAGGAGGTTGGGTAAGGGCCTCCTGAGGTCCCTTCCAGCCCAAATCATCCAATGGTCCCGTGATCCAGGGAGAACCAAGGGCACTTGGCTGCCAGGCAACACGCCAGGCCAACATCCTTGGAGGCAAGGAGCTCTGGCAGGAAGCTACTGAGGGAAAATGGGCATCAGCTCTGGGAAAGCCGTCAGTGCAGAGGCACAAGGTCTCTGCAGAGAGGCCAGCCTTTCACTGACATGTCCTGCAGCCTTACCACCAGGGAACAATAAACCTCTCAGGAGCTCTTGCAGAGAATTCCCTCTTTCTTCAGGGCTTCTGTGGGACCAGCAGCTGGATCTGTCACTTCTATTCAGCCTCAACACTGTGTTTAATCATATGCCTTCCTCCAGCCACCCCCTGCCCCAAGCAGCTTCACACAGCTCTGGGCCCAGATGTTACACACACAGCTCTGACCAGTTTGCCAGTTCAGATGCCACTGTGAACAGCCCACTTCAGCTGGAACAAGCCCAGTCACTTATAAATTTTCAACTTTTAGCTCAAGGAGTCTTAAGATCACTGAGTTAGGGAATGCTTACAACTCACCCCACTGATCCCAGGAAGGAAATAGCTTCCGGGGGGCCAATGACAGCAGACTAAGAGCAAAGCAGCAAATATGCAGGCAAGCTCCTAAGACTGTGGATGAAATGGAAATTTGGTGAGGGCTGGCTCTGGAATTTCTCCAACAAGTAGGATTTGAGCAAAAGGCAACTTTTCACCCCCCTGTTGACACCACTTGCTCCTGTAATCTCTGAGTCTCCACCGCTGAGCACATCCTCACAACAGCCTCCCTTGGCCATTTGCATCAGGGACAAAGAGTGCAAGTTGATCCCTGCCTGTGTTTGACAACACTTTCTTCAGCTGGGCTCTGTCAGGGGTCCCAGGAGCTGCAATCCTTCCTTCCCAGTGCAGTCCTGCTCTGAAAGGGGCCAGAGAACAAAACAGGCTCTGTGAGATGCACAGGGAAGGGAGGCACTTTCTCAGCTAATGCCAAGACACTGGGTTTGGGTGGCAGAGATTGAGTGGTAGGAGTTCTCTTCTTCCTGGCACATCCTGGAGGACCCTTTCATTACTTGTGCCAGTGGCTTCAAAAGGCATACAGGAAGGGGGAAGATCTTTTCTCCAGGCAGCCCTTCTGATTCCTTATTGGAAAAGGGGATACAAGACATTGGGAAACCAAGATAATAAAATAGTTGGGAGTGGAAAAACCTTCTCTATTAACTCCTTGCTTATAGAGCCCATGGAGTGAAATTAAACCTATAGCAAATTGTTTGCTGATAAAATCTGCCTTTGATCAGATCTGAAAGAAGGATCCAAGTTCTTTTCTGTTCTTCACTGACTTTACACCAGTGCTTAAATTTAGCAAGTTTTCTTTATAACTAAGAGTTATAGGAGCAAGTTGAGGATGCAATGTCTTGATTATTATTAAATCAAGACAATAGCAAAGTCTGTTGGTATTCAGTACCCATAATAGAGGATGCTGCACCAAGGCAAGATATGCTGTAGGCTGATGATGACTTCTGCCAGCGCCTTTTTGGTTGACCAGAAGAGTTTAGACTTATGCTCCAAAATTAGCTTTATTTTCCAATAAGAATAAGGGACAGGGCCAACTTCACCCAAAAGAAAATAATTCCTCCCTCCTGAAAATGAGGCAGCTGGACCCCTCAGGGAAGCAGTTCCTTCACATGCCAAGTAGCTTCTGCCTGAGCCTTCCTTCACCCTCTTGATCTGGGAACAAGCCCATCTCACCCCCCTCCTCCCTCAGCCCCTACATCTCTCCAGGGCTCTTTCCCATTACTTTTACCTACTTCCTCACAAATAGGGTCAACTGTCTTCATGGGGCCTGCAACAGCCCCTACCCTCTGCTGCAGTGAGATTGCAATTGACTTCACAAAAGACAGACGGGAAGCAGAGACAAGAAGGGATTTACCCAAGTCCTCAGCACAGCCAGGCATACAGCCCTCGGTCCCAGTCCTGTACCCTCCACATTTACTACTGTCTTGTTCTCTCCCACCTCCTTTGCCCTCATCTTGGGCTGCACTCCTGGGCATCCCATGTTTTACATCTCTATATTATTTAGAGAAATGAAGAGATGGCAGAATAACCCAAAAATCTATGGTTATGTCATTCTGGCTCTTTGAATGGGCTCTCCAGCTCTCTGTCATGTAACAACAGCGTAAAGCGGGAAGAGGTTGCTCCACACAGCTCTGAAAGCTGCCAAGACATCTCTGTAGCCTGACTGTCAGAATAAAAGGTTGTAATTAACAACCTGGCCTGTCATCTCCTTACTGGATTCAGTTCAAGCCAACCAGTGTTTAGGGACCTTTGGGTTCTCATGGAATGAGACCACGATTGGTATTCAAGGCCATAGCCTGTGACTCTGAGCAGCCGGATGGTCAAAACTGAACATAAATATTATAGGAATCCCTAAACACAAAACACAGAGTGTGCTCGCCTTCTTAATGGATTTGCCGTTCCCTCAGATTTTGATTTGGAAAACTCCATTTAAAAAAAGATTCTGAAAGTGCTGGAGGTGCTTGACATACACTTAAAAGCTCCAGGCCAGACCTTGCAGCTGATATAAATCACTGTCAGCTCCAGCAGCTTCCATGGCTCAGGCCCAGCCTCAGAATGCAGAGAGAGCTAGCGAGAATAAATCAGTGTATTTATCAGTATGTCCCCTTCTCCTTAAACCCAAACACACTTGAACTGATGGATTGGGCCTTTCATATCCCTATATTATTGTGTCTCAATTGCATACATTTGTGCTCTCTCCCCTGTATAATAGATACAAATAATGAACAGCTGTAGGAATGCAAATATAGGTGGCACACGTGTGTGTAGTCATCTATGCACACACACACTATCTGCAGCCAGCAGCTCAGCCCTGTGGGTCTGTTGACCCTGCCCTCCAGAGGAGGATTTGTTTTATTCCTGGGGGGGAAAAAAAAAATCCTCCTTTTATTTATTTTCATATTAATAATGATAAAAAAGGTTCCAGCACACCATTTCTAATACAATTAAGTATATTCAAGATCACAAAGTACTATTACAATAAGCAGAAAATATATATATAAAGAACTCACTTTAATCCAACAAGTACAGTGCTAAGGAAGGAATTACTGCATTGTCTGTGCCATTGTGGCTCGGTATTAAAAGCTATACCCTGCCAGAGGAGGAGAGAGCAACAACTGAGCATCTGTCTGATATTACACTTCTCCAGGTCCTTCAGGATGTGACACCAGCTTCCTGATGTTCAGAGTTTTTGCATCACAGGGTTCAGTTATTCATCTCCAAGGGTTTCTAAGCCTGAGTCGTAGCCAATTTTCTTTCTACCTGAAGGTCTGTGCACCTTGAATCTCACAGACTTTGCTCAAGGGAGCAAGGAGAGGTGGTGGAAGAGTCACAGAACACAGCTGAGGTGCAAGTCACCAGGTCTGGTCTAGCCCAGATTCCAAAATGTACAGACCCACAAAAGAGATGGAAGAGCCAAACCAACACTCAGCTGGAACTCCTTAACACACTTCAGCTTTGCTGGACCCCAGAGCCAGGGCAGGCATTTCACCAAGGCCTAAAGTGCATGGGTAAGCACTTATCCATGGGAAACATGAGGAGAAAAAAGGGAATGCCTCTCATATGAAAAGGGTCTGGTTTATTACAGGACCAAATGAGAAAGAAGGGATTTAGATGCAAAGGAGGAGCCGAGTCTGTGGGCTGGAGGAAAAGAGTCCTGAATGCATGGAAGAACTCTGACTGGATATATATAAAAATATGTTTTCTTTCTGTTGCGTAAAGTAACAAGTGTTTTCTTCCTCAGGGCCCTCTGAAAAGCTGCCTCATCCATTTACTTCCAAAGCCATATGGTTCTGGGTTTGCTGTAGTCCAAGGTGTCTCTGTTGATAAAACATAGAGGATGGTCCATGTTTTGTGAAGGGTTATGAGCTGATGAGCTTGGATGTATGTCAGTTTTCAGAATAATACACAATTTTCCCCACCTTGAGCAAAAAAGGGCCTAAATAGACCCCAAAGCCTTGTTTTGGGAAGATGCTTTCTAGAGGTGTAGCAGAGCCTGATTGCAATCATTTACATGTGATCTGTGTCCTCCCTGCTTCAGCATAAAGTTGGACAGCAGCTCACCTTTGGCTTTTCTGTCCCATTACATCCCTCCTCACAACCCACCTTGAATAAAAGGTGCTCCTCAGTTATCACCAATTCGTTTTTAAAGCTGCAAAATCACCAAAAAAATCTCAGTACCAGGTTGAATTCCTGGCAAAACTCACCCCATTGAGCTTTTCCTCAGTTTGACTTCACGTTGCTGATTTAAGTGATGTCAGTCCTTATTCTCCCATTCATAACTGAGAGCAGAATTGGGCCCTGGACTTAAAACTGGAGCATGGAGGCACAGCAACTGCAAATACCATCCAAGCAAAATTTTTAAAATGCAAATCAGCATTCCCATAAGCCCCTGCCATGGTCTTTGGGGTAGATACGCATTTAGGTGATTTAAAAAATGATCATTATTTACCCAGTAAGCTGTGGCAACTCCTTCAGCAGCTGCCATGCTCCACTGGCTTAATACATATTTAGAGTATGCAGAGTAAGAGTGGGCAATGCAAAACAGAGCTGAAACATCTCAGTATTAGATACCTCGGGGGGTGTTTCTCCATATGCCAAATATGACAATATTGTGGATTAGTCACTTGCCAAATTCCTTCTCCTTTTTTTTCTCCTTCTTCTTTTTTTTCCCTAATTTTTTAATCCAAGCTGCTTAAATTAAATAAGAGCCAAAAAAATATTAGCATCTTCATCCAGGAGAGACATCTTTGCATCAACAATTAGATTTTTTTCTATTACAATGCATTGCTCCATTATTGTGTTGGAGGCGAGGAGGAAACAAAGCCCCACACTTGACATTTCAACATGTCAAATTTTAGGAAAAATGAAATCTTTGCTCTCAAACTCTAACCCTTCCAGGGGAAGAAGCCCCTCCCAGAACCAATCTTAAGTTCCAGCAGAAGAGCTGGCAGTGGCAGCCCCTGCAATGTCATGCCTGGTGCTTAGCAAGGAGGCTCCAAACCTTCCTTCCTTTTGACTGCTCCTTATGTAGGACGAATCCAGATTAAAGGCTAATTTCTTTTCGACTTTGCTGGGTTTGGAGCCTGTCTCTTTGCTGTTTGGAGCCTTGGGCTTTGTTGTGCAGTGAGGTAGAGTGTAATTTTCTGACTCTTCCCAACTCCCTAGTTTGAGACAATAATCCACTCTGTCTCCTCTTAATTAAAGTAAATAACCAAGGCTCACAATAGCAGTTCAGAAAAGGGCCTTAAGTCTCCTCATTCCCTCTGTGCAAGGAGCTAATTGATTTTCAAATGATAATGGTGTTTACATTAGAAAACCCACATCCCTCCCTCCCCCTTTCTTTTCTTTTCTTAAACCTTCTTCATCTCATGAATATCAAATGGCCAATGTCCCTCCATTGTGGCTGCCACCTCCTAAAGTACCTGGTGTCACTCCAAAATGCTTAACCAGCTAATGGAGAGATTTCTGATTTACCTGCCTGTGTCTTCTGCCCTGTTTGTTAGCCACACACCGAGGACCTGCAGGAATGTCCCTTATTTTGCCTCCCTCACCCCATTGTCCCAGGACACAGAGGCCAAAGTTACAGGCCTGGAGGCAGGACTAGTTTTTGGCAGGGTGGAATTTTAAGGGTGAACGAGAAAGGTCACTTCAATCAGAAGATGGAAATATATGAAAACGGGACAGAGAGCCACAAACGCAGCAGAAAGAGGAAAACAAAGTCAAACCTGTAATGGTGCCAGCTGAAGTGCAAATGAGGATGCCCAAAAAGACTGAACAGGATGTGAAAAGCATTAGTTTCACAGTAATTTAGAAAAACGTCCAGCTCCAACTTCATAAATCCAGAATGTAAATATATGCTGCCTATCTAATGTGTCTGTGCAAAGAGATGCAAAAAGAGAAAGTACATCAAACAACTATAACTCAGATCTCCTAGTCAAGCGTCCAACACTTTTCAAGTTCTGGGATTAAAGCTGCTATTCTGCACACATCCACTCTGCAAAAGGAATGCAAATACACCCTCGCTTCTTTCTCCTCCTATAGGGCCTTAATCTGTGCAGAGGCTGGACAGAGCTCCCGTAATCACAAAATCTTTAGGATTCTACTTTCTTCCCTGTGTGATGCATGACCCTCAAGACAAATGTTTTTGCATGTCAGCACAGTTTTGCCCCAAGACAGAATGATTCATTTCCTCACAGTCCTTTCCTCATTGCCCATCACTTTAACACCTGAAGGTGCTGCAAATATTTATGCCTTTCTCTCTGTAACACTCCTGTGTGTCGAGAAGGTTTTCTTGCTCTCATTTCTTCACAGGTTGAAGTACAGGAGGGTTAAGGTGACATGAAGTTGTTAATTTTGGGTGCCCACTCTGTGGCAAGCAAAAAGCTGCTTTCCAGCATCTTTTCTAAGGACAAAACTGAACTCTTTCACCAAAGAAAGAGCTTTTTTGCTTAGCAGGTTCCCTCCAAGGTGGGAAATTCACAACTGACCATTTTGATACCCAACACAAAATTATTTGTCTCAAAATATTTTTCAGAAGCAAAGCCAGAATCCACTTTTACAGTGCAAGAGCCTGCAGTCCCACAGGGGCTGTGAGTTAACTCTCCTCCAAGTGGCTGTAATGTGGTCTCCACTGCCTTGGACCCCTCTCATCACTGCATCAGGTCCCTCCCATGTGATAAACAACACAGTCATGGGGAGGAATGTGTGTTATATCTGTTGGGATTCCACCAGAATGTATTTATGCCAGGGAGCTGAATCACAGGGGCAGAGGGAAAAATATTTCCCAACTAGGGAAATCAAGTTTTTCATTTAATGTTTCACTTAATGGGATTTTTTTTTTATCATTGTAACCTTTTCTACCTGGAATACAGACTCCTTTGTTGTTTGTTTTTTTTTTTTTTTTTTCAACAGACAGAATAAATTTAAAAATTGACTAACTTTGAAATACTTAACGTTTATATCAACCCCAAACCTTCCCAAAAGATCATGTAAAAAAAACACATTTAACCTTGAAAAAAAAAAAAATTGAACCTAAATGTTTTGGTTTGTTTTTTTTTTTTCTTCAAATAAGAGAATGTGACATTTTGCTGTTACTTAAGTACTTTTCTTTGAGCACAGCTCTACAAAATATGGATTTCAATGAAACATTCTCTTCTTTTTATTTGTTTTTAGAAATGTTAACAACGACCTTTAGATCATCTACATTTCCAGGCTGTAGTGGTAGGCCCACTCCTAACTTAGCCATGTTATTTTAAGACAGGGCAGGGTGTGTGTGTGTATGTATGTGTGTGTGTATGTGTTATTATATATACATACAGATGTAGGTTAAACAAGTAAAACACTTTGTGTGTATATATTTGTAAATATACACATATATACGTGCATGTTCTACTTGAAATGACTTAATGACAAATGTTGTTATTTGGGCATTAGATTATAGGCTCAGAGTTCTCTAAGACTAACTGGCTCTTTAAGTGGCTTGGGATGAAATATGAACATCCCCCGGAGCATCTCAGTCAAGACCAGTTGTTATTAGTCATTGAACAGCCTGGCTGTGAGAGACACAGTCACACGCATCCCTCTCCCTCCCTCTTTCCTTCCCAAGCTCTTTCTTCTGGTTATTACTTTCCCTGTTGTATTAAAGACACATCATAGTTACAAGCCCCATCTCACAGCTCTCCTTGATCAGGAGGTAGGAACACAGGTTCAGCTCCTGCCTTTGACACAGCCAGCGTGACCTTGGGCAACTCACTTAATAACCCCGGGTCCCAGTGCTCTGCCTGTGAAATAGGGAGAATAAGTTCCTTTTTCCCACTCTTAATTCCATCCATTAAAAATGCAAAATCTTCAAAGCTGAAACTGTGCGTTAATGTATGTTTCCCCAACCTAGTGTGATAAGGTTTGGATCTTAATTGGGCCCTGCAGGTTATGCCACAGTACTAATAATGACACTAATTATTTGGAGTGCATGATTGTTGTTTTTTTAATAGGCACTACGTGTTTTTTACAAAGTGGAAGCTGCAGTGACAGATCAGGCTGAGGCAGTATTTGCTGTTTCAGAGAAATTCGGGACACTGAGATGTCTGACCTCTAGAAAATAAGAATAAAATAATTTTCCAGCACATAGGAAATGTGAAACAGACAAAGCTGGGTCTGTGTAGAGAACGTAGACAGCATTTTGGCTGCTGTTTTATCTGATGAAAAAAAAAGGAGGCAGAGGACGTTTCACTTAGCAGCACTGCTTAACAATGTGATGAACACTGAAGTGACAAGCCACCACTGCTTTTTGCCAGAGCCTTATTTCTTTCTGGTGTTGCCTGTTCTGTTAAGAATCCAACCTGAACTGGAGCCTCGTCCTTTCTCATCCCATCTGTAACACTGATTTAGTCTCTGGCCTCACAAATCACTTAACCTTCCCCTGCCTTGTAAAACAGAGATGACTATATAGACTCCATCAGTCCTGTGCTAATTAACACATTAAAGCTGAATATACCGTCCACCACAGAGCATGGTGTAACCATCTAGATGTTATAAATGACTACATGTGCCTATTTGCCATATTTTTCTAAATCTACTTTCTTTCTCTCTCCAAAAACACCAGTAAAATCCAAGGGGATTTATAATCTCACTGCAACACCAAATTTGCAGTTGTCCCTTGCAGGAACGTCGATCCTATCTCCAGCAGACAGCCGTGTCTTCCAGCCACTACCTCCGTCACTCCCACCACTGCAGTTCCCACTGCCAGAGGACAAGATTTCTTCAAAGGGAATCTGAAGGATCTGGGTTTCATTTATATAAAGGATTTGCTTATAACTGATACATTATGGGATACAGAAGTCATTTATAGCTTATCCTTGTGGTTCATCCCTACGCGCTTTTAAGCGTCGAGAGATGAGAGCATTGCTCGACATTCCCCTACACCAAAGCTGCTCTTTTTAATGTCATAGAATAAGGTAAAGCAAGGGGTCACTTCCTCAGATAGGGCACATTTGCCTACCTCTTTTGAAGTCGCAGAAAAGTCGTAGAAGATCATCCTGTCTGAAGTCAGCCTAACTCCACCAAACTGCCCGAGGTGCAGAGCAGGCACTTTCCAGGGCACTGTGAAGGCACCAAATCACCCATGGGATCATCAGCTGGGAATAAACCAAGTAAACGGGACATTGCCACTGGATATACCCAAGGTACTAACTTTTTATTTAAAAACAGCCCCAAAAAGGGGGAAATTTCAACAGATAGAGGAGGCTGTTAAGCCTGGTTGTATAAATGTAGTCTCCTGAAGATGTCTACATCAGTGATTGCTGGAGGCACAGACACTTTATTTTTCTATAAGTAGTTTATTCTTCTCTTTAAACATTTATTCTTGACTGCTCTTGGAAACAGTGCTGGACCAGCAGGGCTCTCTGGCTTGAAGTAATGTAGTCACACACACTTTGTGTTTAAAACCACGTTAGCTAACATGATTTTTTTATTATACAGTTCAAAGTCTGATATGAAAATATTGTAAGTCCTTTTAGAATATATTAATTGGGATCTAATATTTTTTAACTTCTCCAAGTCATTTACCCCAAAAAACATTAATCTAACCTTTATGTAGACCTCTGAGGTCTATGTATTCACAGAGCTGAAGGGTATCTCCAGCTCCAACAACAGCCCTGGTGAGAAATGCCTTTTTAAGAGGCAGTTCCTCTGCAGATCATAGAATCATAGAATATTCTGTTGTCTATGTCAGCATGATGCTTTACAAAGGGCAAGCAGCTCAGACACAGACATCACAGGGTGAGGGGCAAGCAAACCCTACCCCAAGTGGAGGTTTTGGAGAGCTACAGAAGCCTGCATTGGACCAGCCTCCCCTTCGAGTGTCCTCCTGCCATCCATGGCCAGACCAAGGGCACATCTGCACACCAAAATATTGAACATGTTTAGACTTCCCTCCTCCAGGAGCACAACCCGCAGTGGCTATCTGCACACAAATAACACTGGCTGCAGGCAAATCTGGACACAGTCTGGGATTCCCATCAGTCCTCCACCCACCAGTGGAAAGCTGGGATAAATTCTCCCCTCAAATCCCATTGGAAGCAGTGTGTGTCTGTGCTAGGAATCACCTGAGCTATTTCCATATCTGCGTTTGGATGAAGATGCCACTGTGGGTTGTTGGAGGTGTCAGACTGTGCTCAACTGACCCAGACATAGGCAGGAGCAAGGAGAAAAGCCAGCTGACCCTCTGCCCAAGCAGGGAGCCAAGAGAAAGAGCGTGAGAGATGTATTTACTTACACACTTACTGCTGTAGTGGAGAGCGGCGCTGCTCGGAGCTGGACGTCACCCATCACAAACAGTCCCACCAAACAAAACCCTTCTCCCAGCTCCCCAGAAAGGGAGAGGGGGGAGGCTGGGTGAAGGGAATGCAGCAAATGGGAGGGAGAGGGAAAGGCAGGGACCCTGCCAAGGAAGGACGAAGAGGACGGGAAAACCACAGAAAAATGCGGGAAGAGGGGGGTGAGTGGGATAACAGCGAGAAGCAAACATTGGCCTCAGCGATTCTGAGGCAGAGGAACTCAGAAGTAATTTTCATAAACTTTAAAATATAGCTTTAAATATTAGTAAAGCTTAAGCCAGTGCACACAAAGGCAAGTTCCCTTTGAAAGAGTTCCAGAAAACCATGAAATGCTGTTGATAAGGCTGTGCCAATTTGTAAAGCCTGCCACAATCTCTGGCTCACGTTTTCTGCTTCTCTCTCTCCAATTCTCTCTATTCCTCTCCTCTATTTTTCTCATTCTTTCTCTCCTTCCAAAAGCTCACTGTGCTTTGTGAGTCAGAAGAGCTGCAATGACAACAACAAACAACAGCACAAATCTTTATTTCTGTAGCTGGAGCATCTTCTCTGCAAGGAGGAGAATGAGTGTTGTGTCCACGTTTGATTGATTCAGTAAAAATAATGTCAAAGTGGCATTTGCAGAGGCTGATAAAAGATTCTGATGGAAAGTGCCCAGTGGGGATAATGTAAGTAAACTCAACCCAGGTTTTCTTGGCTTTTATTAGCAAATTGTATTCAGCCTTAATTATAGGTTTGCCAGGGCCTGACACTTGTCAGTGTATTTACATGGAAAGATTGAAACGTTGATAAGGGTCTTTTTGAACAGAAGGGAAAATAAGTTCCTTGTGGGGGGGCGGGGATGGGAGAAGTCCCTCAGAAGGGGTTTTTGACAGATTCTCTGCATCACTATCATAAATTTGGAAGATTTTTTTTTCTGTGTGGGGTATTACTTAGAGGATGTAGCTGGGAAGAAGATTTTGGTGTGGTCAGTGCTTTAGGATAAAAATACTTACTAAAGGACAATATGAGCAACGTGGCCTGGTGGAAGGCGTCCCTGCCAGTGACAGGGCTGGGTGTTAGAACTGGATGGTCTTTAAGGTCTCTTCCAAACCAAACCATTCTGCAATTCTGTGATTCTATTATGTAACTGAATATTCAGTCAAAAACTGGAGGAACAGAGGCTAAAGGGGCTCAAGGTCACACAACAAGGCCCTGTCACATCAGCTGCCTCTCTCTAGTTTAGATTTTTTTTCTGCCAGACAAGTCCTCAGTTCACATCCCTACTCCACAACCTCCTGGGAAATTTTACTTCTGCTTTTACACCTCCTCTGCTGTGTTTCGGTCCCAGCATCAGGTTGGTTCCTGTTTGTTCTGATCACCCCAGTGATAAAGCATGGAAAATGAAAAACAGATTAAAAATGTATTAAAATCCAATATAAGAAAGGCATTAACAAGAGGTGATTAAACTGAAGCTTGATCTTTCTGTGATATGAGTTCCCATAATCTCCCTCTCCTGGGTGGGGTGGTGGGGTGTGCCTCAGACTGGGAATTCTTTCATAAAACTTTGATTTTGTCAGCTCCTGGAAGCCAACCCTGCCCATGGCCCAAGGTCCATTTAAACAAGTTGGTGGGCTTCAAGTGTTGCTAGAAAAACCTCTCAAGGGGATCAAAGATTTTCAGTTCAGTAATTTCTAAGACCAGGTTTGTGATTTTCTCTTGGACCTGACTCTTTGGTGAAAAAAATTATTCAGAAAAATAAAATCATTTGTTCAAATAAGACAGCTGGGCACAAAAGAAATATTTTTAATTATGTGAAGCAAACCTCCCCCCCCCAAAAAAAAAAAAAAACTCATTTTTTCTTCTTTTTTCTTTTTTTTTTTTCCTCTTTTTTTTTACTTTTTGAAAATTTTGTGTGAATTTTATTTCATCCCTTTTGGAGAGGTGACTGTACCTTTAGCCCAACAATTGCAGCATTTCTATGAGATGAAGAGCCTCTCGCAGCCAGCTTAAACATTAATCCTGGAATTAATTTTGGTTGCATGCAGCTACAGCCTGAACAAGTCAGTTCATCTGCAGCAGCACCTCGGCACCCAGACCACACATGATGTGCTGGACCAGGCTAAGGGGGATTACAGCATATCCATCCCTTCTCACAAGAGCAAATCCTCTCCTATTATGCCACAGTGACAACAGCTAAGTACAATCTGTTCATACAGAGGTCAAAAATTTTCCTATTTTATCCCATTTTTGCTTTTCCAAAGGGATTCTGAACCAGCATGGAGAAGATGACTCTGCAGGGTACACAAGCTCCTGCTGGTCCTTATTATGGAGGAGAAGCTGGGAGGGGCAAAAAAAAATGCTAAACTGACCCATCTCTGGGGACAATAAAGGCAGAGATGAGAAAGCCCTAGGTGGAGCTCAGAGCAGCACCCCCAGTACCTAAAGGGGCGCCATGAGAGCTGAAGGAGGACTTTTAATAAGGGCATGGAATAGTAGGACAAGGGGGAATGGCTTCAAACTAAAAGAGTGGAGTTTGGGTTAGATGAAAAAAATTAATTCTCCACTGTGTGGGTGGTGAGACACTGGAACAGGTTTCCCAGAGAAGCTGGGGATGCCCACTCTCTGGAAGTGTTCAAGACCAGGTTGGATAGGGATTGGAGCAACCTGGTCTGGCAGAAGGTGTCCCAGCCCATGGCAATTTTCTTGGAACTAGATGATTTTTAAGGTCTCTTCCAACGCCAAACCTTCCAAGGGTTCTATGATGACCAAGGGACAAGGTGCAAGTGAGACCTTGCCAGAGGTAAGAGCGAGCCACGTCAGCAGTTGGTGATGTCCCAGCTCCTTACCCACCACAGTGCCCAGCACACCACACAGCCACCCTGCTCAACCTCACCCCGTGCCCAGGCAGGCTGGCCCTGCCCCGTTTGTCACGTAATCACCAGCACTGCACGACGACAAAGACGTCTGAGGCAGCCACTTCCCCACCCTGCATCACATGAGACTTCACACAATGGGTCAGGAGAAAGCACAGGAGCCTACCCTTTGCCTGGGGCTCCCAACTGTAATGTATAAGTTAATTATAAGGCTCCTTTCACACAATGTGGAAATCTGGTGTGCATCTGTATCCCTCCTCTCCTCTGGGGCAAATCCAGCAGTCTTTTGACAGCCAGCAGCAACCCTCCCAGAAGATCACAAGCCCTCCAGAGAGGAACGTTTTGTACCCAGTGCACAGCCATGGTGAGAGCTGTGTGTGGCACAGTGCAACAGCACAGGGCACAACCTGTGATCAGAGCTGCAAGAGTCAGAGATCCTTTTTAATCCCCAGACAACATGTGCCAGATGCATTGAGCCTGGTTTTTGCTGCCTCTTAAACAGCTACACAGACTTGTCCCAAAGACAGGCTCAGCTCCATCTTTGTAATAAGTCACCACTCCCTTACACAACCTCCTCCTCACATAAAGGCTTTTTTATACCTTCAGTAACAGCCACCACTGGCATGGGCCCATCTCCTCACCTGGGCTCGATGCTTCAGACTCTAACTTTGGGTGGTGTTCTGGTGATTTACACCAGAGAAAATCCAACACAGGCTTTGACCACTGCAGTGTCCCTGTCACCTCTAGATTCCTGCAACTTGCAGGATATTAAAGGCCAGAATGTCTAGACACATTAGACATGTGAGGACATCTTCAGTGCATGCTGGGTGTGATGCCTCCATCAAAGCAGTTGAGCTTGGCATGAAATGATGAATGGGCTCAGACTCCTCACAGTGAACTCAAGGCATTTACATGACCAAAGCTATCTCCATCCAGCTGCTCCTCCAGCCCTCTCTGTCTTCTCTGTTGCCTAACCAGGAGGTGAGAGACTAAGCCTTGGATTTAGCTGTACTCATAGCATTATGCAATGGGCCTTTGTCATGCAGATGGCCCAAAGAGACTCGATTTTTAATCCCTATGGATTGGATTTCTCCTCTCTGCTGAGGCACTGCCTTTCATCCTCACCTCTTTCCCATAATATACAGACAACATCCACAGAAAGTTGGAAAAGAGAAGTTATTACTGCATAGAAAATATCAGGGAACCATAGAACATCTTTTGTTTGAAGGGACCCTAAGGATCATCTAATTCCAATCCCTCTGCCATGGGCAGGGACACCTTCCACTAGACCAGGTTGTTCAGAGCCCCCTCCAACATTTCCAGGGATGGGGCATCCACAACTTATCTGGGCAACCTGTTCCAGTGTCTCAGATGATTTTATTATTTCAATACATGGGGGCAAAATGTTTATGAGGGACTTAAGGACAATTGTATGAAAAGCCCTGTTAAAGGGCACTGAACATTCAGATCTCCTCTGCTAGCTCAGACATGGCCACATTTCTAAAACAGGACATTTTGTTGTGCTTGCTATGGAAAGTACTTCATTGCCATTGTGCAGTCAAAGGGGCGATGGTCTTCACCCAAGCAATAGCTGTTCTAGGAAAAGGTCTCTCCCTTCCCCCTTAAAAGTCGCCTTTTCTATGAGTTCTGAAGATTGTATCAGTTACACCCTATGCTATTTTGGTCTGTGTATTTGGTTTGGACTTAGCTCAAATATTTACCTAAGATCAGGGAGGCAAGAGGAAGACAAGGTTCAATGAACTACAACTCCTTTTCTTAAGAAAATTGCTCACTGCTCTGTTTTCTTTCTTTTTCTGTTCCTTTTATTTATTTATTTATTCTTCCCTCACTTATTTCCTTCCTTTCTTCCTTCCTTTACAAAATCTATGGAAAAACTCCTTAATGATGCCATAAATCTTTAGATATTTGGTCCTCTGATTGATATCTGTGGATGCCCAGATGACCATTTCGTATCATGAGTTCCTCCTCCTGTTTTCCTACACACAGCAGAGCAAAGATACATAGGAATTTTGTTAGATTCAATATTTTATGGGCATACACAGGGGGGAATTCACAAGTAGAGATGTGGGGAGTGCAATCACTGCAGCCAAGAGGGCACCCTGCAGCAGGCACAGCTGAGTCACTCTTCAAAGTCCATTTGTTTATAAGAATGAATGTCAGACTCTGAACTCAGACCCTACCATTCTGAACAGCTGAGTCTGAGCCTGTGTTAAACCAAGACTTGCTTCATGGCTTAAGCTTAATCAGCAGCACACATACAGACATGATGGGAGCAAATAATTTTGCTTCTCCCATAGAAAAGTCCCGTGAGGACACTTTAATCAAATGACCTTTTGGTCAAATGGTCTTTTTCCAGGATGGACCCAAGACCACACAGAGGTGGGGCATGTAGGCATCCTGAACAGCTCTCTATGCTGCCTTGCATACAGGCATCTTGACCCCTCAGAGCTAGGTGAGAGAGGGCTGGCAGTTTGCTCTCTGACTTATTTCCTGAGATACAAAATAGATGTAGACAAAAAAGCAGTAACAAAGGCCCGGCAGCTGTCCAAAAATCCAACTCTGACCCTACTATTTAATCACAAACCATAGCAGAGAAAGGAATGATGACTTTCTCCCAACAAGTAGCTTTCCCATTTCTTTCTCAAAACACCTACAAAGTGGAGAAAATATTCAACTTGCCTCATTCCAAGCATTTCTTTTCTGCAGTGTCAAGCAGTAAGATGCCTGAACCACTGATGCTTCCACCAGCAGAACGTGTTTCCATGAAATACAGGTTTCTGAGCCCAAAATTCCTTTCTGGAACATGAAACATTCCAGTCTCGTGTTAAGGTATGCAGCAAACTGAGATGCAAAGGAGTATGCAAGGATTAGCACAGAGTTTAAGGTCCAGAGGTCATCACTGCCTAACAATAACTTTCTCTCAAAAGTCAACAGGGAAAAGTGGGTTGTGAAATAGAAGTAGGAACAAGTTGTAAAAACTCAGAATTATTTGTACTTCTCCAGTCACCAGAACCAGAAGGACAACATCCGATGGGAGTGCTCCTATAAAGAATATTCCACTGTACTATTGATCATGTTTACAGTATTGGTACAGCTTTATATGGGCTTGTTTGCTGAAAAAGTGCCTGCCTGGAGGCATGTGATGTATGATTAAGTCTCACTCTAGATGTGTAACAAAGGCCACCCACATCCTCCCAAACCCATGCAGGTTTTCAGTGACCCCACTGAAGTCTAAAATACCTGGACACGTCTTTTGTCAGCCCACTGTGTGGTCACTGGCTACAAAATTTTGTCCTCAGCAATCACACTGGCTGCAAATACCTTATAAAGTCTTAGTGATAATTTACATTATCTTAATCAACTCAGATAATACTCCGATATACAATTTTTCCATTATTAATCTTCATTTAATTATAATAATACTTAATTTCTCAGAATGCATTTGTTATGCAATAGAATTTGGCTCAGTAGTTTATGTTAACAGATTTTAACCTGTTGGAAATCATTACTTGCTCAAGTTGACTATTTGGCAATTATGTTCAATTTGGCATCTGGGTCAATTGGTATTTTCTTTGCCTAAGTACATGATTATGTGAAAACGAAGTGAGGGGGAAGCCGTGAATGCTCTCATTTGGTTTTAAATACTTTTGCTTCTTTTCTTTTATTTTTTTTTCTCTTTTTTCTTTTTTGTTTTTGGTTTGGCTTTTTTTCTTCTGTGATAACAAAATCCACTGAGATATCCCATATAATCAAGCCCAGGACCAGTTTCTCCCACCTAAGGCACTAGGAGGAACCCCTAATTTAAGCAGGTAGTTGCTCTTGAGGTAATACAGTGATAACTATAGAATAACTGACATAGGAGATAGCATGAATTGCCCTTAGAAGGGGACTATTGAGCTCTGTTGACTATAGAAAAAACACTTCATAATGAAGTGACCACACGCCATGCTGCCAATTTAAGCTCCTCTAGTAAGAACCTGAAATCTGAGGAAATTTATTTGGGTCTAGAAGAAAAAATACACAATTTTTACAGGGGCTGCTGTGCTGTGTGAAGCCAGCAAAGAACTCTGCAGCTTGATGCTGGGTTTATGTAATTTGTATACATTAGCTGTCCTTTGGAGACACTCAGACCAGAGGAACATTAGCCCCCAGTGGTGATGCACAAATGGACTGAAGCAGAGAAGATGAGGTAATAAATGCATAAATGCATGATCCATTCTTAGATATTTGGGAATAGTAACTGCCGAACCACTCACCCACAACTGAAGGATTTATTAATTGCCATTAACCTGGGAATGAGCTGGGGCCACAAAGAAGTCAAACACAGGCAGGTTCCCATCCCAAACTGCAAAGATTGTTAGTTCCATCGAGAAGGACAGATTTCAACACACACTCACTCTGCCTTTCTAATTCTGAAACCTTTGCTCTTACAACACCTCTTTTCAAATCAGCGAGCATTTTGTCTGGATACTGGCTCCAGCCTTCAACCATCTATTCTGCTGGTTCAAAACACCAAAGAAAGGGAATTCCCCTCTCCTTTCAGTGGACAACAGAAATGAATGTCAAACTCTAATCTTTCTGCCATCCTTGGCCTTCAGACTGAAGATGTGGTGAAATTTGGAGAATGAAATGTGTCTGTATTCCAGTGGCTTATTGCTTCTGCCAGATGACTATTCTGCATTTGGCTACAGAGCTTACACACACACACACACACACACACACACACACACATTGGAAAGCAGAAGATGTGAAGAGAACCAAGAAAGCTGAGAAATGGAAAGATCAATCACTAATCCCCAGAAAGTACCGTTTGTGGGCAGCATGGCTAAGTTTAGAAATCAAAACCTATTTCCCATAAAATATTCGTCACTAGAACAAAAAGGCCTGCAGCATAAATTATTTCCTTTGGACCTTATAATGCAGAAATGTTTGTTTTTTTTTTTTAATTCCAGTGTATCACTCGTGTTTCCAAACTGTGTCAAAGTCCTTCGTATCAACGCAGTATTAGATAGAGGTTATTCCTCTCACTGTGGAGCTGGCTGCAGATAGAATATCTACATCAACATCATGGCTCCTACCTAGCAAATTAATTCAGAGCATGTCGGCAGTGCGTAATTTTTTCCTCCTTTCTTCTCTCATATTTTCTTTGTGTTTATTTCTGATTCAGTTATCACTAAAATACACATTTTAATTGTATTGTACAAGATTCAAACTTCCCCGGCTTTGAACATTCACAGAAACATTTTCACTCAACTTACCTTCACACCGCCTGGAATCCTTGACAAATGTTTGAGTGCCTGTCTGCGTTATGCAACACAGATGATTTTTCCAAATATTCACAGAGTTTTCTAAATGTACGTGCACCGCACAGACAGGTTAAGCACCCATATTTAAACAGAGAGATACAGAGATATAATATATGTTTTATATATAATGCAACAATATTTTAGACATACATGTCTATTGAATAACCACATAGATCTAAAGAATAATAAGTTCAATAGAGGGGCTCTTTACTCGTGACACTCTAAATGATATCTGTGCATTTCTGGTCATGCAAGCCATCAAAGAGAATAATAAAAATCTACTGCAAATTGTATAAATTTTTGTTTTATTTTTAAGTGTACCTTAGACAGAAACTTCTCAAAAAGTCAGGATCTAAGCCTGTCCAAAACTTATTTATTTCACTAGGCATCAATTTAAACACAGACATTCTCTTTTTGGGAGGGAAATTGAAAAAAAAAGCTTTTGCATGTATTTATTACAAATTAATTTTACCCCAAATCAGCAAGAAGGTTTATGACTTAAGAAACACTTTATGACAAGGTAGAAGATAGGTAGGTTGGTAGGTGGATAGACAGACAGTGCTTCCTCCAGCTACTCTGTCACTGGTTTGCTGTTTATTGATTTTCATTCAAGTGGTGTTACACCAGCATTCAGCACTGTGTGAAAACAGAGCATATCAATTAATCTCTCTGTCTACCTATTCTTTAATCTACTTATTATCTTATGTCTGTGCATATAAATATGTTGCACAGAGACACAATATTGCCTGCATGTAAAATCAATAGCTAGATGACAAGCAAATGATGGATTAACTGAGGGCAGGAGGATTTAAACTTTAAAAGTAAAGAACAGAAGAGCTGGCTTAGGCTGGCTTTAGCTGGCCCTGCTCCACCTTTCTCTTCTGACTCCTGAGCTACCTCTCACCTTCTGGGGCCAGGCTTCCCACAGCGTCCCTAGGCTGATGCCTAAAGAGCACCTTTCAAATAAATCTGGGGTCTGTCATGCCCTTTCCTTCCCTGCAGCGTTGTGTGGCAGCACTTCCCTCGGAGGGAAGGAGAGGATGTGTGTGTGGGGCAGAGAGGGGAGGAGGCAGGAGGTGTGCAACTTCAAAAGTAAGCCAATTCAGAGCACTCAGCCTAAAGCAAAGAAATTAAGGGCTGTGATTGTCCAGCTGATTGGTAGAGGAGATGAAATCCATACGGTGGTCTCGGCACACTTCCTAGTGGCCAGGTGCCTGTGTGGTGGATAATGCAGCCAGTATCCCATCTAAGCAACTCCTGACATTTTCTTATTAGAGCTGGCCTTAGCTCCCCATAGCCAGCAGAACACACAGCATGTGACTGTCTGCTGCTCTCACTGCCACACGTTTGGAGCACTGTTACTGCAACCACAGATAAATCAGATATCCTAATAGTAAGATTAACATTTGTGATACTCCCTCACTGCCCTTTCTGGCAATGTGCTGCAAGCTGGCTGCACATTGCTGCTCCAGCCACTGAAAGGTGAGGTTGGGCTCAAACAATGGCTCAGATCCACAGGAAGTGTCACAGCTTGTCATGTACAATTTTTTCACTGCGTTAGAGCTGAAGGGTGTTTAATAGCATTGCCTTTCTCCCACGCATGAGTGGAAAAGGCTAACTCACTCTTCCTCTTTCCTACCCATTCTGCCAGCTACACATTTCTCCACTTTGGCTCAGGTCCACAGCATCTGACACCCTCTACTCCTTCTAAAACCCTTCCTATTTGAAAAGTGGGGAAGGGGGAGGGAGAGAAGGTGTTTTGTTGGACTGGATGCTGCCAATCATCAATGCAGTTCAGTTTTCATGAGGAAAATTTCAGTGGAAGTTGAACTCCTCTGGTATGTGCTCTCTTTTCATTTCAGTCTTGAGAAGCTCTGAAATTATATTTGCAGCAATTCAAAGTCACACACTACAGCTGCCAAAGTCACACACAACAGCAACAAATGCTGAGCCTTTATTCACGACTAGCTTTGCTAGTCCTGGTGACACCGTATGGAAACATGCTGCAAAAACATTGTACAGAACTATCATTCTTCACCCACCTAGCAAACACAGATGATCAATGCTAATTTATTACCTTTATTAATGTCTTTATTAATACCTTTTTAAATACACTGCAATGCACAGGGTGGGGAGGAAGCTGTGCTGTCTGGAGAGAAACCTGGGTTATAATTAGATGCAAAAAAATTCTTTCCCGTGAGGCTGGTGAGGCTCTGGCACAGAGAAGTTTTGGATGCCCCATCCCTGGAAGTGTCCAAGGCCAGGCTGGATGGGCCTTGGAGCAACCTGGTCTAGTGGGAGATGTCCCTGTCCAGGTTACAACACAAGGCTTTCTATGATTCTATGAAAGATCCCAGACTACAAATTGACTCCTCGGATTTCTGCTTGGCATGTGCTCTTGCCCTGTAATAGCAGGGCTGCAAACCAGCTGATTATTGCCAAGATCTCAGACTCATCCCAGCTGCCCTTTTGTCACTGTGCCCCACAGACAAATTCATCCACTGCACCTTCACGTTTTCCCTGCTCATGAGTCAAACTACCAAAGGCACAGAACAAAAGAGCAAGGAAGCTGCTCCACCTTGCACAAGCTGTAAAAGAAAATAAATCCCAGCAACTCTCCCATCAGCTGAGAAGGGGAAATACATTATTTTCCTTCTCCAGCAATGCTTCTCCTGCCACTACAGATCTCCTTACTATTCACCACTGGGTCAAAGCTGTTCCCAGCAGCAGAGACAAGTTATCCAACAGCCCCCCCAGCCAGCTGTGCATTTCCCTCATAATAAGCCTGGCAATCAGCTGAGAGTCTGGTGAAGGATGCTGACCTCAGAAAATCCTTTGCAAACCAACCTGTACAATGGCAGTGATGTATTGCTGGAAGTGCAGTTTTGTGTTTGGGAGGAAGTCGTGTCTACTAAAAGCTCTGACACCTGATTTGCCTGCAAACAATGCAGCTCCTTCTGCAAGGAATGTCCTCATGCCTGTGCTGGAAGAGGAGACAGACAGGGAGAGAGCTGTGACACAGTGAGCTAGCTGAGGAAACCAGCAAGGAAACCGAGAGCTGGAGTGTGAAGGAGTTTGAACAAAGGGCAAGGGCTGGGCAAAATGCCTTCAGAGTCATCAAAACTCCTCACAGGCTCTGATTCAAACTGGGAAAGCATAATTTCAATGTATTTTAATTTTGTTGTTGTTTTTCTTCTTGGTCATTTTCAGATGGGGTCGTCCTATTAAACTGGATGCAGATTCTCATTTGTGATTTTTATTAAATACAGCATTCAGCTATTTAGTATAAATACACTGGAAAGTTTCCTCATGCTCAAATTGCATGTCTGTGGGTTGAACAGCCACGCACTTTTTCTTTTCACTTCCTTTCATTTCATTGACAAAAAGCACTGACTTTTTGTTTGAGATTAGCTGGAGGTGATTCTTAGAATAATTTGGCTGATCTACCCCTCCTAGCCAAATTTCTTTATTCATACATTTTTGTGTGAATTTGTGGCAGTCTCAGAATTCATAACTTTTGCTTTGAAAATCTGTACCATCTACTTCTAGGAAAACTGCCTATAAATTACTACTAGACAAGATCACAATCAGATGTTTCCTTCTCTGCTGTTTCTTTTTTACATTTCCTACAGTACCACTAACGTTACTTCCTTTTAGGTCTGTGTCCTGAAGAAGCAGCCATGAGAAACTGACTTTAGAAAAGCAAGTGAAAACTGTTTCCAGTCTGTAAACCTGGAGCTGAGCAGGATAATAAAAAGAGGACACAACAGACAATAAATAAACAGCTGGTGCTATTCTGATTAGACCACTCATGCAATTATTTCTGTATCCTCTTTGGGATATTAATAGGAAAAGTTTGTGAATAGGAACTAATAGAATGTTAATAAGACTAAAGGTTATAATGATGGATGCAAATAACTGTGAATTGCCCAGAAATCTTCCATCCTTGTTCATTAAGAAGAAATTTGCTTATACCATCAATTTTTTATAATCTTCCTAAATTTATTCTCTGTTCACCTGTGTGTCTACCTTACCTCAGATAATAATGTGAAGAGATTTATAAGTCATCCTGACTTATGGGGTGGTAAACATTTTTCTTCTGGGGAAATATTGGCTAAGAACTGGTATCTTAAAATAGTCCCATTTCTTTCCCTTTTAAATCACAAGAGAGAGTTCACTGTTTGTACCTCAGCTGAGGCCTCTTGACTTTTGGCATTAGCTGGTCAAGTTTGCAGTAACACAAGCTGGTTTATCAAATAATTATTTCCTTGTGGCATTTAGTTTTCATTTTATTCCTTCTAGGACCTTGGTCTTTGTGAGGAATATGGCTCTTGGTCTCCAGGAGGAATAAGACTGGGATAAGAAGTCCAACGTCCATCCCATCACACTGATATCATGTGACAGTTCGCTGCAGAGAATACATTTTCTTTGATCTATTTTAAACTTTCTCCTTTTTTCTTTTATTTCTGAAAGTCCCCTTGTTTTCCTGAGGTCAAAGAGGAGAGTGATACAGTTCACTTTGGTAGTCCAGCACCTATCAGACATGATTGCATCTGATCCTTGACACATGGGTGAGTGGATAATGTCCAGGACTACATAACCAGAGATGGATTAAAGGGGGAGTGACAAAGTAGATTCCCATGCCAGACCATCCCTGAAAAGGACATGACCATCCCAAACTGGCCAAAGACAGCCAGATGCAGCTGGCCAGTAGAACAAGCTTTTGGGTCAAGGATGGAGAGAGATCACAGCCATGTACCAAAATACCATGAGCTCTGGATTTGGCTGGACATGAAGCTGGACATTTCTGTGGTCATGAGCCCCACAGAACTTCCTTTGTGTAATTTCATCTAAAAACACAAGTTCTCATCTGAGAACGCAAAAGACTGTGTGAGCACTGCAGAAGGGCAAGCAGAGGACTTATTCTAATAAAAGACAAGGCAGCGATTATGAGCCAGTCTCAGTTTCACTTTGAAGCCTAGAAACACACTGAAACACATTACTCACTGAACCATTTGTAAGCAAGCCAGGGAGTAATAAGATAGAAGATGAAACATGAGTTTGTGAAGAGCAGATCATGTCAAATCAATCTAATTCCCTTTAATGCCAGGATAGTTGGCATAATGGATGGAGGGAACATAAAAATCTGATATAACAAAACTATTCTAAGGTTTGTAGCACATTCCTGTAAGTCATTCTTATCAGCAAGCATGCTTCTGAAGCCTGGGTGTGATCACTGAAAAGCAGGTGCAGAACTAGTTCTAAAAAATACTCCAAGTAGTGTGGCAGAGATGTCCCAGAGTTTGAAAACCACTCGATGACAGACTGGGCAGTACCTGCATAGAACCAGCACACAATGCTATTGAGAGAGAGCTTTCAGAAACTCCAGAAAAGATCAGGATTTATGTTTTCTGCGTAAAATGGAGAAATGGTCAGAAATCCAAAGAAATTGTGTTTATCCCAGGTAACCATGGAAGTGGCCTGGTAGGGCAGGGCTTTGAGCAAACTGGTCTCAGGTAAGGTGTCCCTGCACATGGCAGGGGTGTTGGATGAGATAGTCCTTAAGGTCCCTTCCAACCCAAACCATTCTGTAGTTCTATGAAACCTACGCTTGGGAGCTCAGAGACATAAATTCCTAACAGGTGGGAGCTTTCCAGCAGGAGAGGTATAAATGTACTGAAGAGAGATGGCAGTAGAAAACATCACCTGAAAGGAGAGTTTCCAGAAATAAGATTTGTTCGGTCAAAAGAGGAGGAGGTTCAGGGAGGACAATCAAGCTTTCCTCACATGCAGAAAAGGTTGTTTTAGTGATGATGGTAGTAATTGTTTCCCAGTGGCACTGAGGATAGGACAGGAGAAAAAAAGGGGTTCAATCTGCTGCAGGAAGGATTTAGGTTATCTACTCAGAGTGCATGCTGAATAACAAGTCCCATAATCACAGAGTCTGGATATTAAGGGAGGTTGTGGAATCTTGCTCCATAACCTTTAAGACCACAGTAGATGGATATCAGCTTAGGTATGTCTAGCTGACACTTTTGAGCAGAGTGGGACTAATGTCATCTTGTCTGCCTGGACAAAAGCATGAAGCATCTACATGGAAGGAAGACAACACACCCTGTATTTGAATGATCCCATTTTTCTCCAGGATGAATATGACACTTTGCTTCAGATTTCTGTAATATTATAACAGCTTTCATATTCATTTTCCTCATGTTAGACAAGTTTCATCAGGGACTATAGTGATAGGACAGGGAGCAATGGGTTCAAATTGAAAGAGGGGAAAATTAGGTGAGATAAAAGGAAGAAATTCTTTACTGAGAGGGTGGTGAGGCCCTGGCACAGGTTTCCCAGAGAAGTTATGCGTGCCCCATCCCTGCTGGAGTTCAAGGTCAGGTTGGATGGGCTTGGAGAAATCTGGTCTAGTGAAAGGTGACCCTGCTCATGGTGAGCTCCCTTCCAATCCGTTCTGTGATTCTATAATTTTATTAAATTGTTCTTGTCTTTTGGATTTTTTTCTTAGAGGCAGTAGAAAAATTAGAAAAAGATGGGCCCTTACAGAATTAATTCACATATGAGCTCTTTTGAATGGTAGAAGGGAATTTCCATTGCTCTTGTCTGATTTCCCATGTGGACTTGTGTGAAATCCACATCAGCACTAAGTCCAAGTTGGTCAGGTAAAGCATGATTTTCAGAAAGGTATCTAACCATATTATGAGAAACAGGAGAAAGAAGAAAAAAAACTTTATGAATTTAGCAATTTGTCCTGAAGTTGGTCTTACTGACTAAAACACAAGTGAGATTTGTGAGTCTTCATTTTTCAGCTGTAGCTTTTTCTTACATCTCTTTCTGCTGAGTTATTTTGGAAGACTTTTTCCTAAAATGAAATTCACCAAGGGATCTGTTAAGAAAATAAGTCCTCAAGATTTTGTTGGTCTGGGATAAGGGCAACTGCAACCTCAGAAGTATAATTACATTAATTTTTCATTCTTGGCCGAGGTTCGATCTGAGCTGTAGTGGCTGGAGGCAAGTTTAATTCCCTCCATGTGTTCAATGAAAAGAATCCATTGGAAGACTGTCACTCCCTTGGCATATGACTTTTTTCACTCTGTGATACCATGAGGTCTTTTATTCCATTTCACTTCACAGTCTCTCCATTGAAAAGCTGTGATTTCTTGGCACAGGCAAACACAATATGAATAAAGCCTTTATGCTTTCTCATCTGAGATGTAACTAAAAAGTTTGAGATGGTGCTTAGAAATTCTACATTTTCATACTAGATCATCCAACAGAATGTTCCCATGAAGTGCTGGAATGTCATTTAAGCTGAGTCAGTAAAAGAAAGAAAAAGAAATATCCTGGGCAGGAAGGAAAGGAGAGGAGAGGAGAGGAGAGGAGAGGAGAGGAGAGGAGAGGAGAGGAGAGGAGAGGAGAGGAGAGGAGAGGAGAGGAGAGGAGAGGAGAGGAGAGGAGAGGAGAGGAGAGGAGAGGAGAGGAGAGGAGAGGAGAGGAGAGGAGAGGAGAGGAGAGGAGAGGAGAGGAGAGGAGAGGAGAGGAGAGGAGAGGAGAGGAGAGTTACATTTCTCTGCCATTTCTGGAGGGTGAAATTGAGAGCATGAAACTATTAGTTTGGTGGCCCGTGCATCAGAAAAAGGATGAAAGCTGCCTGATAACTGTCCAGAAAATTGGCCTCTTTTGCTATGAGTTGTTTGTAGAGATTTATTTAGAAAAAAAAAAAAATCCAGACTACTGATTAAATAAAATCTTGAAATCAAGATGCACTTACAGCCAATGAAGGTGAAACCCTCTCATTTAATACTTCTATTCTTGTAGGGGTTTGGAAATATGAATGGGACTCAAGTATCTTTGGAAACAAACAAGTAGGAAAAATAAGGAGGGAGCAGAGGGATGTGATACTTGGGAAAGAGAAAATCATGTGAGCTCAAGCTAAGTTGGCTGATGAGGCAGTGGTGCCCACTGGTGAGGTTCTGCAAGGTTCTCTGGAGGATGCACAGTTATTCTCCACTGAGACACAGGAGCTGGGGGTCCCTTTGTGCCTTTGGCCACACCACCCAGTGATTTAGTAAGAGACCCAAGAAACTAACTACAAGGGGGTTTGTTTTCAAAAGAAAGTATTTCAGGTGCTGGCTTGTATTTCTGGTGAAAATGGACGCGTTGAAGTGTGAGTTACTCAGCTCTGGCTGGATGTGACCTACCTCTGTCAGGGATCTGGAGGGGTCCGGGGATCAGAAATGTAAGCCCTGGCTGGACCAGCTGGCTCAGGGATTAAGAGTGATGTCTGGGCCCTACACAAGAGGAGCTGTACCCAGAGTTCTGCACTGCAAACCCATTCCTAAGTGGCACTTTGCATGCAAAGGGCTCAGTCTCCCCAGGACACCCCATGAGAACTGTGTCCTGGAGCCAGTTCTCCATGTGCTTCATACAAGGAGGGGCATAATCCGACTGGGAGTAATTTAAAATACAGAAACAAGCCAGGAGCTTGGCTAGCCTTGGCTTCTGGGCCTCCTTCAGAGCAAGGGACCTTAATGCTTGTCTAAATCCTCTGCTACTCAGGTCTTTAATCTCCATGGGTCTCTTTTCCCCACCCATCAGATGAGGATGCCTTTGCTCTTCAGTTTATCTATTTAAAATTTAGCCCTAATGTAGCTCTAGTGCATGGAACTAGTTTCATTTTATGCCAGAGCTAGAAGAAGGTAATTAAACTCTACCTGTATTTGTCTAGATGGTTATGTATCCTAAATACACATTCCTCAAAGAAAGCTTGACAGCTTCCGCTTTCCTGCCTAATTTCTCATCAAACTAAGGGACATAAATGCTTTCCTTTCTTTTCTTTGTTCTTTTTTTTTTTTTTTCGGCCTTTCATTCTGAGTAACAAACAGAGAAGGAAATTATGACATTCATACCTCCAGAACAGGACAAATGAGCATTTCCTGCCTCAGAAAATCACCTTCTTCACAAGTTCTGTTTAAGCACCCGTTTGACAGCTGTCAGTTTTCTACATAAAACATGAGTTGGAAGAAACAAATATATTCTTGGTCTTTAGCAGTGTGCTATTTATACATGAGAAAAAATATCAGGTCATTTATATTGACACCTACCAAAACTGCAATTTCCTTTTTAACAAATGACATGACAAAGAAAATTCTGAAACACATTAAGTAGCAGAGAAGTGTCCTTACTTGATGCTTCATAAATGTTTTTGCGTCATAAATACCTACCAGTAAAAGTTTAATAAAGACTCACCTTCAATTCAGCTGTAAGAAACTAAAGTAGATACCTTTGTATTTTTGTTTTGCTATCAAAATGACTGAGAAAGAATAAGTATTTAGGCCTTAAAGACAGAGTTCAGTACAGAGTAATGTTAACACAGTCACCTGAAATTATTCTTACTCCCTAATGGGTCTTGGCTAAGTAGTAAGTATTCATCTGACCTCAATTGCTTAAAATAGCCTGCCAAAGCCAGAAACAATGACAACTGTAAGGTAACGCTGATATGTAACTACCATAAGTGTCAAGGGAAGCTGTACAAATGAGGAGAAAATGAAGCTCTGGCTTGGTTTCAGCTGGGATAGAGTTAATTTTCTTCCTAGTAGCTAGTTAAGTGCTGTGTTTTGAATTAAGTATGAAAATAATGTTGACAATGCATTGATGTTTTACTTGTTGCTTAGTGCTTACCCTAAATCAAGGACTTTCAGTTTCCCAGGCTCTGCCAGGGAGGATCCGCACTGAAAGCTGGAAGGGAGCATGGCCAGAACACCCACACTGGCCAAAGGGATATCCTATACCATGAAATGTCATGCTCAGTGTATAAACTGGTAGGAGTTGTCCAGGAGGGGACAATCAGAGCTTGGGATGGGCTGGGCTTTGGTCAGCAAGTGGTGACCAATTTTGTTAGGCATCACTTACCTTACTTGGATTTTATTCCTCTTATTTTCATCTCCCTTTTTATTGCAATTCTGATTAATGTCATTGCTGTTGTTGTTATTATTATAATTACTATACTGTACTTTATTTCAATTATGAAACTGTTCTTATCTCAACCCACAGTTTTTACTTTTTTCTGGCTTTCCTCCCCATCCCTCTGAAGACCAGCAACTGAACAGCCATGTGGTTCTTACTTCTTGTCTGGGCTTAAACCATGACAATCTCATATTATCTTGGCTCTCATCTCCTGTCTGATAAAAAAAAAAAAAAACATAACTATCAACTAGGCTAGCTACCAGCCACAGATCTTTCCCCAGTCTAATATTCAAAGAACCTTGATTAACAAGAGAGGTGGTAGAAACAATACCAGCAGCAGAGCTGGTGAAGTATGATCCCTCTGTACTCTGCAGAGCCTTAATGAAAAGCTGGAATGACACCTCTGATCATAATATCTTTACCATTTCTCCAGCAGAAATTTGCCCCTCCTTCCCTGCAGACATAAACATTTCCCACTGTATCTCCCTTCTGGCACTTTATTAGCAAGGTGACAACATGGACATTACATGTAAGATTTACAGCCTTTGGTTGATAGAGAATTTAGTTATCTAGTCAAAACCATTTGTGTGAGATCTGTCAATGCTTAGAGAAAGAAAAGGTCATTCATGCAACCAGTAGGTGTTTTCCACAGGAGAAAAAATTTCCCTACTGAAGTGTCTGAAGTGTCTGAATACAGAAGGATAATTTCCCTGCTGAAGAGCTTGACTGTGAGAGACAAATACCCTGGGACAGGTTTGTGTAGTCAGAGACGGGGAAGACACTGAAAACTGAAAACTGGGGCCTGAATCCTTGGATTTAAACCAATCTTTCATCAGTCCTCTAACATGAAACAGTTAATCAGAGGTGGATATGAGCAGGAAAAGCACAGTGATGCCACTGCACGGTTTTTGCACCAGCACAAAGGTGGCAATGAGACAGGAACCATTTCTGCAGAGCAAGCATGAAGCACACCATCCTACCAATGTTCTACAGCACAGAAGTCTCAAACATACCCACCAGTATTGTTGTTTAGGGTGTCATGGAGTTTGTAAAAAACACTGTGTGTTTCATGCTACGAGAGTTCTTTTCAGCCATTATCTTTAGTTCTGCAATAAGTTTTCTAGAATCATTACCCATTTAGACTTCCAGGACTGGGGTTCCCCTGAGGTTGGATTTATCTCCTTATCTTAAAGCATCTATAACACTGATGCCTACATCTAAGCTAGTCATCCTCAGTTCCCTTTAGAGTCAATTGAGAGGAAGAGGCGTCTGGAGAAAGTGATTCATCTCATCCTAATATAGATATCAAACAAGAATCAGATTAATTGCTCTCTAGAGATACCTGGCTATCTCTATTGACAATAAAAGCAGCCTAGAGTGACTAACTCAGACTTACCTGCCTATGTGCTGGTTGCCTACAGTTAGCTGAGATAAATCCCAGCCAGAGCTTCCTTTGATCAAGCAATTCAACCACTATCATGAAATGTAACAGATAAGAAGGGCAAAAGTGGATGAACAGGAAGGACAGAGTAATTGTGTGTTACCCGATCAGGAATAAACACACCAGTGAAGGGTTTCATAATCTTACCCTAGCCTGAAGATATCTTACTTTCCATTTGTCCAGAGTGAACCTGAGGGGAACGCTGTATCTGTCCTCAGGAGCATGCTCCTATCTCTTCACGGTAGCCTCCGTTTGTAGATCAGAG
The DNA here is from genome assembly GCF_015832195.1 of Motacilla alba alba. Taxonomy (NCBI): domain Eukaryota; kingdom Metazoa; phylum Chordata; class Aves; order Passeriformes; family Motacillidae; genus Motacilla; species Motacilla alba. Next base: position 4,681,857 of record NC_052031.1, on the reverse strand, counting down.
CTGGGGATTCCCTGAGCTGACTGGACTCATCAAAGCCTCTCTCAGCAAGTGTGAACATTACGAATTACAGCCCCCTGAAGGTCTCACCCCTGACCTTCTGCTTCAGGACTTGAGTGGTTTCTGCTTGGAGTTCAGATTTTCATTGATGATCCAGCCTCGTTGTGCCATTGAATGAGAAACAAAAAATTGAATGAGAGAAAACTTGAATTAGAGTAAAAAAGAAATCTCGGAAATATGGAGGGGTTTCCCCTTCTTTATTTTGTTTTTACATCAGTATTATCCCTGTCATGATTTGAAAATGATGCTGAACCAAAAAAGGAGGAAATTAATCCTCCTCTTCACATGCAGTTCCTAAGGGACAAACTTACAAGTCTGTCTGTCCAGTCTTGGACCAAATCAGATCCAAGACTGGTGCAAATCTCTATTTCAAGTACTTTTTCAGCTCTCTAGGAAAATCTGCTGTTTAGCTGTCTTTTCCCAAATTTAATTTTTTCAATTTCTTCTTATCCTACAATAAAAAAATCAAACCAAATACCCTCAGCCTGTGTTGGCAGTTAGAAAGAAGGGAAAAGGAATAAATCTGGCTTCAAAAACTTTTGACAGTTGGCGTGGTAATGAGCCCATTCCGACTGAAATTACCTCATTGCTGCTCATTTTTCCTGGCTACCAATCGATTTACGAACCTCTTTTAACATCTAGAGAAGTGTTAATGAATCAAGTGTTTAAAAATAACATACACCAGGAGGTTGTAAATTACAGCCCCAGCATCCTTTGAATGAATTCACATCCCCCATTTCCAGCACCCACCTGGTACCCGTCTGCTGCAACATGGGTGTTCATGCAGGGTCTGAATTTATTATCCACAAATATGTGTTTGGGGTTCCACCAAGCCTTGACTCATCAGCATCCAGCTCAGCTGTCAGCTCTGACACAGCAGAAGAAGGGGGAGAGAAAACAGTGGTCATGGGGGGGTGTCACAGCCTTAAGGAGATGAAGCAGAGGAGGACCAAGGCCAGCTCTGGCCGTCCTGAAGGAATGCCAGAGCAGCAGCACGCAGAGGTCAGTGTTGAATCAGTGCACCTCACACATTTCAGGCCCTCTCTGGAAGTGGATCAGGTACCATTTAGTGTGGTTAACTAAAGCACCACCACTGGATGTTTTCTAGAAAATTTAGAAAACTCAGCAAACCTAAAAGGGAGAGGTTGACTCGCAGACTGAGACATCAGTAACTTGATGTTGTAGCAGAAAATAATAAATGCTTTCCTGAACATCACACCCGCTGTGTGTAACTGAAAGTAGCAGCAATGCAACTGTACTTGGAACACGAGACTTTGCTTTCAGGCTGAGCATCATTCTTCAAAAATAATGCTGACAGAGTAGAAGGAGCCAAGACGAGAACAAAAAGAAAGGTTTAAAATTAGGAGAACCAACAAAAAAGGTTGATGGGGCAGAGTTTCTAAGGCCAGTGGTCATCTCACCTATTCCCCCTGTAGCGGTGACATGGAGCAGGTTTGAGCCAGGTTTAAATAAAATCTGGGCACAGCAATCCTCTTCACCCTGCTTCTCCAAGGGCTTTTCAGAAAGCAGCCTTTATAAACAGAAACAGTGTCGTGTTTGAAAGCCAACTCTTGCCTGTCCCTTTGTCCCATCAAACCAGACAAACCTTACGGATTCAGCCCAGCCCAAATGGAGGATAAATCAAGACTGGAAAATTATTCTGTAGGACTCCTGGGAATGATCAAGTCAATCCTTCTCCTAATGATGTCAATGGCAAAGCATGCAATGACTGAGGTGGCGAGAAACCAGGCTTTAAATCTCTTTAATTAGAATATAAGAGTAATTTTTGGTGACACTTTTCTTGGTGGTGTATGTATATACATATATGTCTACTTCTTAATGAAGGAGTTGGATTCTCATTCAAAACCAGCACACTGGCACTCAGGAAGGCAGACTACATTAAAAATGTTACCAAGATTAAAAGACAAAAACCAAACCAACCAAACAAAAAATAATGGAGAACAACTGAATTTTGTGATTCAGTGATAACATTTACACATCTCACCTCTTGGCCCCGAGGACTAGTGCTTCTCCCACCAGGCACTTTGTTCCATCTTAAAATCTAAAGGCAATCAGCAAGTGGAAGCAAAAGGCCATCACTCACTCATTTGAGTCTTCCCTTGGCCACCAAATAAAGCTCATGTTATTCAAATATGCAGAAGAGCTAGGATGGCATGTGAATGAGTGAGGAGCCCAACACAAACCACTTCATTGTTCTCTGGTTCATACCTAAAAAAATTACTGGTTTCAGACTGTGAGCAAAACTCTCTCTTGTCTCAAGGGAAAAAAAAATATTCCTAAGCCCACTTAAAAAATATAAGTTCTATGAAAACCAGGATAGACTAGATTTCATGCAAAGCGTCAAGACGGATTTTGTTTCTGCCCAAAAGAACCTTCTGCTTTTGTGCAGATAGATGCAAATGCTGAAAAATTCTCTGTTTTCATGACTTTACTCCAGGTTTACAGTGGTGTAATCAAGGACTGAATTTAACTCATTGTGTTATTATTTTTCAATCCAAATCACCTCTTAGTAAAATAAATGCATTGAAAGGCTCACTGTGGGAAAAACAGCACCTGTCAACCAAAGGGGTTTTCTGAAAAGTAAAAAAGAGACTTATATTTTTTATGAAAGTCGACAAAATTTAGGTCGTTGGTTAAAATGCCAAGATATCTTCGATAACACATTAACACACCTATAAAAACAAAAGTTCACTCAAAAATTCCAATAAATGGTCCTTAGGTTGTATAAGAGCCATACAGCTGCAAAAACATCAAACATGTCTCTGATAGATTTTAAAGCAGCAGTCAAAGAAAATTCTTGTATACAACTTCTAAATCAGTTTTAATTTGTCCTTTTAAATTTGAACTCCTCGTTAATTAAAAAGCAAATATTCAGATTTTGAAGGGCAGACATCACTCTGTCCTCAGTCTGAAGTTTTCATGTAGATCCCAATAAGTGCCCAAATTTCTTCTTTAGCTAGACAAATATGAGACAGAAAAAAGAAATAAAAGAGGGGGGAAATTGTGGGTGAAAATAGTCCAAAAACACATCCTCAGCTGATGTAAATCTGCTTGGTGCTAATGAAGTGTGCAGGGTTACATCAGCTGAGGGATTAATCCAGGTCTCACCCTGAACACAAATTGAAAGCTGAGAAATTCCAAATGCCATCATGATATGAACACATTGAGAAAATAAAAAGGTAAACTGAAATAATGAGGGAAATCAAGTCTCCACATTAAACAAGGCCCCATCACACACTCAGTGAAATCCAAGCCAAAAAGTAGATTCCAACACAGCTTGTTAGGAGCACAACAGTTTTCCAAACATTTACATTCATATTTTACTGGACAATGTATGGCCTGAGTTCCTATTAAGCCATTATTACATTTTGCAGACATCATTTTGACACATTTTTGAGCAGGCTGGAAGCCCTTGTTTATTCAGCTTTCCCCTTGGGCACTTCAAGAAGTTATTCTCCTGTAATTCCAGTTCTGCTTTGCCTAGGTACACCTTTTACAGTCATAGTTGTGTTATTAACTCAATGACTGACTGACAAAAGTGACTGGATTTTGAAACCTTGCCATCAAAGCCACTCTATCCACACAATGGTGACAGAAGAGTCCATAGAAGGGAAATGTAAAGGGAACAAAAGACATTTTAAGCAAGGGGGGAAATTTGCCCAGATCTTCAAAACTAACTTCTTGTAAAGACAACAAAAAAAAGTTGTAGATAGGCTACCAAAAATCCCACCAACTATCAGTGTCCCCACATAAGCCGTACATTTTCTCCCCTTGGTGCTTCTTTGTGCCTCTAAAATAGAGATAGACCATCAAAGAGCACCTGACTTCCACAGACCTCAGTCAGATTAGAATTCATGGTGCTTCAAGCATTGATAGTCATGCAGAGCATTTACTGCCATCAGTAATAGCTCAAAAAGAGACTTCAAGCACGAGCATGCTGTCTGGAATAGATGGAGACAAAATAATAAGGTGTCCTTTAGGGTTATAAGGTTTGAACTAATTTCAGCATGGGTACACAAGGCAAAAGTCTTGTTGAAGGCAAAGCCATGAGCATGGCATAAAAATGGCCGTGTCTTGTGAAACCCAAGGTCTAGCTGGCATTAACCCTGTCTTCAGCAAAGTTCAACAGGAAGAACCAAGCATGAGGCATGAGCAAGGAAAAGTGAGACCTGTATTCCTAGACAACTGTTTTCTATCCTTCTATCAAACTGGTTCAAGGCCTTCCCAGCTTAGAACTAAACAACCCCAGAAGAACTTTGATGGGTTTGTGAATCTACCATCTGCAAGGTCTTGTGGAGGACATTCCCAAGGTTCAGACACATGTTGTAAGAGTAACCTTTTATTTCTGTTTTTGTTGTTGTTGGCACTAACTCGTGCCAGTGAGTTATTTTACATTCAGCTTATTTTATTGGGGGGAAAAAAAAGATAAAAAATCCCTCATTTTCCTTCTCCATAAATGGAGAAGTAACCTCTGTTATGTCAGCTCTTTTGAAGGGTGAACAGTTTTCATCTAGTTATTCTAGCTATTCTATTTTCTTTTTTTTAGTTCTGTCATATCTTCTTTGAAATGAGGAAAACCATCACTGCACACAATATTCAAAGTGTGGGAGCCAGACTGGCTCAAGGCCAGGCTGGACAAGGCCCTGAACAATGTGATCTAGTGAGTGGCATCCCTGGCCATGATAGGGGGTAAGAACCAGGTGATTTTTGAGGTTCCTTCCAACCCAAATCATTATATGATTTTATTCCATTATTTTATGATTATAGATTTATTCAGAGACATATTTATGTTTTCTAGTTTGTTCTCTATTGTTTTCTTAGGAGGTATCAAAACCTAAATTACTTTTTGACACCTATCAAGCTTTGATCTGATATTTTTATCAAAATACAGTTCCAAATTCAGTATTTCTGAGTAACAAAATGTCAGTCTCAGGGTGGAACCTGAATATAAATTCCCAGCATATCCCAAGATCTGGGTATTGATACAGCTCTGAATTTCTCAGAGGAAGTATTATCACTTCCAGAGACAGAAAACCAATATCCTGGATACAAAGCTCATCAAATTCATGACCAAATGCAAGATCTGCAGAGCTCCAGATCTCAGTTTAAAGGCTCTTGTCTATATTTTAAAAATATTGCTGCTGTCCTGTTGAAAGCTAAGACACAATAGGTATATTCAACTAAGGACTGACAAAATATGTATTTCTCCTCAAAAATGTATAAGCAGAAACTACCTAAAGTTTCAGAGTGAACAATTGACTTTTTACTGATATTTGTAATCCTCTCTGAGCAAAGTCTAGAAAGAAGCTTCTGACTGACCTTCTTCCACAGGAAGATTCCAGTTTCCAGAAGGAACCTTTAAAGATATTCCCCACTATGCTACAAACTCTGGGCTCAGTTATACTCACACTATGTCCTTTTTGATATATGTCTGCAAGAAGGCCTTGGAAGAGGTATAAACCTAATGGAATATTTTCCTTTCAGACATAAAACTATGCAAGGCAGAATTTAAGAGCATCTAAAACAGGACTTTTTAATGTTTTCTGGTTTTCTTCCAATGTATCTAGCAATACTTATGAAACACTTTGATTTTTGTGCCATCAAACCCATTCAGAAGTATGGGTTAAATTTTCTTTACCATTGCTTAAAGAGATTAGAAAGAAACTTGCTCCTTATATTATGATATATTTTACTCTAAAATCAGTGAAGTTTTACTGACTGAAGTGAAGCAGTCTTACAAGTGGAACTATCCTGGATGGTGCATATTCATTTTCATATCAAGGCAGAAAGATAAGATGGCAAAGAATCCTATAACATTAATTAAAAGGGATATGATGAGAATTAGGCTTCATGTGGCCAAAAGCAAAAGTTTACAACACAGAAATCTACAGCACATCTAGAGAGTGTTTAGACTCCCTAGAAAATCAGTGAAGAGAGAAGAATTAGGCACTTCCAGGCTGAAATTCATTGCATCATTCTAAACAAGGAATCTAAAATTAGCAATATGAATCACGCTCCAAAAATTAAATTTTTTCTTCAGTCTATATAAAGAATCTGAAAGAGATGAGCTCAGATGAGGGCCTCTACTCAGGAAATACTTCAAGTTAGCTGGGATGATTTCAGTTCCTCTTTCCTTGCTAACTTAAAACATTTTAGATTGGTAGTATCCTGATTTAGGGAATTGCACAAAATATTCATGACAGGTGATGTGACGGCATCTAGGTAATTGGAATTGCTATCATTGACTTTAAAGGCATGAATTTTACCTGGGACGGAGCCTGTCCCTCCTCAGTGTAGCTGAATAGGAGTTCAACATTAAGCAAAACTAATTGTTGAGATCCCTGTGAAATCAATGGAGAGGCACAACCCTGATTTTAGTCACTCTGTACTGAAAAGCTGTCCAAGGAATGTGGGATGAATATAAAACTGCTGGTGTCCATGTCTCCAAGTAAGAATAGCAGGAATCCAGAGAACTAGTTTATATCAGAATCCTAAATTTTAGAAAGATAAAATTAATCCATACCTAGATTATTAGATTAATCCATACCTAATCCATACCTAATCCATACCTAAGATTAATCCATACCTAGTCTCTGTTTTAGTCACTGTATTTCTTCTTTTTCTTGTTTTAGAGAAAATATTAGTTGTAGTATTTAGAATAATAGTTGTAATATTTAGATGATAGTTGTAATAGTTATACAATAATAGTTGTAATATTTAGAAAGGAATGGAACCATAAAATCACAGGATGGTTTGGGGTTGGAAGAGACTTCAAAGCTCATCTCGTTCCATCGTCCTGCTGTGGGCAGGGACACCTTCCACTAGATTGCTCCAAGCCCTGTCCAACCTGGCCTTGGACACTTCCAAGGATAGTGCTTCCACAACTTCTCTGGGCATTCTTTTCCATCACGACCCTGACAGTAAAAAATTTTTTCTTAATATCTAATCTCAACTCACTCTCTTTCAGATTGCAGCAATCCCCGCCTTGTCCTGTCGCTACATGCTCTTGTATTGGGAAAATGTTTCTATTTTTCCACTGAGTTAAAGTGCCTGAAACTGAAACAGAAAGTCTCTATAAGTGCTAATTTATGCCATGTTTCCCACTGGGCTAGAATGTCACCCATCAAAGAAACTCTCTCGTTCCAAGTGACCTTTAAAACTCTTTGTCATAAATAACATCCCAGACCAGTGCAGCGACTGGCTCAGAAAGCTTGATTAGACACGTACGCCTCTACAAATCACTTCCCCTTCTTCCCTAAGTCATGAACACATTTGAAGAGCTCTACTTCCTAAAGAAGTCATTCCAAGCTGAAAGATAGTCTTCCATTTTTTTTTTATTTTCAGCCTGTTTTTTTTTTTTTTTTTTTTTCCTGTGTACGTTTGGAGCAAAGCCTGGAGGGCAACATACACTACATGTAATATTCACCATTTTGTCTTCTCCCCTCAGAGATAATATATTCAGCAAGGCATTTCTTCCCTCTGTCTCTTATAGATCAATATTTTCACTAATGCTAGAATTATTTTTTCCCTAAATTTAGTAGCAGAGGTAAAGTTCCCTCAGGATTTCTTGGGATAATATGAAACTTTTTATTACTGTTATATTATCAATGTATTTCATTTATTATGCTGACATATTTCAAGATAAATGTCAAGATTTACTATGAGAGGGAAGAGAAGAATATCACTGTAGTTCAGTTTTTACTGAGAAAATATATTTTGGGTTTTTTATTTGGAAGGATTGTCAGTCCTTTGTAAATACTGTTAATCTAAATTCTTACTAAATATTTTAAGGGGTGTTAATTTGATTTCTTTAAGCTCCTTAAGAGGAAAATTAAAACCAAGAAAAAAAGAAATCAAAGATTTCAACAAGAGGCAATACATAAATGATGAGCAAATTTGGCTCCACAATTCCATTGTGGCATCAACCCAGAAAGTTGTGTATGAAGGGTTCATTTTGAGGCTCACCACAGACCTTTTTGTGTCCATATATCTTGCCCGTAGTTCTATAAAATGAAGATAAATGTGCTTTGGTCCTTCTTGGAACCTGGAGTTAGCAGTTTTTTCAAGTATTGTAATCGATGTATGAGGCACTTGGACAATTCTCACTCAACCAGCTTCAACACAGCAGGCATTTGTTTTGCACTTCCCCACATAAGACAGATGGTTTATTTGCCATTCTTGGTTAGTGGCTGTCCTTTAGTTAAAATAATCCAGAATAGAACCTCTTGTAGATGGGATGACCAGAGACATCAAAAATCCTTTCAACAGATACAGAATTAGAATAACACTTCCCCAGATTTGTAAGGGTAAGCAACTGGAATGTCACTGCTAAGTGGGCATTGCTGGAAATGGTAGAAACATTTCCTTTGGGCAGATCCCATGAAGCCTCCAGCACAATGCAAGCAGCTGCTTCTCCCTGCAACTTCCCATGTTCAAAACAAAGACTGAAGCATCACAGCAAAACCGTTCCATGTTAAAACCGCAGGACCACCTCTACAGTCCCTACAGACTGGAAAAACACCAGGTCAAATGTTCCCATTTGCCTCGTTTTGTTACAGCCAGTGGAGTGAAGCCAAAATGTGAATTTGGCCCAGGAACCAAAGCATATGGCATTGTTCTATTACACTTGCACAAATCACTGGATGTTATTACTGAGAACATACCAGGCTCTTATTTGAGTGCTGGAGGAGAAAGGGTTTGAGCGCAGGGCTATGAGCCAAAAATTCCTGAGTTCGATGCTGGGGTCTATCAAATAAGCCACACGATTGCTTGTATTTCCTTGTGTGCAAAATACAGGGGTAGGAGGACAAGAGTATCCAAATTATTCACAACATTAATTTTGGCCTAGGAAAACCATCGCCCTGGATGTTTTCCATAGTCTTTGGAGAAAGACAGCCTCCACCATAGCAGGCCTCTGAGAAATTACCAGGTGTTGATATACCCTCAGTGATCAAAAGAAAGGATCCTGTAAAGGAACATATTTGTCCTATCTGGCTAACTTTGAAAACTGATAGCATTCATGTTCAAAGAGCCAGAATGGCAGGATTTATATACCAGCACATTTCCACCTTAGCTTAAAGCTGGAATTGCTGTGAGAATGTGTAGGTGATCTTGCTAGCTGAGTCGGTATGAAAGTTCAGTTGAAATTTGTACAGCTCTTGAAAGACTGGAGACATTACTCAATGATGGAATTGCTGTAGCCACACGCAGGATATTCACAGAGGTCACGTAGGATAGTGCATGCTGGAGCATCAGCCAACATATTCAAGAGGTTTCCCAGTGCTTAAGGCCAGGCAGAACCACTAGAAGGGCTTGTGGAATCTCATTTCTTGCATCTTTCTCAGTTTTTTACAGCTGCCCATAATTAAGACAAACAGATTCCAGCCTAGAGGGCTAAATGATGCTGTGGGTTACATTTCATGCAACCAGCCAGTGAATGTCATGTTTGACTCACAGGTTGGATTCCCCATTGCTCCCAGTGTCTGTCGTGGCAAAGTTCAGGGATGGCAAAGGAAGCAGCTGAAATTTCCAGCCTCAGACACCTGCACAGCCCCAGCCCCAGCACAACCTGCAGGAGCTCTAATGTGGTGTGGGTGGAATAGTAAATAGCAGGAGAGAAGGGGGTGAGGCAGCATGTGCTGAATTTAGGAGTATTTTATTTGAGCAGGCCTGGACACCTACCCCAGGAGTCTGACAGGAACAAGCTGAAGAACTTTTTGAAGTATTACTGTTATTTTTTAGGAAGTCTGAAAAAACTACAGAGGCTTGGATAGCTGGAAATGTAGCTCTAACATCCTTTAGAAGATCTAGCATTTTTCTACGTAAGACAGTAAGAAATTTTCTGGCAGAGGCTCAAAGGCTCATTCTTGCAGGTGTCAAGGGAACAGTCATTCCATGAAGCCCCCCCAGAAAAATCCTCTTCCTTTATGCATCTTATGCACTGTAAAATTCTGTTCTTTGTCCTCAACAATTCACCAGATTTTAAGGTGATGACAAGGTAAAGAATCAACGTGCAAAATTTCAGTTAGCTGACTTAAATAGTCATGAAGAATCAAAATCCCCACCTTTTTCCTCCTTCACTTAGGATGGATTGGAGAAGTTCTCTTCTGAAAATATCTGTCTTTCTGAAAATAAATAATCCAGGCGTAGACAGCTCGTCCACAGACCAGTCAAATCAGGTGTCAGGACAACCATCACTGCCATGCTGGACTGTCCCCAGGTCTCCTCTCCCATTCTTCGAGGCACATTAGCTGCAGCAAATTCCCTAATTATTGAGGATGAATAAGATAGAAACAAAATTCCTTGCAAAGTCTGAGAAGGGATGTGCTGACACGCAGTAAAGAAAGGATTTGTGCACATTTCAGCAAACAGTTGTGCATTCAGCAGCCTGGGCATTGCTGGTGTGGGCCAAACATGCCCAACAAACACTGCAGATGATGGTTCTCCACTGCTGAGGAGCCGTTCATCTTATTACAAGAGAATCATAGAATTGTTAAGTTGGAAAAAGACCTCTAAGGTCCTCAAGTCTCATCATGACTCCAGCATTGCCAGGTCCAACATTAAACAGCGCTCCCAGGTGCTACATGAATGTGTTTTCTGAACATTTCCAGAAATGGTGATTTCACCAGCTCGCTGGGCAGTGTTTTCCATTGCTTGATCACCCTTTCAAGGAATAAATTTTTCCCAATATCCAATCTAACCCTTCCCTGGCAGAACTTGAGGCCAAAGATTTCTGCATGCAGTGTGCAAGGACAGCGTTAGGGAAAACAAAGAGGAGCTCCAGGTTTATAACCAGATTTATAATCCATGGATCCTATCATATTTACCTCATCTCTGCTTGTTCACTTGAGGGTTTAGACCTGCTCAGAGTGAGGTACTGGCTACTGGGCCAGCCATGAGGGCAGCACAGGGCAAGTCAGGAGCAGGAACAGGTAGCAACCTGAAACACCAGCTGGTTTTGTTACAAGATACAGGCTCACTTTCATCCTGGGAGAAGATTCAATTCACCCTAACTCAAACCACACACACCTGGCAAGCTCCCAGCTGGTCTTCACCCGGATACCCCCAGCTCCCACACTCTGCCTTACTAGGCAGTTTCGCTGCTGCAAAATATCTGATAAGCCTTCCTGATCTTCCCACATACTCCCTCACAGCTTCTGGTCCAACAGGCAGCTGCTGATGTGCTCCATCTGCCCTCCACGGCTCCCTGCCTGCTCCAAGGAGGATCTGCAAGCAGCAGTTAGAGCCTGGAGTAGCTAGGGATGGGCAGAAATCCTTGCATCATTACTTTTGTTATTCCTAGACCACCATATGCTCCCCACAGATAACCCTCATGCTGCTCTCCAGCTCAATCTCCTCCATCTCATGTGCCTCTTCTCCAGTTGTGTTATGTCTGTGTATTTGAGAGGCTTGGGAAATTCAAACCTTGGAGATTTGGGGTTCCTCAGAGGTGGGTGACTTGCAGCTCACCCTACCAGGAGCACAGCAGCACCATGACCTTCCCACTGCTCTCTCCATCACCTCCCCCACTGCCCACGCTGTCCACCACTCCTCACCCCAGACTCACTCCCACTCCAGGGAAAATTCTGCTGAACCCAACAGGAACAGGGGAGGGCTACAGGGCCTGACTAATTATTTGTTCACTGCCGTGGAAGGCACTGGGGTGACAGATAACTATCCATAAGTGGGATGCAGGTTGCATTTTTCCCCTTGTCTTCCACGGCTTTGTGAGACAGCCCGGATGCCCCGAATGTCAGCCTAGCCTCCAACAATGGGATTTGCGAGATCCCTTTGTTGTCTAAATTCCCTTAAGTGGAAATATGTTTTCTAGCAGCACAGAAACTCTCCCCAAGGCTTCTGTTGTACCAGGTTAATCAACCATACATGACAGCAGAATTAGAGGTGCTAGTATTTTATGTTCTGCATCTAAAGTATGTTTCTTCGTGTGTACTTAACAGGCTTTAATTTTATAAAACATTGCGCAACAAGGCACCTTGGGGAAGAGCAATTAACTCAGATTATGTTTTCGTTTCAGTGAATACCAAATGAGAAACTCAAATACTGATTTATGTAGCCACAAAGTCAAATCATGCTCCTTAATACTGCCTGATTTTTCAATGTGGCCGTCTTTGGTCACAGACAACCCTTTTAGTCCTGACATGCAATTAAGAAGTTGCTCAAACTGAACTCTCCCTTAAAAATATATCAAGATATTTTATAATCACGATACTCAGACAACCAGTCCTGTTTGAAGTTAATTATGGGACTCCTATCATCTTCAGTGAGAGCAGGAATAAACCTACTGAGGACATTTTGGTATAATTTTCCTGTTGATGACTATCACAGCCAGTTTATGCTAATTATGGATGGGGATAGGCACTGCTAAACAATTTGAAGGATGAAGGTACTAATTTAGGATCCAATCTAGCTCTCATTAAAGTCAATGGAAAGATTCCTATTGACTCCAATGGAAGCTGGTTCAAGCCCATAAAGACCGAATGAGCTCATGTGAACCTTCTCATCCAATTTCTCACTGCAGAAAAGAAACGATGCATCAGCACCCTTGAACCACTATTCATGCAGAGGGCTTAATTTGGTCACCTTGAGTCACACACAGCAGCTCCTTAACGCACTGGCCATTCCCTTGGGATCAAGAGGTCTGTGGACAACATGCAGGGATTTGGGCTGATTCAGAACCCTGCTGTCTAAAGGATTTTCACTGGGAACTGCTCTACTGTGGGTTGCAACAAGGGGGGAAAAGGAAAAGAGGAAAAGAGGAAAAGAGGAAAAGGAAAAGGAAAAGGAAAAGGAAAAGGAAAAGGAAAAGGAAAAGGAAAAGGAAAAGGAAAAGGAAAAGGAAAAGGAAAAGGAAAAGGAAAAGGAAAAGGAAAAGGAAAAGGAAAAGGGAATTTTCATCATAAACCCAGAAACAGCCTCAGTCACCATTTTCACGTCTTCCAGGTGAGATGCAAGGAGCAAGCCCCTGACAGTATTTTCCCGGGGCATCAGGTGCATTCTTCCCCAGCTCAGCTGTGAGAAACCAACCTGATCCCAGCAGCACAGCAGGAGGGGGTTCATGGACCCCACTTTTCTCTCATCTCCTCTCCAAGGCAGTCCAGCCTCCTCTGCTCTTAAGCACTGATCCCTCTGCTCCCTCAGTGGCAGTTGCCTACCTGGCAGCCTGAACTGGGGAGGCCAAACTGAGGCTGAGGTCAGCAAAGCAAAAAACAAAGAATCCTGCCTCCCTGCCTGCAAGGTTTCTCTCAAGAGCCAGGCAGCCAGCAAGCCAGAAACTTTCATTCAATTCTCCCAAATGGGAAATATTAGAAAATTCCTTTTCATGCAAAAGACATCTTTTTTTTTTTTTCTTTTTTCCCATGTTATAAATCCTATGAAGTAGGTTTTACTTTTTCTCTTCACATGATCCACAATACCAAGAATACCACCACCACCAAGAAAAATTTATTAATGAAGTATTTTCTTTCCCTACAGTAGAAAAATAATTAATTCTTTCTGGCTGAATCAGTTGGAAAATGTCATTTGGTGTAAATAACGTTGTCATTACTGCTTACTAAGAGATAGGATTTCTTTAGACACAAATATATTTAGTCTGTGAAAAGTTCATAAAAATTGAAATGTGATTCCATCAAACAGAAGTAGAGATATGTTTTCATAGCCTTTTCCAGGACACCTAATTCTTATGCATGTCCTTCTCTGACACATCTCTCTTTAATAATGACACCCTATTACCTGTGTTCGTTGCTCTAGGTTTGTTTTTTTTTTTTTCCTTTTGCCTACTCCATTCATTAATAAATATCTTACAACTTTTAGTTCAAATGCCAGTGTCAGCATAGCCAGGGAAAAGAAGCTGGATTGCCATCTGTCTGCTGTACTTACAGAGGAATCATTAACTAATTTCCAGCTGCAAATTTCTACCTACGGAAGGAAATAAGATCGAATTTATGAATCCAGCCTGGTAATAATCATGGTAAAACAAAACAACATTTTTGATACCAAGGAGTTCTGTTATATTCTTTATATATAAAATAATTGTTCTGTTTTAGGTTCTTTCAGGGCAGAGCATGATTGTTAAGCACAAAATGGAGAATTTGTTGGGCTTTCCCACTCGGATCTACCAGGTGCCAAAAAATAAAGAAGAAAAAAAAAAAAAAAGCTGCTATATCATGAGTACTTACTTCTCTGCGACAGGATATTAACTGTCAGCCAAGCAGCCCATCAGATAGCTTGGCTTGCCGTCTCTGGGCCAGGAATTAAGATTCCTATGGCCCTTAGTCAGCATTGCTACCAGGGAAGGCAGAGAGAGCCCTCCCCCTTGCCAAGAGAGTAGCAGTGCTGGTGAGCTCGTCCCTGACAGAAGTCACTCTTTGCATATCTTCCACCCATCAGTCTGGGAATTAAGAGATAAGGAGCATTTCCGTACATAAATAACCTCTGAGCTGTCTTTGAAAATAGAGCTCGGCGTTTTTTCAGCTTACCACTGGAGATGGCATTCCTGCTTATGCAAGACTTGCTCATCACAGCCTGACTCAACCTTGCAAGAAGAATGAAGGCCACCCCCGACCCCTGCACTGCCAGGGTGACTGGATCCCCAGGGCAGAAACCTGCCCTGCTCCTCCCTCTCCCAGCAAAATGCAGAAAAGTCTGAATTTTCTGCCTTTCCCAGGGGGCTGGGGCTGCTCCCTAAGGAAGGGTAATTCCACTTGTGGGATCAGTTTCAGATCTGCCCATGCTGCCTGAAAAAAATCTCCACTCTCATCTGGAATGTCACAGTTACCCCTGTCCTGCGAGTGTTTTCTTCTTCCATCAGCTGGCCACAGACACCCGTCTGCTCCACTCTGGAAACACCTGCTGTTAGAGCTGCCTGCACCAGCCTCACTCCTGCATGGATGGTTTGGCCAGCAGATCATATGGGGCTGTCACCAAAGAGAGCAGGACAAAGAAATGGCAGCCTGCTGTCCCCTTGCAGCTGCCTGCACCCGTGATGGTCCCCCCTGAGATGCTGAGGGAGCCCTGGGCTGCTCTGTGGAGTGAGGAAGGGAGGGAGGGAGGAGGGAGAAGAACCATGTCTGCTGCAGGCTCGAATGTGCTGTGGTCACACTGTGGCAGCAAGATGCAGACCCGTGCTGGAGCTGCAAGGAGACTTTTTGGCACTGAGGATGCCAAACCCCTTTTCCACAGCTCTCTCATAAATCCTCTCTCCTTCCCCTGTTGCACATCCCAAGATTCCTTTTCTGGATGTAGAGAAGCAAAAGCAAAGGAAGGATTCCAGCATATTTTGTTTCAGTTAGCATATCCTGCTGCATGTGGAAAAATGTTGTGTACATAGAGCACCATTCCACCTCCTCCTTATCACAGCCCTGTGGCACTTGCACAGAGAACCAGCAAGAGAGACCAGAGAAAAGGACCTAATCTGCAATTCTGCAAACTGGCTGAGGACAATGGTCAGAGAGACACAGATATCTTATCTCTCTCTGATTTACCCCTGGCTGTTTCCAGGATGTCACTCACAGAGTAGCTGTTACCCCCAAAATTGCTGGAGGTCATATTCTGATCTCTGTTGTTTCTCATCTACCCCCAGCTCTGCTGGCTGGGAGGCAGATGGTCCCACATTGTGATGGGAGCTGCACACCAAATCCCCTCACACCCCTGGCCAGGTCACACAGACCTTCCCACCACTGTGTGCCCACAATTCCCTCATAGAAACCTTTTTTTATTTTTAAATCTCTGGACAGGTGCAGTAATGTCTCTTGGTTTTGTTTTCCCCTGCTCTGCACTCTGGGCAAATGTGGGTTCTTTGGTTGCATCACACTCTCCAGGCATTCCATCAATTCACACTGTCCAAGGATTTTCCTCTCATTGCTGTGCCCTTCAGTCCCTGAGACATGCAGGTCTTGCCATGCCACCACAGGCCTTACCTTGTGTGAAGCAGGTGTGGACAAATGAAATGCTTTCTCTGCTTTTTCTCAGCCCCTTCTCAAGCCTCACTCCAGAGCATTGGTTTTCTGTCCTCTCCCTTTCCCAGTCCATTCAGGATGGTCATTTCTGTCTAGAAAGGCCAACATACATTATAGAACCATAGAAACTGCTCAAAACACCCACATTAATGAAAAGCTAGAGCTGATCTCTGGGCAGTATATTGGGCCAAAGACAGATAATTGACTTTAAACACTGCAGAAATCTTATAGAAAATATCCTCATATTCAAAGAAATCCCAAGAAAAATGGGAATATCAACCCTCCTGTGCTACTCCCAAAGAGAATTTCTACTCCTGACCTAAAGAGGATACTCCTTCCTCCCTGCCTCACCCTCACTCAGCCATGTTTTCCTTTGCTCTTTGGGGCAGAAGATAGAGGAGCACTCTAACCCAGGTGCATCCCTCTGTTTCCATGTCCTAGGAGAGATATCTCAGTGAGGAACAAGAGAGGGAGCTCCCACTGGAGGAGGGTTTAGACCTTAGTTTAATTGACTTGATTCTTTCAATTCAGGACAATGGAAGGATCAGAAAATAAACTACCACTTGAGTGGATATTTTGTTTTCATGGCCGAAGGCACTCCGAGACCATGATGAATGAGGATGAATTTCTGTTCCGTTCTGGTTTTGATTTTGGTGAGCAAAGGAAATTTACAGTTCTATTCCAAACAAAAAATTATATCAATAACCACTATCAGTAAAATAGGCAAAATTCAGGGTGCAAAATGCAGAAGCATTTATTGTCTGAATTTAACTCCACTTCTAGCACTTCAAGGTAGAATCAATACTCCTCTACCTATCCCACCCAATTCTTTGAAAACCCATGACTTTGGTGAGTATTTCCAGAACAAAGTGAGATAAATTTTGGGGCAGTATTGTTAAAAGAACACAAAAAGACTTTTGGTCTCAAAGTGTTCCAGCAAGGCATTCGCTTTCTTTCATGCAACGCTCCTTGTCACAGATTTTTTTCTCCACAGTTTCCATCCCACAGATCCCAGCATTCCCAGCATAGCTGAGGAACTGGACTTGGCCATGCAGGCAAAGCTATAACTATACCTATGGTGTGTTCCCAGCTAAGAACAGAAACAACATTTAGGCTTTAAAGCAATCTTGTCAGAGAGGCAGATCAAATAATGATGGCTAACACAGCAACATCTCTGCCCACAAGAGACACAACACACAGCGAGTGTTTGTGAAAAGATTTCCCACTGACTCCCAGAGATATGCATCATCACAGCCAGAGCATGGGTGGGGTGAGAAGGACAAGCCACATGAGGGTAAATATGTCCAAATGTGCTATCTATCTCTTACTACCACCAACAGCCAGGATAAAAGAGCAGGAATCATGAAGTAAGGAGGAGGAGGAGTAGGCTAAAAAACCCTGTTGAGAAGGATAGAGAACTGGGGAGACAGCCAAGATGACTGATAGATGCTTTTCACTGTTGTTCTGGACATTTTTGGCTGTAAGTCTCCAACCTTCACTGGGGCTTTCTGTTCTTTCACAGTCCCTGAAGGATTTTGAGAAGAGGGCTTTCCCTGAGTTTTCTGTCCTTCAGATCACACCAAGAGCACAAGTGGGCACACACACATCTCCATCACACCCCAGTATGGAAAGAACAAACATCTCAAACCACAGGCAGAGTGGGAAAGATACCAGAGGTCAATCAGCCAGGGGAACAGGTTGCAGTGGAAAGATTAACTCATGAGTTGTGTGACACAGTGAAGGACCTTCATAACTTCCCCAGAAAGAATTTTATCACCTTCAACTGCAAAATATTAATGGCAACACCATTTGTTTTCCCACCAATGTGCACTGTTTGAGTTTTCTTGGGTCATTTCTCTCTACAGCCACCAATTAAAAGGCCCTGGAGA
This sequence comes from Motacilla alba alba, assembly GCF_015832195.1. Taxonomy (NCBI): domain Eukaryota; kingdom Metazoa; phylum Chordata; class Aves; order Passeriformes; family Motacillidae; genus Motacilla; species Motacilla alba. The sequence continues at coordinate 4,663,916 of NC_052031.1, read as the reverse complement.
AGGACTTCATCAGCAAATGGGCACCTCGGGACAGGATCTCACTGTGGACTTCCTCAGAAGGTCGGGTTTAGCTCTGGTCCTAATGAATCACTGGGAATCCCTGTCAATAAATTTGATAGTGGAGTTCAGCCAAACTGAGCCCTTTGGAAAATCCCAGCCCAAAACACTCTCAGGTTAAGAGATGAGCTGAGAGCAGATCATGTGGCTCCTCCTGAAGAGTCATCTTCAGCCATGACATTGGGAGACATCTCTTAGTGCTCTGCTTTAGGAAGTTAGGTCATTTTTCATATTTTTTCACATACCTGTGATCAGTTGCACCCACGTGCCATGACCATATTCACTGCATGGTGTTGAGAGACACCTAAACAAAAATCTGAAGTTTCTGCAGTTGATTATGATTGGGAAAGTTTTGACAGTTTTTATGCTGACAAATATGGCATTCCACATCCAAAATCTTGGAAGTTCTCAGGGCCAAGAAATCTCCATGGAGAAGAAAATAAGGACTTTTTGTTATTTCTATCCATTTCTAAAGAGGGATGCAGGATCCTAAATTTAGGTCCCCACTTGAAAACAAAATTCCTGATTCAAGTGGTTTCACAAACACATTCGCATAAGAAGCCCGGGGGGGAAAAAAAGTAATGCAGACCCACACTGGAATCAGGAGATGGCCATTCCACGCCTTTGTTTTGCAATCTTTACTTGTGGCTAAAAGCAAAGCCAATTAAAGTAAACAGGAATCTGGAATCTGTTGTTGACACCAAGGCCTTGGAACAAGAATTTCAGCCAAACTTTATAATGAATCAACATCTCAAGGCCTGTTTCAGTGGAAAATAATAATAATAATAATAATAATAATAATAATAATAATAATAATAATAATAATAATAATAGTTTTTAAAATTAAAGAAAAAAGTATTTTAAAAAGAGGGAGATTCTTAACTTGTGTGGCCAATCAGATTCAGTAAAGCAAGCATGAAAATGTGGTGGCTCAAATCAATCCCAGAAACAAATTCTGGAAACAAAGCATCTCCATCTCTATCTGGACTGGATTGTCACAAGCTCTTCCCATAATCAAACTCGTGGTGGAGACTTCCAATACAAGCTGGAGTTCTCCATTTGAATTTACTTCTACTTCTGAACTGATCAAAGATTAGGGCATTTTCAGATCAACTCTAACAAGTAACTTGTTTTCAGCATCCAAGCCCCCTCTATGCTTTAATCTGTCCCTTCTAACTTTAATCTAGTTAAAAACAAAGTTACTGTGCCTATGTGGCTTTTTAGTCTGAATTAACTAACTCGAGTAAGTCAATACAAGAGCAAGAAGCACTTCATGTAATCCTACCTCAGTTTTATCAAAGTATTTACATGTGCTCCTCTCTTTAAGCTCAACTATGAGTGTATTTATGTGCTTTCAGGAACTGAGACATACGGTTTTAATGACATGAAATCAGAGACTTCTTCCTATCTGAAACAGCACCTCTACCTTCCCCTGAGCATTAGAGTTTAAACAGTAAATGACTTTGATCTCTGCTACCCTTTATTTTGGTTGTGGAGTTGCAAAATGAAAACCCACATGACAAGGCTATGCCAAACAAATTAACACAACACTCTGCCCGTCTCTGCTGAACCCCCAGCCTGTGAATATGAGACAGAGATTTAGTCTAAGTTCTACTGAGAGTTAAAATACGTTAAATGGAAGAGAATATCACACAGCTAGGCCTAGGGAGACTTTTTTCAGTGTTTTGGTCCTTTACAAGGACATGCAGGGACAAAAAGGATGTGGGAGATACCTGTGAGAGTGTTTTCCAAAAGAATTGGTGGAAAAGATCTGATGTTCTTTTCACATTTGGTACTACCCAAATAAAATACAGCATGATCTCATGTACAGAAGAAATAACAAAATCAACTATGAAGGTAAAACTCATAGAAATCAAGTGTGAAATTGTGTTGAAGAGATCTCTCTCTGACTTTGTTTTTTATCAAGTTCCCTCCACTGTAGCAAACTGGAGCATGACATGCTCCACTCCTGGTGTCCAACCCCGATGCACAGCCTGGCATTTCAAATATGAGTTTTGCTAAATATGTCAGGCATCTGGTAGATATTAACTGACCTGCACACAAGCTGGAAGGTGAGTTGGAGGTTAGTCTTCAGCACAGTGTGCTCCATGGCACCAGCAATTTTCTGTTGACTGTGTACAATGAAAAGGACTGCCTCAACCACATCCATGGCCTCCTCTCATTCCCATCATCTCCCTCTGACTGACAAAGGATCTCATGTTGACACAATGCTGAATAAAAAAGAGGCTTTAGGGTTTTTTATTTGGGTTTTTTTGTTTGTTTGTTTCCCTTTTTTGGCCAACTGAGTTTATGGCCAGATCAGTTCCCTGATCTGTATCACCATGCAGATCCATGAACATTACTGTAAGCAAAAAGGGAATGAGTGGCTCTAGGGGAAAGGGAACTCAAAGGACCCTTCCAGTAACTCTTTCCAGGAGATTTTTCAAGAGCTATGCCAGATTAAAGCAATGACTTAATCACAGCATTAAATAGTCAGCCTTTACGCAGGCAAATTTTCCATTATCAAAGGACCGTTTATGTTAGTGGGAAAAATCCCTATTCTCAAAGGACTCTGGAAGTGCAGTGACAAGAGAAGTGAAAGTATTTTTAAGAGTTATCCCAGAATTTGGTTTGTACTGAAAAATATGATAAATTTCATCTTGATTTAAGGCCCCAGAGCCTTCACCTGTGTTTTATGTACCATTCTTAGAGCAAGAAATCTACCTTTCCCAGAAGGTTTTCCCAGGTCTGCTATGTACTGGGCCCTCATGGAGAAAAGAATCAGAGCCAGAAAAATCTGTCACATGCTGCTGACCATCTGAGCTTCACCCTCCAAAAGGCACCCAGCCCATCAAACAGAAATGAGAAAGTGGCTTTTCCTTACACTCCCAGTGAAGGGTTTTGTGCCATCCCTGTCAAGCTGTGTGTAATCCCAGGGCAAGCATGTGTCATGGGACAAGAGGCTGTTTATGCCCCAGGACCATACGCGCTGAACTCAACCAAGGGGAAACTTCCCCACAACACAGGCAGCTTTTTTGTGGAAACAACAAAACAAAAGGGAGTGCTGGGACCGGCTGCCCCCTCAATTGGAGGAGTGGAGGGTGTTGTTTCCAGCAATCCACCTGCGTGTTCATATCTGTCTCATTTGCATGCGTTTGTTTAAGCTTTTTAATTAGCAGAAGGCCAGATCCTGATTACATATACACACGGGTACTACTCAATTGATCCCAACGCTGGCCCATCTTGCTGACCTTACAAACCATCTACCAACACCTTTCATTCAGCCCAGAGACAGAAGACACATATCAGGCACATCAGAGAGTGAAGGGAGGGAGAGCAGCAGGAGTGGTTCGCCGAGGAGATAACAACAGCTCTTCTCCGTCTCTCTGCACCACTGTGGGATGGGATGGGGCTGGGCATGACCTGGCAAGTCCTGCTGATTTGCTTCATCCCACAGATTACCCAGCAGCCCAGCAGCGCTGCAGTCCCACTGCCGATCACATGATATCACCCGGCATAAATGCGCTCCAATTGCTCAAGAGCTACATGCAGCCCAGGAGCCCCCATGGGTATAAAGCATCTCGCTTTCCCATGCTGCGAGATCAGAATCAGGCGCACTATTGGGTTAGGGAGCGGCAATAGTTGTTCCATAATTAACTCTGAAACCGGGTTCTCATTAGACCTTGCTTTTCATAAATACCCTTCCCTCCACACATGCCTAATTTCCTACTACTCATCAGGGAGGTTAATAGGGACTGAAGTCAGTCGTAAAACTCCCATGGGCTCCACTAAGGTAGATTCACACCCACACAAGAGAGGGCAGTGAACTGGGTGCATCTCTTTAACTATCTTTTTTTTTCCTAGATATATGCACAGCACCTTGCTGTGTGAAGAACAAGCCGGGCTGCTGCTGCCAATGAATGTTAAATACGTGTGACAGTGACACTTTGAAAGGGCAGGATATTATATCACCCTCCACATTGTGCAGAGTGTTTGCTCAGGGTCAGCTCTATTCAAAACTACTGTCACATCTCTCTTGCGTTTTTTTTTTTTAATTGTTGCACAATGCTGTTGTTCCTGGGGCACATGCATGCTCCCTCATTTATTCATGGTGGCCTGTATCTACAAAACAATAAACATGGGCAGGTGTCTCGTCCCATACAGAGCAGACCTTTTCTTATGTGTGAGGATCAGGCCCATCTTATCTTGCTTTGAAATGGGATTTTTGCCAAAGCAAAGAGACTGAGAAGGACAGATGCAGCTAAAGTGGAGGTGAGAAAGTGGGAGGAATGGGGAAGGATGCAGAGTGGAGCTCCTCTCCAGGAAGATAACTCCAGCTCCAGTTCCTTTAGGGTGTGGGATTCATGTCACTGTTAAAGAAAGGATGGGCACTTCATGTGTCACCCTGAATACCTGAACTGGGTGGATCTTAGCCCCTTCTTACAACAGGATGCTCTTATCCTTGAGGTGCCTGTTCCTCCCATCTGCCTGGGGAAGGTCCTACAACTCATCTGGTTTACCCTAGGTGTCTAAAACCAACCTGCTCAACGTTAGGCAAGCTGCATCCCACCCCTGGTGCCTGCCCAGCGCTACCCACAGGCAGGGAGGAGCAGGAGTCAAGGAGATCACAACTATGTTCCAGTGCCTCTCCCCCTCCATCCCAGCCAGCAAACACACCCTGCTCACCAAGGGGGTGATTTTTGAGCCTCCTGAAAATTAATTAACCCTCCACAAACTGAGCAAGTTTTACCTGAGGGATGGCTTCTTAGCTGATTTCCAGCCTAAGAACCAGTGAAGAGGGTCAACAAAGAGTTTGAGAGCTTGGCACAAAGCAGGAATGTCCTGATGAATGGAAAGGGATATCCAAGGCCACCTTTCCAAGTCCTTTGGTCACTCATCTCACAGTCCCAGAAGAGAAAAGCAATTTGCCACACTGCAGTCATCTATGATGTCTCTCCACTCACTAGTTTTTGGGACTTCCAGATAATTCCATCTTTCACTTTCCCATCTTGTGAGAAGCCTTTCTCCTGCTCCATCTCGGCTGCTCTCCACCTTAGCCCCTCTCCTCCCCCGCTGCCTCCTGACTGTTGCCCTGAAAACCAACCACAAAAATGTAAGGAGAATTTCTCTGCATAGGTGGTGAGGAGCAGCACAGCCAAGTGATTGCCTGGCTGTGGAGGGTAGAAATGCAATTGGAGAGAGGTTTCTCCATTCCTACTGCCAAAAGAGCAAAATTCAAGAGCAAGCTCAGAGAAAATTAAGTCCTCTGTCTAGTTTCAGCAGATGTCAGCAACTGGGGAAGGCATTGTCCCAACTGGGGATGTGACAGAGGTGAGAGAGCTTTTTTGGCCTGATGTCCAATGTGTAGAGGGAGGATGATCTCCTTCCCAAAACAATGTACTCAGCAAGGACAGAGAGGAAGGAAAAGCAGACATGAAATGACATGCCCCAGGCCATATGGAGAGCAAGTGGCAGAGCCCAGCAAAGCGCCAGGAGCTGCTGTACAGTCACTTCAAGTCTCCCTGACACTCTCCAGGAAGTCAACTGAGGAATCCCCAGGAGTGCTGCCCCTGCAGACCTCACAGTCTTCTTGACCCAAAGGCCCCAGTCCCAGTATCTCACTGTGGGATGCTGCAGTAGCCATGAGCAGGTTGTTTGTTTCGGGCACAGTGAAGTTTCTGTCTCAGAGGACATCTCCAAATTATTCAGTCAAGCAAGAACCCTTTGCACTTACAAGGAAATAAATGTGGTATTTATCTTCTGATGAGAGCAATTGTTTGGCAAGAAGAGATTCCCCTTTTTTGTTGAACCAGACCTAAGGGGGTTCATTAGCTGTGCTCCACAGGTCAGCCCAGGACCAGCTTTTTGGAGAACTGGTGGACTTGGGAATGGGTCCCAGCATGTACGAGAGGATTCCTTTGGACCAGGAATCTCCAGCTGGGGGGTAGATCCATGGTCAGCGGCCTACCAGCCCCTGCCAACTCTCACCTGCCTTGGCAGCAAAGCCTGCCATGAAATGCCACAATTTCCAGCCATTATCACACCCAAAAGGCCATCAGAACCAGCCAGGGCAAGTCCAAGCAGCCCTGAGGCTGTTTGATGGTGTTTGCTGAGTCCCTCCACAGTGCAGAGGTACCAGCAGGCACAGGGGTGGTTTAAAGCTGCAGTGGCCAACTCCAGAATGTGGCACGAGGGTGTGTGCACACACATATGTGAGTGTGAGTGAATGTATCAATGTGAAATATGGCTGATATATGTGAATGAGTTCAGAGCCAACATTACAGCTTCGGGGGAGCCAATCCAACATTGTTACTCATCTAATTCCAAAGAGCAGTTATTCCTTTTAGTCTAAGTTTTATTTTTATTTCAAATGTGATGTGGTTACAAACTCATTCCCTTGTATAATTTTGCTTTCCAAGTTAATTACAAGATGTTCTAATTAATTATATTTAATGATTAACGTACAAACTCACAAGGAATGAACATGGCTTAGAGAACATTTGCTCTCAAAAGATATGTCTAGACTAGTTTGGTTTATCAGGAAAAGGTTGAAAAAATTAAAATGAGAGAGAGCCAGGGAGAGAGAGAGAGAGAGAGAGAGAGAGAGAGCAAGCAAGCAAAAATACACTGTGGAAGAAAAAATAACAATTAAAAAAAATCAAATTATGTCCAAACAAGAGCATATTTTTCTTTGGAGTTCAAACACCACCTTTAACCATCTCCCCACCCAGGATCTGATTACTTTTAATAGGACTCTGCTTGTGATTTAAGTTGTTGTTCATTTGTACAGTAATTAAGTTGAGTTGAGTTGGTGTCTATTACATCATGGTTTATATTATGAATTCACACTGCAATTATGTGCGTGTGTGCAAGGGTAAGTGAGCAGAAAAAGGACCTTCTAGTTAAGATCACCACTGATAACTCCACCAGGCTGGGCTTAGCTAAGCTCTGCCAATGTCTTCTTCTTCAGCCTTAACCATGTCACCTCCAGACACCCAAATGACACATATAGGAGTGGGAACTTTGCCTCCAGACATCCTAGTAACACAGACACCAGAGAGAAATGCCCATGAGGAAGCAGGATCCTGAGAAGATGCTGTGAGGCTGGTCCTTCACCCCTCGGGCCAGATGACTGCTGACACCTGGGCACTCATCACTGAGCAGCCACGTGTCTAAACCCAGCAGGACCATGGTTTTAAACAGGGTCTCCATTGCCCCAGGAATCAGGGATTGAAACACGACGTATCCACCCAGTGATCAAAAATACACACAGACATCTAATACACACACCTCTGTTTGTAATATACACACACATCACATGCATGTGTAACAGACACCTAGTTTCTCATGCAAGAAACTTAATTTTATATAGGCAAAAATCTGAGTGAATTAAATCAAAGTAAGTTCCAAAGTCAGAGTTTAAAAGCATTATTTTTTTTTCCTTCTCTAGTACTTTGTCCAATTCAGCAAATTACCAGTGGGCTGAGAAACTCCTCTAAAGGTTAAGGTCGAGATGATTGCAGCAAAGGTTTTTGAGCACAGACCCCCAGTTTGAAGCATGTGGGTGCTCTGTGGGGCTTGTGCTTGTAGTGCCACATTTCTTGGTGAGCTGGCTGGGGACAAGGACACCCCTCCACGAGATGCTGCACAAACACAGGCTCCGTTTTTCACCCAGGAAGTTCAGTGCTCATGGCAAGGGATACCAATATACCAACTTTCATTTCACGCTGTGAGAATGGGCCAGTGATAAATCTCCCCAGATTTATTCTCACCTGCACCACTGAAGTCTTATTACGACCTTCCACCCAATATTGCACTGGAGCAGATTGGAGGGAGTGAAAAATCTTGTTTCACCAAGTTATGACAGAGGCATCAAACACTCCTGACAAGAGCCTGAAGGAAAACACCAGAACACCTTGTTCCAGCTAAAAAAATTCACTTCCATTTCAGTATTAAATAACCATGACTTGCTACCCTCGTTGTCTACCTTCATGACTTTCAAACTGTTTTATCTGGGAAGTGGCCACAAGTGGATTATGATTGTACAAGAAAACAGGAGCAGCAGAAAAGGGCAGTAAGAAATCTGGTCCCTTTTAGGATTTCCAGAAATGAAGCTGTGCACAGCAGATCTGTAGCAAGGAACGGGTTAATATTTGGAAAAACCAATCACCATTTTTATCCTCTTTATTTTTTTCCCAGCGCTACGATCCCATCCATGCTCCCAAGTCCCTATTCAGCATCTCAGGCTACATTCTTGGAAGCATTTAACTTCATCTATTCTAGTAAATAAGACATGCATGGGGCTGTTCTGTGGCCCAGAGGCCAATTGGCACAGACCAAGTTGCGTCCGTGCTGATAAGCGCCTCTCCTTCCAAAGCTGGGGGGCTGCATCTGAACCGCCCGTGGTGATGCTCCTTGGCCCAGGCTGTCCCTGGACTGTGCCCAGGCATTGTCTGGGAGAGTGCTAGTTGGAACAGGACAAAACCATCACCAGGGACCGTGCTAAAGGTTGGAGAGTTTGGGAGATCATGTGCCAGCGCCTGGGCTTGAGCCCTGGCTCTGTTCAGTTTATCAACACAGCCATAGCTTTAGGTGTTTTAGTGCAATTATATAGGGACCTGATTGCCATGGATCTCCCTGTAGAATCCACCTAAAAACAGGTTTCATAGCAGTCTCTCTGCACATGGTCAGGATCTTGCCTAAATTAGCCAATAGAGAATGCCAAGGGGAAAAGATAAAAAAATGAAATGTTTTAAATCCTGTCTCCCTGTAGGATACAGGTACCATGTTCTGGGCAGCAAGAGGACATCTTCCTTCCCAGATAATTCACAGCCCTGAGCCCTCTCCTGGAGTTAAGCAAAGATTTTTCTCTGAGAAACCCAAGGAAGGGACATTCACTTTTCTCTTCCCCACCTCTTTTATCTCTCTTCTGAAGGATTTGGCAATAGGTGTGTAAGTACTGGGTGAGCTCACTTCTTCAAAATGGATTTGAACTGTATTTCCAGGACAGTACATGAAAAAAAAAAAGTGCAAGGAGGAAGTTCTGGGAAGCTGAAGGAAGAGGACAAATAGAAAATGTTGAGAGGCATTAGCCAGGAGGGGTTGTTATTGACATGTAAGATTTTTTTATTAATTAATTAGGAGCAGGAGGGAGAAAAAATAGAAAGAAATAAAGATTGGAAGAGAATCTAAAATACTGTCATGAAAAAAAAAACTTTGTTTTACTGCTAATCCCACTGAAGTCTCCAGCCTGGTGTTGTCTCCGCAGAACATATTCTGTGAGCAACTTGGGAAGTAATTTGAGCATCTCTGAAGTCTTTCATTGGCTCATCCAGTATTAAATCATCTGGCATTGAAGAAAAGTGTTTAAAGTTAGCTCCCATACAGAACAAATTCCTCTGGAAAACTCTTGTCATTGAGCCCGGTTTATCCAAAGTCTGGTAGCATTGATTAGACTGGGGCTGGGTTTGAATTTTTCTATGTGTTTTCATTTTTTTTTTCTATTAAAAAAAATGCAAATAAAAAAAAGACTGCTGCAAACTTCTATGGACTTAGCCATTTAGTGGAAAACTTGGAAGGCAAATGTCTGAGCTGGGGAAAAGAAAGCTTGTGACAGGTTTGCCTGTCATCTCTGGACAATGAGACTGTTATTGCACCTTCTCTGGGACACTGGGGATTAAAAGCCTTGTGTAGGTGACTCTGCAGACCCAGGGAAGCAAGAACCACCCCTCTTTGCTACTGCCTGCTAACCAAGAGCTTTGCAACTCAGAGCCAGGGATAAAAGCAGCCTGGTACCCCCACTCAGGGGTGGTCTAGCAGGAGTCCCCCAGCTCCAATTCCACACATGGGGATTTTGCATCCACTCTGATCTTTTCTTCTCTACTTTTAAAAATTTTAAATGCCAGGGAGGCAGTGAAGCCTTTGATGTCCCCAGGAGTCTTGCTTCAGTGTCTTTATCTGCACACCCCCACCAGTGCCCAGCCAACCCGAGGAGCTCCTTGTCGGCAGGCAGTGTGGTGTGTCCTCCCAAAGGGCCAGCTCTGCATCTCCACACATCCACCTGGTCCCACCTGGTCCCCTAAGTGGCTTGACACTTGCCATTTGCTCCCAGCTGCCTCAGTCCACTTTAACCCATGTCTCCTCGGCGTTTTTCCCTTGTTTCCAACCCAATTCCCCATTCTCACTAGCTACGCTGACAGTCCTGCTCACCTCTTCCTACCCGCAGGCTTGGGAAGCTGAAACACCCCGTCAAGTAACACACCTAGTTAACTGTGTAATGCTGTACCTATGGGGCAATTCCATCCCAGCACCTGCAGGGATCCTGATTACACCCTAAAACATGATATTTCAATTTCATTATCTGATCGGGCATTAGCAACGAGCACCACTAATGAGTATATTAGTCAGTTCCTTTATTAAACTAGCGGCAGCATTTGATGCAATGACCTCCTGATGTAGCTCTTTGATGCCATGTGATTTGATTTTTATTTCTTCTTTTTTTTTTTTTTTTTTAATTGAGAAAGATACAGCAAAGCAAATAGAAAAACTGTGAGGAGCAGAATTAGCACAATGGCAGTGCAGGCAAATACATGTTCAGCAAGGAGAATAAATTTTATTGTAACTGCAGAAGAGACAAGTGGCGAGCTCCAGCTAGCTAACATTTGAATAAAACCATTCATTACTCCTGCCATCATTATTATGAATTTGTTGTTGTTATTCTATTACACAGCCAGTCCTGAGGACTGGTTTTGCCATCCGTAACCTGGCGATCTTTCACCCTTAGCAATTGTTGTTTGGCCGTGTTACCACAGGGCTCGTTGTGCAAGAGGCTGCACAAGCCCTGAACAAAGAGGGGATGCCAGCCTCAGGGCATTTCCAGTGTAAGTGACAGATGAGTGACAACAGGCTGATGGACAACAGATACTGATGGACAGAGGAGCATGAGGAAACAGGGTCACATATGTGGCTGCATCCAGGGTGAAGTTTTGGAGCAAGCTTCGGGCTCAGCCAGCCACCAACTCCACCAGTGAAGTATTGCATTCAGGCACTTAAATTCCTATGTCCTGGCAAAACTCCAGCCTGGGGAATAATACAGAACATCCTACAAAAACTGCCATTATTGTTTTCACTAGAGAAACCATCACACTCTTCCATCCAAGAAACTCTGATACCGCAGTCACAGCCCTGGATGACTCCTGCAAGCCTTCCCAAACATGACTGCATTTTCACAGATTTCATCTCAGGTCCAGTTCTAACCTGATATTTAATCATGAGAGTGTTCAGGCCTCCTTAGGATAATTACTGGAGGTATTAAGCCATCCCAAACTGAAGCATCAGGTGCTTTGCACCCAGGCAAATGGCTTGCATGGGCTTACACAAGAAGCGTTTGCACTGGCCATAGATCATTTGTGGCCCTGCTCTGGCATGTTGTCACATGGAACACCATCATCCCATCCACCAGGCTTTAGGACTTCGAGGCCAGCCCACTCAGGCTGCTAGAAGTAATATGAGAAGTACACAGGAGATTTTAACAGAATTATTTCTGCAGTCATTTTTCTTCAGGAATCCAAGAACCAAAAGACTAACTGAGAACGTGAGGACAGAAAAAATCTCTATTGGTATGGTAAGTGTTGGAAGGCCCAACCTGCCTACTTCCTGCATGATCTTCTATCCAACAAGGTTAAAATATTACTGCCTCTGTGCCAAGCATGTAGTCTAAACCTAATAGTCATGTGCCACCAAGCTGTTGCTTTCTTCTCCACCAGCATTAAAATTGCTCCCCACTGCCATGGAGGATGTGCCTGCACTGGCTCTACTCATAGCAACCCGAGGTGGGCTTCTGCTGGGTCTAGAGGGCTGATTCAGATTTCTCTTCAAGGGAGAGAGGGCCTGACATCAAGGTTCTGGATTAAAATGCTGCCCAGAAATAATGCCAAATCCTCAACAGCTCAAGCAATACTTCCATGATTTCCCTTAACCAGGACTGGCAGGTGAGCCCTTCACCACCCATCTTCACTGCAGCTGGGAACTGTGCATTTTTGGGGGATACCTACAGAAGACCAAGCTGGAGCTGGGGACCTCCCTCTTCCCAGTATACTGGAGTAGCTCAGCTAAACTGGGCCCTGTTGTGTCTTTTCAAGCAGACCCTCTGCTGCAAACCCCTCACCTGAGCTGTATGTCCACACATCCCTGGCAGGGCTCCCAGCATAGCCAGGTCTGTAATGGGCCTGCCTCCCTCTGAGTGCCCAGTTAACATCCTCCTGCTGCCTCCTTAATTATAATCCCTTTATTTTATCTAACCCCAATTGTAGCAGTTGGTGAGTCACCAGGCTCCATAACAAGACGATCAGGACACATTTCATATTACACTGCAGTTTTCATTCCAGGGCGTGGGCTGAAGGCGTTGTTTATTTATTTTAATTTGGTTCGGTTTGGGGTTTTCTCACAGGTGATGGAGTACAGAGATTTAAGCAGGGGGTAGAAGGGTGGAAGGGGTAAAAAACAAAAACAACCTCAATCCATCTGGATCAATTAAATCTTGTTGAAAAGTTTTCAACCTCAGGGTTGCCTGAGGTAGGTCTAATAGTCACACTCTTTGGCATTTAATGAAAATGCTAATGATTTCTCCTTTGGAATATATTTTCACTTCTAGTTTGAACAAGATGCATCTCTCCTCCAATCAATTCCACAAGCTCTTAATTTTTTTCCTCCCCATTTATGCGCGTGCCCCTTCAGGGCAAATTAAGAAATTATTGCCTCCATCCAAAAAGTAGCTGAAATGTGCAGCCTTATGCTTCACGTCACAGGGGTGGGGAGGAAAAAAATCTGTAAATGGGAGCAACAACCCCGTTTGTGTCTGATTTGTGTAGGAAAAATATGGCGCCAAACCTTTCTTATCCTGGTTCTCCAGCTGTGGGCACAGGTCTCAGCCAGTGAAAATCACCACTGATCCAATAGAGCTGCATCTAGATTGAAGACCTCACTTCAAACATTCAATTTTCTTATAGTAGTTCATTGTAGTGAGAATAAGAGTGAGCAAATAAAGAGAGGGTTGTTAAATATAGGATGAGACTTTTCTCCCCCAGTTTCTAAGGGATCAGAATGGAGATGAGCGCTGCAGGTCATCCATAGGCTCTGGAGACAGACAGGTTCACCCCCACCCCAAACCTGACACTGAAAGTTTTAATGGCTGAAATATGATGGCTGAAACAAAGGCATCGAGTGGAAGAATTGCCACAAGTCAAACCCACTTAGAATTTGCAAAGGAAATTCAAACAAATCACAAAAGTTTCCAGTAAAGGATGGGAATGCTGAACACAGGCTTAGAGGCATGAAGGCTCATGGAAAAGAGGGATGGGAGTATGAAGCATTTTCTTAAAATTGCCATTGGCTCAAGGGGAAACTAAGCAATTTCCCTGCAGAGGTCTGAGAAAAGGCACAAAGAATCATTAGTTTTGCCTAAACTAGCATATTAAACAAAGCCAGGGCATGTGATTGCCCTGCTCTTAGCTCTGTCCCTAGCTAGTTTTGTCCTGTGGCACCTGACATGCTGAGGCGTGGTTGAGAAGACATCATGTGCATCATTCCCAGTACAGAGTACACATGGGACAACTTTTTTTTTGGTGGGAAGTTGGATTTTAAAGTGTAGGTGCACCATCTCAAGCCATGCCTTGCCATGATTTTTGGGATCAGAGAATGAACCCTGGACCATTTTATTTACTTGTCTGAATATAGGTACAAAATCTGACTGTGAATAACTTTAAAAGGCCTACAAAGTCCTCAGCTGAAAGAGTTAAACCTGAAGATGTGGGCTGGCATCAGCAAAAAGTCAGATTATGGAATACATTCAGCAATAAAGAATAATTAAAGGCATGGATGCAAATGATAATTACAAGAAAACACGTATTTTGGAAAAGATAGATCACTCTCAATTGATCTAATCATTTGTTTTAGTAGATCGCTGATTTTCTAATGAAGAAAATGTAGCAGGTCTAATCTCTCTGGACTTCAGTAAAGCATCTGATGTGGTACCTCATGAGAAATTATTAGATGGTAGAATATGGAGATCAGGAGAGGAATTTTATGATGGAAAGGGGAGTCTCTAAGTCAGAAATTATAACAGGTAGTGTTGAGAGAGGATGTACTGAGCTGGAAGGAAATTACAAGTGCAGTTCTTCAGAAATCAGTTTGGGGACTGAATTTACTTCTGAAAAGTGGGATGCATGGATCATAGAATCATAGAATCATCTAGATTGGAAGAGACCTTTCAGATCACTGAGTCCAGCCATTAACCCAGCACTGCCAAGGCCACCACTAAGTCATATCCCTGTATTCTACATCTACATATCATTTAAATTCCTCCAGGAATGGTGATTCCACTGCCTGCCTGGGCAAACTATTCAATTGCTGCAGACACTTTTTTCCTCACATTCAATCTAAATCTACACTTTTCTCTTGTCCTGTCATTTGTTATTTAGGAGAAAAATCAAACCCCACCTTACTGCCTCCTTCCAGACAGTTGTAGAAGGCAATAAGCCCCACCCCAAAATCTCCTTTTTTCCAGCCCAAACAACCCAGTTCCCATGACTGCTCCTTATGTGACTTACTCTCTAGACCCTTCACCAGCTTCTTTTTTTCTTCTCTGGACATGCTCCAGCACTCAATGTCTTTCTTTATAGACTTATAAAGTAGTTTATCTTGGAAGGGACCTTTAAAGTTCATCTAATGCAAGAGCCCAAAACAGGACTTGAGCTGTGTCCTCACCAGTGTGGAGTTCAGGGGACAATCACTGCCCTGGTCCTGCTGGCCACACTATTTTTGATCCAAAACAGGATGTCATTGGCCTTCTGGGCCACCTGGGCACAGCTGGCTCATCCAGCTGTCAGCCAGCACTGTTCAGACACTCTGCCCCAAGCCTGTAGCACTGGAAGGAGTTGTTGTGACCCAAGGGCAGAACCTGCCACTTTGCCTTGTTGAACCTTATCCAGGTGTCCTCAGCCCATGGATCCAGCCTATCCAGGTCCCTCTGCAGAGCCTTCCCACCCTCCAGCTGATCATCACTCTCACCCCACTTAGTGTCATCTGTGAACTCACTGAGGATGCACTCATCCCCTCAGTGTTAAACACAATCGGACCAAGCATTAAAAGAGAGCAAGTGACATGGCTACCAAAAATGTGCC
Source organism: Motacilla alba alba (assembly GCF_015832195.1). Classification (NCBI taxonomy): domain Eukaryota; kingdom Metazoa; phylum Chordata; class Aves; order Passeriformes; family Motacillidae; genus Motacilla; species Motacilla alba. Next base: position 4,648,680 of record NC_052031.1, on the reverse strand, counting down.
TCATAAAGTATTTCCATAAGGAGAAGGGAATGTCTGTCTTGATCTGCACAAAACACACAGAGGACTACCTCCAAAGCAACAAAACAGATCCTAGTTACCAGTATTTAGGAGAGATGATCTCACAATACAAAGCTACAGTGCTGTGTCAGGAAATGGTGAACCCATGACATAGAAAAGGTAGATACACCTTGGCCTGTCTAGCTGAACGAAGCAAGGACTGGGACAACAGTGCTGATTTATATATAAATACATCAGGAGAGCAAATAGGGAGAAAAAAAAGGTCTCTTTAAACTAAAAGACAGCATGAGCACAACAAATGACATAAGCTGAAACTAAATAAATACACACTGGTTGAAGAAAGACTAGGGTGAAAGATCTGAAAAACTTCCAGTTGGTGCAATGAGAGCAAAAACACCCCAAGAAACTTCTTTCCACTTCCTTTCAGCTTATGGAAGAGTTTAAAAGAGAGAAGAGATACAAGTTGGAGAATCAAGAGATGCCCTGCAGTTTTACTCATCTGTATGTGAGAAAGAACAAGTAAACTTCTTGAAGACAGAAAAACCTGTCTGGTGTGCTACACCAAAAACTGCCTGGCTGTCCTTTTAGCACCTGGCACTTCCTTTTTCTCGCCAGGCTGCTGGTGTTTCACTTGTAACAATACACTAATTGAATAGCACACTGACAGATTTGCATGCCACAGTCCTCCCGCTTCTGATTTCTTTGTTGTATTTGTGTACATCTAAGCCCAGAGAAAAGAAAAGGAAAAAAACCAACAACAACTAGGAAGAGAAACAAAGCAAACACACATGCACACAGCACTTCCAAACTGGTCTTGACAGCAAACAATAGTAGAAAGGGATAACTACCACTCTCAGGGCTCTCAGATGATCAGGTCAGCGAAGCAGACACAAGGAAAGGGGATTTCGAGAAACAAATAATACCCGTGCCTGAAATGGGAGCTTTGCTGCAAAGAGAAAAGAAACATATGCTTTTCAGCTGGAGTGGATTTCTTATGTTGCTCAGAAGTGAGTGGCTCATCCTCGGTGTAAAGGACCGGTGTTGTATTAACCGTTCTGTATCAGTTTCCCTCTCGAGTCCCCTGCCTGAGCCACCGGGTTATTTCATTTCTGGCAGGCAGCACAAACAGGAGCCTGGGGTAACTCAAGTCCCTGATGTGCTGAGCAGACATCCATCTGTGCTTCCTGGGATGCATATCTATACCCTGTCAGGGCTGGATTGGCTGGGCAGCATTGGTCAGGAGCTGGGACAAGTGGTGACTGTGGACTGACAAATGCAGGACCCTAGTGTTCACAGAGTACCACATCAGCTGGAGATTCTTCATAGGATCCCTGATGTCCTGCCCCTTCTCTATGAACTGACCTTGTCCAAAAGGGAGCAACAGAGCCTCAGCATCCTGCTCATTGAGGGCAGAAAGTCCCCTGGGAGCACATGGGTTTCAGGAAGCTCTGTGAGAGCCCTGATTGTCAGAGCACAGGCAAAATGTGTGCTCTGCAAGTAGTTTAACAAATTTTAGGTCCATCATCATTCTCCCTGTTCTCATGTGGTATTGTTTATGCTTAAGCCAGCATTCTGAAACAGGCACTGCCAGGTTCTGCATCATGACGGCAACAGAGCTGGCTCCTTTATTATGTATCCATTCCTAACTGAAAATAAGGCATTTGCCCCTGGGGAAGAGGGAGGTGAGCTACCGTCTGAGTTTTTCTCTGTACCACCCTCTACCTCACATGGTTTCAGAGCCAACATACACAAAGTTTCCTTTGCCTTCAACCTACGTACCTGAACACAGTCCCACTCCCAACTATTCCCTCCCTGCAGTTGTTTGCCCACTTCTCGGAATTGCATTTCAGCTGTCTATGGCCTGGATCCAGTGGGGAAAAAAAAATAAAAAAAAGATCTCCCAACACCAGAGCTGTTATTTGCCATAGACCTAGATTCCTTTGGTACAGGAGCATTTGCTTCCTTGAAAGACCAAGTCTCACAGCTGAAAGGTAGGAGATTTTCCTGAAACTAGACCTGGGAATTATCCCCAAACCCTACATTTAAGCAGAATAACGTCAGGGGAATCTGGACCTGCTTTGATCTTTATAGCATCAGCCCCTCTTTCTCCAAGCTCAAAGCAAAGCAGATTGGGACTTGCCATCTTGGCCCAAATGAACATCAAGATAGATGCTGAAGACTTCTTTGTTCCTTGAATGTCAACTGTAAGTGTGAGTCATTGTGGCTTCAGGAAGGAGGGAACCTCTCAGACTAGGTCTTTCTGAGGGAGAGATGGGAATTGATAGCTGATGCAGAAGATCCAGTTTTGAAGATACAAACCTGGATTCTCAGGGGCACTTGTCTCCCATTGATTCCAAAGTGCCTTTTAACATCCAATCATCATGACTGAATCTGAAAATAATTTCAAGGGAATCCGAGTGCATCATTCCAACTTGTTGCAGTGCTTAATAAAACTAAATATCCATGTATCGCCCAGATAACAGCTTAAAGCTCAGTTGTACTCTTTATCTCCTGATAAACCTTTCCCCAGGTTTATCCACTTTCTTGGGCTGCAGGTGTGATCATTCCCCTCTCTGTACAGCTCTGTATTTTTTTTCTCATTAAGTGAATTCAATGGGATTTCTTACAGGAGGGTGGAGCAACTTAACAATGAACAACTTGGCAAAATTGGGCTTTATGTAATTACTTGAGGATTTGGCCCAACATACTGGTACAACATGAGATGTATCTCATGATCTTTCACTTGCGTAACCCTCTTCCTCTTGTTGTTTATTGTCATCCCTTGCTGGGTTAGTTCCTTGGGGCAGAGACCTTTTATTTAATTAGTCTGGAAAGGGCCTGGCACACCTACAGAGCCATATTAATAATGAGAAACAGTACTAACCTACCCACAAGAAGATGTGAGCTTCCTTGCAAGATATGTGACAGGGTACAACCACAGTGATCAGTCACACTCCGACCCAATAGGGCTCACCTTGGTTTGTCTTGGGTGGGAAACTTATCACTGCCATGTCCCCAGGCTTTTCTCCTCTTACATTCGGAGAAATGTCATTATGACAGATCATCTGCTGATTAGATTTACCTCAAATAATAAGCTAATAAGTGTTTCTTACACCTTCTGGAACTCCCTTTCCAAGCATTTAGAAGAGGGAAAAAATAGTAGGTGGACAGCAGGTTCCATGGAGCTCGTGTCCAAGTGATTTTTATCTGCTGGTTGGTTGACTTCTAACAGGGTAGCACGGAGGTTGCAGCAGGAGGCCCCTTATTAGTGGAAAAAAAAAGTGAGAAAAAGAGATATTAAGAGAGAGAGGCAGAGAAAGAAAAAGAAAGAAAGAAAGAAAGAAAGAAAGAAAGAAAGAAAGAAAGAAAGAAAGAAAGAAAGAAAGAAAGAAAGAAAGAAAGAAAGAAAGAAAGAAAGAAAGAAAGAAAGAAAGAAAGAAAGAAAGAAAGAAAGAAAGAAAGAAAGAAAGAAAGAAAGAAAGAAGAGAGAAGAGAAGAGAAGAGAAGAGAAGAGAAGAGAAGAGAAGAGAAGAGAAGAGAAGAGAAGAGAAGAGAAGAGAAGAGAAGAGAAGAGAAGAGAAGAGAAGAGAAGAGAAGAGAAGAGATGAAAAAAGAAAGAAAGCTTATGCATGTGTTTGGGACTTATTAGTTGCCACAGAGAAAATAGAAGTAGGCAGCAATTTCTGTGGTATCCGATAGGACATAAACCAACTAAAAGTGTTTCTACAGGTAGGTCATTCAAAATATCCTTCCTGCATGGATTCTTTAATGTCTAACCAGTGTGGACCTAACACTGTTGTCTTTCTTTCAACAAAATCTCCAGCTCCAGTACTGTACTATTTTCCAGCAGCTTACAGGAGCTGCATATCTTCAAATCTACAGTCCTGCTGTCAAATGTGATTGAATTTGGTTAATGGCTTCCAAAGTTACCAGGCAGACAGACACACAGACATGTACACACATCCCGCCACACAGCATCGTCTCATGAGCCAAATTTCCATCAGAAAGGAAGCTTATGGAAAGCAACATGACCAACTCCCCCTTGATCACACCCCAGGTGTGAAACACTGGTCTGCACCCACATGGAAGACTAGACTTTGCCAGGAGCCCAGCAACAGTCGGCCCAACAGGCCTCATTTATCTGTGCATCATGCTGTGCCAAAAGCAGCGTGTTTTCCTTTGTCACTGCTTAAGGAAGAGTCTGGAGGTGTCATTGACTTTCCCTTTTTGTCCCATGCAGCAAAGCCAGAATGGCAAAACTAAACTGGAAGAGCACGCTGCAAAACGCGTGGTTTTTTGTTGTACCTATGGCACAGCCTGAATTTCTGAGGCCATGTTTTGGAGGCCTTCCCTACTCTCGGCACCTTGGAAAGGCAATTTGCGTGTTACGTGAACTAAACACGGGTTTTTCTGTCAGATGTCAGAAGGAAGAAGAGTTAAATTCTGCTCAGAATGCAGGGGTTTGGGGGTTGGGGTTTTTTAAGCTGAAGAGAGCCCCAAAGTTGTCAAACCCTCCCACCCTTCCTCAGTTCACCTGATTCTTTTGATAGCTCCCAGGCTGTGGATGTCAGCTTTTATCAGAGACAGAAGATAATCATAATGGCAACAAAACTATGCTGGGAATAAAACTGAAGTCTATTTAAAATTTTAAAAAAAAACAGGAGGAGAAAAAAAAAACAACAATGCACACTAAAATATTCCATATGCTCTTATGGTGGGTTGCCCTCGGCACATAGAGAGAGATTGTAACTAGGCACAATCTGATAAGGCAGAATGCAACTGTGAGCTACTAGGCAACCACCAAAAAAAGAGGAAGAAAAAGGACAGAATCAGCATACACACAAAAAAGAATAGTGTGGAAGACAGAGGTGAAACTGAGCTTCTGCACATAAAATATCACTGTTCATGGAGGACCAGATGTTCATAAAACTTTGCAGGGGTTTCCAAGTGAGGCCATGACTGAGGCTGCAGTCTGGATGCTGCACAACAATGCCTGTTGTAGTCTAGCTGGTTTTCTTTCCCTTTTCCTTGCATGGTGGAGAAGCACACGCCAGCCACATAATCACAAGGCACCTTCGGCACCTCCTTCCCCCTGTCTTTGTAGGTCTCACCCCACTGTCAAGCCTTGTCATTAATAGAAGCCTTGATCCTGATGAAGCACGCACAGGATGGCCGGTTCTCACACGGGGAGCTTCTCCTTGCATGGAGAACACCTTTTCACTGGGATGCCAAGGAAGGGTGTTGCACTGCAAAGATGTCAGCCTAGGTCTGCAAAGCCAGTTTTGTTCCCATTTTATGGCTTCCCAATAAAACTCACGTGTGTAGCACATAATTAGAAGTTAAGCTCTGGTGGATCTAGACTTGAGATCATGAAGGACAGTTGTTGTTTCCTAGCACAACAGGTCTGATTGCTGATTAGGAATTTGACACTCTGCTGCAATTAATAATAATAATAATAATAATAATAATAATAATAATAATAATTCACTGGATCTAGGCTTGGATCTCTGTTTCAAACAGAATTCTTATTGAAATTAAGCAGGCTTCCACGCATCCTGAGAAAGCGTGTCTCCTTACAAAATGGAAATGTGATCCTGCAGTCCTACCCTATGGTAGCAGTCAGGCCCAGGAACAGCGCCAAAAAGCTCAGCAAGATGAGCCTGTACAAGGGCCATTTTACATAAAGCAGGAGTAATCATGGAAACATGGCTCTCTGGATTGGAACCAAGCCCCTGAGTCACGAACCGGGACCCCCCTGTTGTAGTTTCTGTAGAAACACAGAGCAACATGGGAACACGGCCCCATTTGAAGAGACAAAGGGCAAAATCCCTTATTCTGGATTTTTTAAGGCAAGCACTTTCACACCAACCTGCTCTTTGGCTTTGAGCAAATCACTTTGCTTGCTTAAGTTTGTTGTTTTTTTAAATTAGTACTGAAAATGGGTTTCGACACATTTTTCCTCACGGGAGTGTTGGGAGGCTGAGTTAATAAATGCTTGCCAAGCAGTAGGAGATTCTCAGATGAATCTCACTTCCCCTGGATGTGTACCATGCTCATTGTGGCCATGTCTGAACACTTACACATGTATAATTAAGAAGGACCATGATAACAGAAAGTGCAAAGTGCTGCTCCTTTCTCACTGCATAATCATGTCTTGGAGGTGGGTGGCCCAAGAGGGAAGCATTGCATCAGGTGCGACAGAGCTTGCTGCTGAGGTATGTTCTGAGAACAGTGAGTTTTTGTCTTTCACCGAACTGGGGCTCGGTACAGCCTTTAGATTTTTCACTATATGCTAATTAAACCTTCCCTGGGCACTCAGCTATTCCCTCCAGCCCCTGTTTGCTTTCTGTGCACAAGCCCTCTACAAGCCTACACAAGCATCCATCAGCTTTCATTATAATTTACCTGCAAAATCCACACACTCCTGCTTTCATGTAAAAAAAAAAAAAAAAATCCTAAGATATAAAAACCATCGTGAAAGCCAGTGAAATAATCTGTTGCCTACAAATCAGGCCTGTGATGGTAGGAATTAGACCTCCCACATCACATTAGCTTGGAGGGCTCTCCCTTCCCCTTCGCCTGCAGTGGAATTCCCGTTCCTACCACCATGGTGGAAGCCAGCCCTGGCCCGGTGTCTGCATACCACCCGTCCTGTAGCTGCAGCATGTTTACTTCAGTATTAAAAAATCAGGAGTGGGGGAAATGGCTGTGAACTAACAGCAGTGTCTTTGTCGTGTGTGGCAGAGGCAGGGCAGGTGGAAGGATTCCACCTTGCTCAGAGACCAGGCTGCATGGCCTCCCCATCTATTGTCACCAGGAGCTGGCTGATCTCAGGTGAGGAAACGTTACAAAGAAGGAAAGGCATTCTAACAAGGTGGGATTAATGCATCCTTGGCCTTAAATATTCTGTATGATACAGTCCCCACTTTTCTATAATTACTGCTCCATTGTCCCTAAAACCTCACAGTAAAGAAGGTTCCATCATCGGTTATTGTAATATATAGCCGTGACACTGTACCGTCTCAGTGCTGCTGGTTTCACATTTTGAATTTCCAAAGATAACCCCACACACGTGAGGATGCTCTAGTTATCATGACATACTTCCAAAGTGGGGACAACTCCCAGCCAAGTGGTACAAACTCACAATGTCCTCTCAGAGATGAGGGTCTTGCATGGCCCAGTGGCCATCCCAATGCTGTGAGGAGCACTTTGTTCTTGCCACATGGGTGTTGTTTCCTTTTCCTCATGGTCACCATCCCAAATGCTCCCATCAGCCTCCTCTGCCCTCATGCCAGCCTCCTGAAGGACAAGCGGAAGGAGGAAAAAGACCATGAGCAGAGCCAGGGCTCCAGGTTTCCACCATCTGCAAAAATGAGAGCTTGAAAATACTGACTCAAGTCAGAGGGTGCCAACTCACCAAAGCCTGCACCGCACCCTCTCTTTTTGGCATACCTGAAGCAAACACTGAGGAGCCTTCAAAATGAGGGCTGTGCAGTCATTAGGACCTAAGAAATGGCTTGCAGGACTCTGCCAAACTGGGTACTGCAGCAAGAGCTTGGGGAAGGCTGGAGTCAGCAGAATGTTTTTGGAGAAAAGGTGCAGTAGGATCTCAGATATTTGGGCATTTCACACACTGAGGCTTCCTAGGGTGTGTGGCATGGAGTAGGTGGATGCCAGAGCCATATGAACTCATTGCCCCCTGCATATTCATCAACCACAGATACAGCTTTGCAGCAAAATCTGGAGACAGGTATTCAGTGGTGAAGTTAATTAACCCCCCATTATTCCTACTCCAAATACTGCCCCAAATATACAGCCACTTAGATTGCACAGTAGGTTCAGTAGTAGCTTTTTTGCTAGAATCTTCCTGAGGAAAGGAAGACTGAGAAAAGAAGAGCCGGAGCACACAAAGAAGGATAAACTATTCCCTTTAAGCAGTGGAATGGTGTACAGAAAATTCTGTGACGAAATCGTTTAATCAGATTCAGGCTCCCTGAGGGGGACCCACTTCAATCAGGAACAGACCATGCAGAGACACAGGTTCCCATCCAGAGACATCTAGGATTTTCCTAGGGGCTGGAAAGGAATCTTGGAGAACATGCTACAAAAAGGTTACAAATCTACTGAGCCCTATAGTGTTCATTAGCTCAGTAGTTAATTAAGGAATTGTTTTGAAGAATCCCGAAGACTTTCAACAGGATATCAATATACCAAAATCAATCAATTTACATTTTCCCACTGCACATGTTCACATCATGGGAAGGAGGACAATACAGACCACCACATCCAGGAGAAGAACAAACGGACTGATCTCCTCTCCTTGGAAACTCCTGGGCAGAGAGGATATACAGAGCATGACCCTGTGGAAAGTCACTTGTAAAACAGACACTTCTGTCTCATAGATATAATGGGCCTGCAAGGGCAAAGATGCCTGTTAGATTTTTGTGCATAGCTAATGAATTTGGAAAATTATGATGAAGAGTCAAAAGCAGTACCCATAGACCTGTTAACATAGCAAGGTTTTATAGCTCTTCCCACTGAAGATCCAAGTCCTCACTTGGATCTCCACACTCACATTCAGAGCTCATATCTCACTGGTCTCATTGGATATTCCATAGGTCAGAGGGCTGCCAATGCCCAGTGGAAAAGCAGCAACCCCAGCAATGTACCCAGGGTCATGAACCCCTTGGATAGCTGCATATTTTTCCCTTGTGGTTTGCCAGCAAAGATACCTTCTCTGTGATTCCCAGCTATGAAATGGTTGGCAGTTCCCTGACAAATCAAGCTCCTTGCTTATAATCCTCCCCTTTTCAGTTATCCAAAAGTCAGATCACTATTTTCCCTAATGGGTAATGGCTTGCCCCAGGGACAACTTGTGATTTCCTGGGATTGCCATGTAACTAATAAGTAATTGGTGGTTTAGGGATACTATTAAGTATTCTGTTTTTCCTGGGAGCCATCAGACAAGACAAGATAAATTATTTCTAATGGTGAGTGTATTAATCACTGAAAGAGGAGATTTTAAGAAGCACTGACAAATATCAACCTGTAAAGAGAAGGGCTGAACCTGTCTTCAGACACCCCAAGGAGTGAAGGATTCATTTCCCCCACCTGTGAAGTTCCTCATGTTATTTTCTGCATTTTTAAATTTTTTTCAGGAAAATATTATACTTCCTTCCATTCTGTTCTCTACAGAGAGAGAGGTCAGGTGGTCCCTGTACACCTCCATCTGAAAGTGCTCAGACAGTTTTCAGTAACACTGGGAGGACCTTGACCAGTGTCTTCAGCCAGCAGCAAGCCAAAGGCAGGCAGCAAAGGTGACTGCCTCCATAGATACCCAGCTCAGCAACCTGGGGGGCTCACATAACCTCCAGCTGGAAACACTGCAAGGCTTCTGAGCCACCCAGGACTTCATCTACAGGGACGGGTTTGCTGCAGGTTTGCTGCGGTCTCTTGCCACCTCGCCGTACATAAATCAAACATAATTAAAGACATAATCAAACGGATTCCTGAAAACAAGCCCTGACTGTAAAGTTTTGTTACAACCCCTAACACACCTGCTAGTGCAGCTATCGCCCGGCTGTGCGCTATCAAAGGTGTAATAACACGGCCGTATCCTGCGAAAGCTCCAGGGGAAAGCTTGAACAGAAAAGCCTTCATAGTCTTAAGGCAAGGAAAATATTATTGCACTTCCACAAAGCAGCTTCCCTTCCTCCAGAATAACCACCTCAGGACTTTCATCTCAGCGAGCTCTTGGCATTTATTATTTTAGAGCTTTTTCGCATCGAGAAATGATTATTTTCTTTCTTGCTCCGAGATCACTCTTTATTGTTAGTTAAATAAATAAAATTGATGGAGAAAATAGCAAATGCTTAGCAAGAGTGTGTTTCATCAAACTGTCTGATCCTGGGGATCCCAGGTATTCATTTGACATGGAAAACCTACTTAGCTGGATTTATATATATATATATATATATATATATATATATGTATGTATGTATTATACACACACATATAAATGCACTCTTATATATCTCACAAGTGTGTATACATCCATGTGATGGCTAATATCAAGTCTCTCTCTGTCCACTACTGAACATGATCGTGTTTCTTGAGTACAGACCTAAAGTCTGTCTCTTTCATAGGTAACAAAGAGGGAAAGTCCCAGAGACTTCCATTGATTTCATTTCCCTTGAGAAATTTAAGTTTTGTCTGCAAGAGTGGCAAGCACTTCACTGGGAAAGGAAAGGAAATGAGATCATGTTCCCATCTGCCTCACTCTGTGCTTCTCTAGCAAAACTCCTCTGACAAACTCTGGGGAGATTTATATGGCTTGCAAACTCTGACCAAAAAATAATGAACCTAGGTTTTGCAGGAACTTAGAATAATGCCACAAAATCCCTAGGTATACCATCACTCTGGAGCATCCTTTCATGCCAGGTGGCTCCCTGATACCTTTCAAACCCAAGGACTGTGGTTTCATGGAGCAGACGAATATTTGCTTTTTATTCACCCTTTGATCAAGACCAGCTCCAGCAGCAGCAGGCAGTGGGTTCTGACAGCTTCCCTTTTGGATCTGACCCATTTTGGGTACTGGTTTCTGCAGTAACTATCCATGCACGCTTTAAGGCATGTTTTTGTTCCTCGTCTATCTATTCACTCAACAAATTAGCACCGTCTAGTCTTATGCAAATCAGAGGTTCGATTTCCTTGTGTACATTGAAACTCTTCCTCTGCCTTTACCAGCCAATGCACAGCTACTGTTATTTCCCTGCTCAGATGGGTTTCCATGGCTCGCTGCAGGCTGTAGAAATTAATACATGGGAACACAATCCAAGTAAGCTAAGCATGTGTTTTACCACATACAGAGAGTAAAACATGGGGACAACAAAGAGGCAGGAGATGGAGGGAGAAAAGAAAGGGTCAGATTCATTTGCTTTCAGAGGACAGAAAGCAAAACATAAATAAAGAATAAAAAATGTGATAGTTGGAGACAAGAGGGTACGACGAATTACCCACACTCAAATGCAAATGCAAAATGACAGCTCCACACTTGATGCCCTTAAAGAGAAATGGAGGGTACCCTTCACATGTGAGAGCAGAGTGGGGGGAAAATAACATGTAATTTCCCTTCAGTAGCACCTAGGGATCATAGAATCATATAGGTTGGAAAACACCTTTAGAATCATCAAGTCCAATGACTGCCACTCCCACAAAAAACATGTCCTTCCCCAAGTATCACATCTGCATGTGCCAAAGAGCCCAAGGGTCAATTTTCCTGACAAAAACCACAAACTTGTTTATGGTGCTGACAGAAGGCCTGGAGAGTGTAGAAAAGAGAAAAAAAAAATGAAGGAAAACTTTATGAGGGCAAAAGAGGGATTGCAAGGAGACAATCCCACAGCAGACCATGGACTTGATCCTAGCCTTATAGTCCATCTCCAGACTCTGACCACTGGACAATAAAACCTGCTACCTAACTGCTGTTTTCACTTGATTTCAGTCAAGGTAAACTGGGGCCTGACTTCCACGAAACTGTAATTGTGTCAAGGGAATTGTAATGTGTCCTTTGCCAGCACAGTTAAAACACCCTAACAGATGTTATTCTGATGACAGACATCAAAATAAGTAGATAGATTAACTGACAGATAGACAGAAAGAGATTGAAATAAGGAAAATACATACAGGGAGGGAGTGAGAGAGATGGATAGATAGATGAGCAGGAAGAGCTGGGAATATAAAAGATTATATAGATAGATAGACAGATCTTGGCATAAAGCACTCACATCAAGGTGCAGTTGGCAGCCCTGATTTAATGCATCATTTGCTCAAAGTGCTCATCTCCCTCCCTCTGAGTAAAACGAGGTTGTTTGTTATGTGTTACAGAACAATCCGTGTGTGGGCTCCCTCGGGGTCACAGGATTGCATGAGGTGAGGGGCCTGATCCTGCCAAGTTCCCAGCACCCTCTCTCCCCTCTGAAGCACAGGGTGAAAGGATGATGCTCAGCATCAGCACCCAAAATGCCAAACGCCCTGAGAGCCCTGGCCAGTGCTGGAATGAGCACCAGGACACAGGGAGGAAGGAAGGAGGGTGGATCATGACTTACCCGCATCATCTCATAACCTGCCTCAAGATGTATTCAAATTATAAATAAGTAGTAAGATTCCTTCTGTCAACACATTTCAATTTAGGACTTCTGGTTTGGCAAACAGTTTCACAAGAAAGCTTCTTACAATACCCAGGATGGTGTGAACACAGAGGACTCATGGCCACTCTTCTGCATCACAGAGCACCTTTTCCAATTTCACCTGAGAAATACTTCTTGTAATTTGTTTAAACTTTGAGGCTCTCAGGAGGCTGCCTGCCCTTGATTCTCATTTAAAGCAACTATACCTTGTTTTTGCACTGCATTAAACCCCAGCATTAAGGTCTTTTTGCCAATCCGAGACCAAAGCCTAACACAATGTTTTAACAAAGACAGCTTTATGCAAAGCTTGGAGCTGGGGAAAAGAAACAATGCAAATAAAAGACTGTAATTCTCTTATTAAATAAACTTGGTTTATTCTCCCTGACTCCTCTGCTGTTGGTTCCTATCTGTTGGCTCACCTCTGCTTTAAGATTGGTTTAAAATTTGCCTTGATTTCAATGAGAATAGAAATTTTTTCATCCTCAATAAAAACTTGGGCAGGGCTGCACTAACATTAGTTCTTCACCCAGAGGGTGGTTGGGCATTGGAACAGTCTGCCCAAGGAAGTGGTCATGGTCCCAAGGCTGCCAGAGGCCAAGGAGTGTTTGGAAAATGTTCTCAGGCACATGGCGGGGTTCTTGGGGCTGTCCTGGGCAAGGCCAGGAGTCAGATTGATGAGCCTTGTGGGTCCCTTCCAACTCAGGATATTCTATGATTTTGCCATTCTAGTTTAGAAATGAAGATTTTATTTTGCCCTCTTTGCATCCATAAGCCAGACCCATTCTCAGTCACCCACAACAAAGATTCAATCTTTGCACTCAGGACAGCGAGGCTGGGGAGGGTTTGCACTCACGGCCCCACCTCCACACCCGCTCTGGAGCAAGAGCCATCCTGAGCCCTGCAAAAACATTGCTGGAAACCTCCCCAGACCAGGAGGCCCTTTGTGGTATTTCAGCACATCCTGCTTCTTGTCCTACCTTGGAGGAGTGAAAATGAAAACCTCATTCCAAAACCTCAACATACTTTTGGTGCAAGGGTGGGGAAGGCAAAGTTGTGGTTTTGTTTGCATTGCACATCCACAGAAAGTTCAGTTGTTTTTTGTTGGTTTTTTTTCTTTATTTTTGCCCCAGTGCCTGTTTAGCCTCTGTGATACGTCCCAGACAAGGCAACATTGTGGCTTGGAGAGTGTCATTTACCCATATTAAAAAAATCATAATTTCTAAGCCGTAGTTACTTGTGGCTGCATTCTTGACCACTTTACATGGACAGACAACCCCAACAGTGGCGCAGAATCACCTACTGTGGTTTGAGGAGGAAACGTTCCAAGAATTTCAGTTTTACTCCTTCCTTGGAAAAAATGACAGTCCTGATATCTCCAACAGGGTCACGTAAAATCCTGCATTCATTTTATGGTAATAGCTTTCTTCCCTTGGCACTGTGTGGCAATGCTTAATTAACAAATGCTCAGACCTGAGGAAAGATGTGAAAGATTGGAGATATTTGAGGTGTATCACCAAAACTGTTTTCAAAGAGGTCACCAGTGGTGATTCACTTCAGAGAGTTACTGCATTTTCCAGCAGCAGGGCCAAAAATAATAAATGCAGAGGAAAAAAATTACAAGAGTCAAAGCAAAGCAAAACGGGAAGTTTGAAGGTTTTCATTTGGTTTTAATGAAACAAACAACAACAACAAAAATCGTTTGAGTCAGCTCAAAACATTTTCTTCATCTGAAAATGAAATGTTGAGTACCATTTGGAAGTCATTTAAAAGTTTTCTTTCTTATCTCTTTCTTTTAATATAAATTAGGTCAATCCTTCAAGGAAAATGCCATTTGTAAATGAAAAATGCAGAAAGCTTCAAATAGTTATTTTGCACAAAGGAAGCATTTTGCCCTAAAAATACCCATGTGCCATGATTTTTAAACACTTCCCTTATTTATTTTGGTGACAAATTTCTTCAGCAAATTCAAGCAGTGTTTAGTCCCTGGTAAAGATATTCTGTTTATTAAAACACGTATATTGCTCTCCACACCATAGATTACAAAGTGCTAATTGCTTGTCACCAAAAGCTGAATTCAGTAAGTGAGCATGAAACAAGACAGTGTTCCCAATCATCACCAGGGCTCTGGCAAAAATACCCAGCAAGTGACAGGCCCTGTATGAAACCAGACCAGAACCAGAGTGTGTTTTGTGACCATTATCCTTGGGAAGGGGCTCACAGACAGGTTGATGAAGGAATTCAGGCAGAAGTTCAGGTTCACCACTGAGCTTGTGCAGGTCCACAATAAAATCTGGACACTGAAAAGCATTCGTGTCAAGAGAAGGCTACAGCCCATGCCCCTCACATTTTCTCTGGTGGATCTCATAGCAGTAAGGGCCAGACAAGGTCAAAAAGGTGACAAGAGGGATGAAACTCCTCTCCTATAAGGAAAGATTTAGGCAGTTGAGTTTGTTCAGACTGGAGAAGAGGAGGCTCTAGGGTGACCTTGTGGCAGCCTGTTAACACCTGAAGGGGCTACAAGAGCTGAAGAGGAGCTGTTTGCAAGGGCATGGAGTGATAGAACAAGGGGGAAAGGCTTTAAATTGACAGAGGACAGGTTTAGCTATTAGGAGGAAGAAATTCTTTACTTTGTGGCATCTCTGACGAGGGCTGCCCAGACATGTTGTAGCAGCCCATCCCTGGAAGTGTCCAAGGCCAGACTGGACAGGGCTTGGAACAGCTTGGTTTAGTGGAAAGTGTCCCTGCCCATGGCAGAGAGACTGGAACTAGGCAATCTTTAAGGACCTCTCCAGTCCAAACTAATCTATGAATGTTTGGAAATGTAACAAAAAATCACTTGTCCAATGGCCACTTGGACATTTCTCGTAATAGAAACATCTCTCAGCTTAGTAACTGGGTATTTGCCTATCTAAAAAAGTGGCGATTGGTATGGGAAATATTGGAGTGTTCAGAGATTTTATCTTTTTCTTGAAACCTTGGGGTTAAATCATGCCTGTCTCACTTCTGAATATATGCCATTAATTTTTTATTTTTTTTTATTACAAAGTGCTGTTACTCTGAGTGTTCCATACAAGATAAGATTTATTCTTCCTAAAGGCTTTGGAGTACTTTTGGCTGAATGGCCACATGTGTGTCATGTTGGATGCTGGATATTTTGCCCTCAGGGTAAGGGGTACAACCCACGTATTTATGCATGTGCTAAAGCACAGTAACCCTGACCACCCTATCAGCCTATCTCACTATCAGCACCTCCATCTGCCCGTATATTTTATCTCATCATTCTCTATTTATTTATATTGCCATGATATCTGAGATCCTGCCTACACTCAGCTGCCAATGTCTCAAGCTCGTGTGCTGCACAGGAGGAGAAGGCACGAGGAGGGGTGCAAGGCTCAGCCTGGCCAGACATAGTTGTATAACAAAGGCAGATTTGCCTCTACAAAGTGCAAAATATGTGTGGGTTTGCCCCCCTTTTTTTTTTTTTTTGGCTGAGGTGTTGTTTTTCTGCACAGTGATCATGTGGGGAGATGCAAAAAGGTAAAAGGTATTCAGTTCACTTCCAAACAAGCTCAAATTTACCCAAGTGGTGTCAGAGTTGGTTGGGGTTTTTTCTCTCTGATATTTGTTTTTCAAGCATTCCTCCCCAGCCGTGTTGTTCGCTCGTCTCTGAGTGTTAAATACAGGGAGGCAACATCTAATTGTGGTTTTCCTGAGGGTACTGAAACACATAAAATGCACACGGGCTTGAGGTCAGTGTCCTGGAAGTGTCAGCTTTCTCCCTTGGAGGAAGCCGCTGCGAGTGGTACCTCGTGAATCACTCTCCCAGGGCTGTATACCTGAGATTCTCAAATTCTGCCTGAAGGAGGGGAGAAACGTGGCTCAAATGCTATTTATCACCCCTGTCTTTCAACAGCACAAGCAGAGTCATCCAACATCTGCAGCACTGCTGAAAGGCTCCCGTCCATGTTTGCTAGGAAGGTCATGCAGAGGTAACTGAGCACTGCTGCACTTAACCATTTCTCTTGACCTGATGGGTTGTTCCTCTCTTAAATCAAACTTTGGGCACAGCCTGCCTATGTTCCCAAGCGATTTGTTCTTTCTTACTAATCTTTTTAGGAGTGGAAGATGAAAGGCAAGGTGTGAAAAATTTTGTGAGCTCTCTTCTGGGGTTCTCTTGTCAGGAGCCCCCATTTCCAGGCTGGCAGGACCCCTGTTAGCAATAATTAGAAATGCCAGCACTGTTTTTGTTATAGAACATTTGATTCATACTGTGTCTTACTTGTAAGACCCAGATGGCCTTACAAATGTCAGCGAGTTATGCCCCATGTCTAGTAGGTGGAGCTATTATTAGCAGTAGAACAAACATAACCAAGATATTAGATTGGGATTTACACCCCTACGTTCCTGGATTATGGGGGAGCAGCTGAAGGACTTGTGAAAATACACAGCTTTAGCTCATGTAGGCTGACTTCTCTTCCCCCACCACTACCTGATGTCTTGGAAGAATCTGTTGTATCACAATATTTTAGCAACCTTCCAAAAGTCTGTCCTAAAGAAGTAAAACAACACACATTCCATGAACCTGGCAAGATACCTGTCCTTGAGGATGAGGTTTCTGAAACCATCTGAGATTGATTCCTTGCCTTGAAAAGAACCTACTTCTGTCCTTGGAACCTCTGTGTTGGGATACTTAACTTGTCTTGGAAAGACAGTGGTGGAAGAGAAGAGAGAAGAGAAGAGAAGAGAAGAGAAGAGAAGAGAAGAGAAGAGAAGAGAAGAGAAGAGAAGAGAAGAGAAGAGAAGAGAAGAGAAGAGAAGAGAAGAGAAGAGAAGAGAAGAGAAGAGAAGAGAAGAGAAGAGAAGAGAAGAGAATGCAAACTCTAGAGTCCTCTACATCTTAGTGTTCTTTTGGCAAGATTGCCTCAGAAAGATTCATGACAAAAACTCGGTGTGAAGAGGTGCAATTATTTGACAGCTGAATTGATAACTTCATTGTTTAAAGCCTTTAAATGTTTATGCCGAACCCAGAAGTCCAGCTTCTCACTATGCACATGTATGCAGAAGCTCTTTTTACGTGGCACCATCACTGTTCATGGTTCTGCCTGGACAGAAATGTGTGATCTCATTCATGGGTACACTCAATATGTCAGTCATAGATAAAATAAAGCTTCTCTTACACTGGATATCTCTACAGGGTGCCTAAAAAGAGCAGTAAAATGTCATGATCCCTGTTAATGACAGGATTTCTGAAGTCAGGCTGTGTTGGCCTAGCTCAATTATTGATCACAAAGAGAGCAGATTAAGTCCAAGAATAATTGTAAATGAATGAATTTGTGTAAAAAATGAATTTGTGTAAAAAATTACCCTTTGCTAGAAATGTCCCTCCTGTTGGAAGGATTCCCTTTAGAAATGGAATACAAAAAATTAAAGATTGTTAACATTAATTTATAATTTTGTGCTGAATTATTTTAAATGCATTATAGATTAAGGCAAAATATTGTGTGCAACTTGACCCTAAAATTTTCACATTAATTTGCCTTAATTTTGCCTTATTTTCCTTATTAATACATTTTTTGGTTAGTTAGTTGTTTGGGGTTTTTTTAAGTAAATCCCTTTTTTATGCAGAGTGCTTTTACAAAATGAAATATCAAAAGTTTTTGCTTTTTAAGCATGAAAGTAAATACATTTCCAAAAGAGAAATATTTTGAAAATGTAGAAATTATATATTTGGGGATTAATTTCCCCACAGCTTTTTTCTGTCACCTTCAAGCTCAGCTTTGAAATTAGTCTCCATCCCTTCCACATGTTATTTTTTTTTAGTAAAACTAACTTGAAAACAAAACCCAGCTTCAGGGAGACTACAAACTTATTTGACTCACCAGGAACTTAGCTCCTCTGAGAAGAACCCAATGCAGTGCCACAATCTAACAGACTTTAGTAGCCAAAATTATTTTTCATGTTATTAATATCTAATTTTTTTTTAGGATTGACAGCTGAAACAACCACTGGGTTTTTTTGCACAGCCATGCTTTGTGTGTTGGCATAGTTGCAGATTTAGAAGATCTATCAGGATTTTAATCTCAGAAAACAATATTTCTCAGACAAAGCATCACCTTGTTCCTGCCATGGCAATGTTCTGCAAGAGCAGGTTTATTTTGGCATTTCTGAGGTCACCGATTGGAGTTGGATGGGGTTGGTATTATTATGGCAGTGACTTTACTCTTTTCTTTTAGCTTTGAAGCTTTTAACCTCACCCTCAGAAGTGCATTGTTATTCTTGCAGAGTGAAGGAGACACAATACTTTGAATCTCAAATGCTCTCACAATGTTTGATGACATGAAGATAATTAGCTCCATTTTTCAGATCTACAAAAAGATGAGAACCTAATAAATTATAGAATTAGACATTGGGGCCTAAAGGTTTCTGCCACCATCCCAGGTAAGTCAAAGCTAATGTGAGCAAGGAAAAATAAATATAATTTTTAAGGGCCATTTCATAGATTTGTGTCTACACGACCATAATATTGCAACAGGTTAAATGAACAAGTTAAAATAGGCCTCAGTAGTCTTGACTTGATTTTAGAGATTTAACAATGCTTTACCATGAAATAACATCCCCTTAAGATGTGTGAAGCTTAATTTTATGTAGCTGAGAATCAAAGTATTTATGTGTTTGTTTATTTACCTATATAATGGCATTTCAAGCTTCTTTAACATCATTGCTGTGTCTGGGTGCCCTCCAAATACATGCTCAGATGTTAGATAAGATAAATATTAAAATTATTTGTGTCTATAATTATTGCTGCTGCTGCCAGGAGCCCTTTTGATAACAAAAAAAAGAAAAAAAAAAAAAAACCTGATTAATGCAAATTAGTTGATCATAATAAACATAAAGAAGAATCACTGCAGCACTGAGCACAGTTTTGACATAAAAACAAAGATGCACAGATCTGAAAAGGTTTGGGCCTCAGAGGCTTTACTGGGATGCCATTTCGGGTGGAAGATTTTAGAAGAGGAGCATTAGGAGTCTCTCTCCTAACCTATCCACTGTATTCCTTGGAAAATCCCTTGCAGTTAAATAGCGCATGGCCACTTCCAAACTAACCAGAAAATCTTCTGTGGGAAGGTCAAAGCCCAGCAAAGTCATCCTTGCTTTGCATGCAGTCAGTTCTGGCTGGGACTTATCTCTCTCATTTCCAGATATTGGCAAAGCCCACATCTCCAGTAGAGCTGCTCCATGGAAAGAAATAGGCCTTTCCAGGATGTGGATTGAATCCTAAAAAGGCTGTCTAAAATACATATAAGATTAAAACTTTAGAAGTGCCTTTTTCTCTCTGCTTGCTGTTGAGAAGCTCCAGACAACTACTGGCAAGTAAACATTGTATTTGTATCCTGGGAAAACCTTAAGCCTCAGAACACATATTTTATTAGATATACCTGAAAAGATCCCATCTCCAGCTCCAGGATGTTTAGCCTGGTCTAAGGACCTAACACCAAGCCTAGATGGTAGAGAAACATGCAAAGTGGTCCTGGTAATGAACAGTCAGAAATTTGTTGCAAGAGACCTCAGGAGGAAACCTGAGTTTTTTCAGTGTCCCAGTGAGTCACTGGCCAGCTCCCATGAGCACTGATGCAGGTTTTGGAGATCAGAGAATTCTAAATAAAATCCTTTTCTCAAAACCAGGAACATTGCTACTGCATACTCACTGTAAAGATGGTCCGAACACAAATGTTGCTCTTCTTTCATGCAGCTCAACTAATCGGTATAATTCAGACATAACTTTCTGGATTAATTCCAGCCTTAGTGTCACAACTCTAACACCACCAAAACTAATTACACTGGTACAACTGAGGGCAGAGATAGACTTCTCCTGACTATCTAAAATTTTAAAGACCCAGCCCAAATGATGGCTCCAGTCCAGGAGTAATTCCACTTTCCCTAAGAGTAAAGGAGAAAAAAAAAAAAGGGATACTGGTGCAAAAAAACTAAACAAAAAAAAATTAAAAAATTAAATTTAAAAAAAAGCAGCAACAGAGAAGGATTGGACAACTCTGTCTCATCTGTGAACATTTGGAAGGAAGACTCCACCTTCATAACTGCCTCTCACTGAATGTCAACTGAGCATGGTCAAGATTACATCCCAGGCTTGAATCTCCTCCTGGGAGTTTCTTTTTGAAAAGCCTCACACACCAGAGCAGGCAATGGCATCTATTGATCACCTGTAACAGGTTGTCTGTTCCTTTGAGGACCAAGAATGGCTGACAGGCCAGGAAATCCAAAATCACTCAGGGCTCTGCCAAAGCCGACAAATGAGGCAGGAGTTTTTCCATCAACACCTCCAGGGAGAGGAGAGGGTTTTTTCAGAAGCCACCTCTTCCATAAGATCAGGATTTGGGTTGATTCATATTTCTGAATCAACTGCTGAATCAACTGAATCTATCCTGCTGCACTTAATGCTTCAGGGTGCATTGCTGAACACAAGTAGCAAATCTAGCCAAGACTAGAGGCCTTAAGGATGTATTATATGAGATGGGAATAGACTCAGAAATTAAGAAGCAGACACTTGAGTGCAGGGTCTTTTGAAGTGAGATCATGTGGTTTTATACACAGGAAAGGTTTCACTTTGGTTCAGCAAAAGGGATGCAGAATAAATTATTTTGAAAGTCAATATGATAATATTTGCGGGTGCTCACCCCATCACCTGCTACATTTCAATGTGCTACAGCTCCTGTGGACTCATGTGTGAGTCTCTCACACTGCTCCTAATCCCAAGCTGCAGGTAATGGGAACATAAATATCTCTATACCCATAAACTGTGGAGAGGGCACATCCCCCACCTAGGTTATGTAAACTACCCATGTTCCTAAGTCATAGTCAGCCACCAAACTGAAAAACTGTCAAAGATTATGTTTAAATTACATTACAGAGCTATCTAAAAGCACCTGGACATCTTTCTGATTATCCTGTTACAGTAGGAATATGTTTATATGGATCGATCTTGGCCAGAGCACTTATTAAAATCAATAAACTCCTATAGGCATGAGGGGTGTTTTCCCTTCCATGTGCCTGGATTGTTAGTGACTACAGGCTTCCTCTGCCTTAAAGGAAAAATAGCTCATTCCTAAGCCATGAGATTTATGGTGGAGAAGAGAGAAAATTTGGTTATCCAATAGCCTGAAGAGAGAATACAGTAGTTCCTGATAGTGAGCAGAGAATGAGACCTGGCAACTGATTTTAGCAACACTGACGTGAAGACCTGGTCATCAAAGTTCGAAGACAGATTTGATTTGGAGAGTTATTCACTCTACATGCACAGTGAAGATGCATGATATCATGTCAGAGAGGTGGATCAAGTAGACCAGAGGGAATGGAAAGAAAATTCCGTGAAAACATGGGATTTCCTCATCTCCCCAAACATCGTAAATCAAATCATGTCTGAGCTGCTTAGTCACTCTGTGCTGATCTATCATACTCCAGTAAAGCAAGCATTGAAATGCTTAACTATCCTGAGATCTTTGAGAATGCAGGAGGCTTGAAAAGCTTGTTGCCTCCTATCTCTCTTCTGTCTCAATTCTTAAAAAAAAAAAAAGACGAACCCCTTCCACTCAGGTCAGGAACAGTTTGGGCAGATACTCTGCACCACAGGCAAGTGAAATCTGAGACCTGCTGCTAAAGCCAGAAGCCAAGGAAGACCTGGGTGTTGTCCACTCCAAGGGCAAGAGCTGAGAGACTAGAGACTGAAACAGCAACTCAGAGCAGTGATACAGAATTTGCTGCTCAAGGTTTGTGTGATAAAACTTCCAGTCAATTTTCCAATCAAGTGACAAGGAGAGATGCCCCCACCAGAGCCTGCAGACTGGTTTTACATCTCTTGATGCAAAAGGACAACTCTGTAGAACAAAAAACACCCATTCCCACATGACATCAGTGAAGTACCTATGCAGAGATGACAGGGACAAATTTGCATTATCAAATCCATAGGCTTTCACCTTCCTCTCCCATGACCCCTTTGGAAAAGGTCTCCTAAATAAAAATGAGGTTGGCAAGAGCAGATGAAAGCATAACTCTTTTTGGATGTCCAAGATTTTATAGAAAAGCCACCGTAGGAAATTAAGAGGCAAGAATATCCCTTTTACGTCCATGCATCCAGCACAGAGAATGAAAATCCTTACAGAAAGGTTATCAGTGTCTGGCAAACTTAATCGGGTTTTCATAAAGGAAAACATCCTGCCTGCTATTAATGGAAAGACCCTGGGTGACTGTTCAGAAATCCATCATATGTTCAGTCCCTCCTTCCTCATTTTTGGCTTTCCCATGGGACTTGTTCAATTCCTACTTGAGGATCCTCCTTTCTCTGGGCTCAGCATAATTTTATATTCCCCTCCACTTCCTGTCCCATACTGATACTTTTAAAAAAAGTCTATTATGAAGCAGCTGCAATCAAGAATAACAGTTCAGGACCTGTGTCTATTCATTACTGTTTCCTCAGAGTCCCTAAATATAGTTTAAAATTTATCACAGAATCTATAAATCTGCTCCAGTGCGACGCTGCAGGAAGTAAATTCATCAGCCATCATTTCTGCATGCGTGGAGAAGAAGGATGACCTTCTGTAACTGGCTTGAGGTTTTGCAAGGGAGGCAACTTCACCTCTTGCAGAGAGGGATCCTCTGCCCTCCCTAGCTGTGGGCAGTCTTGGTATGTGGGGGAACAAACCACCAGTGTCAAAACCAAGTCATCATCACCTCTCTGCATTCACATCCGCGCTGTCACTTCTCCGTTTCTTCTGACTTCTTAATTTTTCACAATGGTTGCAGCTGAGAGAGGAATCTCCTCTATGACTGGTGAATATCAGGGAAGAGTGTAATTAAAAGCAGAACTGGAGCTGAAGGATTTTATTCTGACTTGGAATAAAGAAATGCAGGTCTGCAGGCAGCAGTGCTACCTGCAGCCATGGGACCACCCTGAGTTATGCACTGGGTGATTTGTGATTTAGCAGGAAAAGAGTTATCCACTCAAGAAGAGTGTAAGAAGGTTAATGTGATTCTAACATAAAGTGAAAAAAACCAGTTGCACTGTAATATTACAATGCAATAATAATTGGGAATTAAAATGGTCATGGGCTAAGTCTAAATATGCATGCAGGTGGTTCACTAATTATCCACGTTAGCATGAGCACCAGCATGTGAGGCTTGCAAGCAAAATTTCCCTGAGCATTTCAGTCACTTCTGTCTTCCCAGAGGACAGGTTTTCATTAATTATTTCAGTGCCTCTGCAGTCGACAGTAACCCAGAGTGGAAATGTAAAAGGACAGGTTAAATAACCAGGTGTTTTGTACCTTGAGAGAAAAAAAATGAGTTGAGCTTCAGGTCAAAGCCCTAATTTAAACTTATAACAAGGGAAATATACTTCTACAATAGAGAGATCCAACACACACCCGGGAGTCTGCATAGCCTCAGGGAATTGTGTGAAACAGGTATAAATTTGCTATACATTTGTGTTGTGCCTTGGTTTCTGTAGAGCTGCAGCTTAGATATGCACACAGCACACACAGAACCAGCACAGACAGGTGACACAGGGGCCCTCCAGGTCTCTGGGTATAGACACACCCATGCACAGGTACAACACACACACAATTTTCTTTGTGACAAGGTATGGAGTCCATACCACCCATAAGCACCTACCTATAGCTGTACATGTGTATTTCTACAGAAGAATGCAACCAAAAATTGCATTAAAAATAAATAAATAAATAAAAACACAACAGTGTGAAGATTAAAAAATCAGCCACCAAAATGTTAGGAAAAACCAGACTGAATTACTCACACTCTCTCCTCCTCTATTGTTCCTTCCACATATGACAGTCCCACCTGGTTTTTTCCTTTGCCTCATTCAGGGCACAGGGAGGACTGTGCCCTTCCTGAGCCATGGACCTGTACTTTGCTTACTCCTCCCTCCTGCTGTCCTGCAGGCGTGTCAAAGCTGGTGGGTTTTCCATGGTGCTCATCAACCTGCATCCAAACTCTGCACAAGTGGTGGATTTATCTTCATAACATACCTTCTCCCCAGATCTAGGGATGGGAGGAGGTGGAAGAAATTAAGCACTGGATTTGCAGTTAAGGTTGAGATGAACATGGTATTTTTAAAGAATTTGATATTTGGTACCCTGAAGGATAAATACAGACATGAGACTCTCTGGCTTTAGATGCCACTGAGAGTTCTGCACCCACAAAGCAGAGTTCAGGGTGTGAAATTTGGCATCTTAATTATGATCACACATTTACTACCTGTTTCCATGTGACAAGACTGGGTTGAGTTTTCCAATGCCATATAGATCCTCTATAGAAGGGGTAAATAGGAAGAAGTAGGTGAAAATAGGACATTTTAAAGGCTCAGTTTACAGGGTTTTTTTCAATAAGAACTTATTTTGTTACCCCAAACTTTACAAAAAAATAAAACAGGTTCCCTCTTGTCCCTTCATCACCCACCCTGATTCTTCCCCAGATTAAAACCAGTCTTGAGTGAACCAAGAGTCTCAGTGACCAAAAAGGAATATGAGAACTTGTGGTCCATGAGTCTGTGGACATTAGAAATACAAGTGATTCTGGAGGGGAAAACAACCCATGCTGAGGACTCAAAAACCATTTTTTGGAGATAACTTCAGTGTTGTTTTATTCTGGCCCTGAGGCCTGAGTTGCCATGGGTGTAGTAGGTGGAGGTCCAAGGAAACCAAGCTTTGTGAGCCAAGGTAAAATCTCTTCACTCCAAGGTGGAATCGCCACCATGGAGGAAATCACTTTAAAAACACGTTGCTAATCTGAACCTAAAGGCAAGTCTAGATGCAGCCTAAGTCAACTTCTGATTCAAAAGCACAGGATAAAAATTAAAAGTTTGCAGATTGCGCGAGGTGCAACATTTCTATTTTCTTCAACCTCAAAGCACTGAGGCTGGTAATCTTAAAAATATCCCTTCAATATCAAAACAGCTGTGTGCACTGTGTGTACCACTGTGGGAACAGCAGAGCTAAAACATTAACTGAGATCCTGGAATCTCAGAATACCCTGAGTTGGAGGGGACCCACAAGAATCATTGAGTCCTACTCCCAGCCCCAGTAGTCACACCCTGTGCCTTGATGGCATTGTCCAAACACTCCTTGAGCTCTGTCAGGGTTGCTGCTGTGACCACTGCCCTGGCGGGGCTGTTCCAGTGCCCAAACACCCTCTGAGTGAAGAACCTTTTTCTAATATCCAACCCAAACCTGCCCTGACTCAGCTTCAGGCCATGCCCTCAGGTCGTGTCATTGGTCACCAGAGAGGAGACATCAGTTCCTGCCACTGCACATCCCCTTTGGGTGAGGAAGCTGTAGGCTGCTATGAGGCCTGTCCTCAGTCTCCTCTTCTGTGGGCTGGGTAAATCAAGGTGAGAAGGTTGAAAATAATGCATAGGACGTCTCGAGTCTAGTCTCATTGCATTACTCATTAGGAATCTTTCCACTGATTTCAGTGGAGTTTTGCTTGGAGTAAAATGCAGCTGCAACAGACACAGCAGCACAGCAGCTATTACTCACCAAAAGTCCCAAAAGGAATTTTGCCTGCAAAAAGACCACAGGATTTGACCCCACTAAGGACTTCCATGGTGTTTTCTGCACAATATAGATTGCCAAAGTGGAGCCATGACTCAGAGGGTTTTCCTGCTCCGACCCCCCCATCATCAGCTCTTCCCTGCAATCTCAGCAATGAAGAAAGGCAGAGTGGCCATTCACAAGGTGTTTGCCCAAGAACTACAGTTCTCAGCCTGTTCTGTGAACCAGATTTTAGTCATCAGAGGTAAGAAAAGAAGGAATAAAAGTCCACCCAAGCAAACAAAACAAAGTAAACTTAAAGCACAGGCACAAACACACAAACAAAACCCTTCAAGACATTAAAATTTACTCAAAGAAAATACAATTTTTAAAAAAATTGAGACATTGATAGAACACTGACTTTACTTTAGCATCTCATGTGGTAGCTGGGGGGATGTGATCTTAGGGATTCTGTTCATCCTCCTCCTGACATTGAAATGTAAGGTAATTGATGTAAGAAGTCTCTAGACAAAATGTATATATTTCCTAGAGTATATGCAGACAGAGTGTCTCCATTTGTGTCCTTTACAGGATGCTCATTCTCTGGGCTGGCCCCAATCCTGCTTCATTTCACTCAATGCCCCTAAGACCTGTGAAACAACATCAGAAGGAAACTGCAAGAAGGTATTTCAAGAACTTTTGAGGCAAAAAGAGTTAAAGAGAGAAATTCAGGAGCCAGTTTCATCTAAAGCAAATGGGGAAAAAAACCCACAATAATTGCTGACTGTAAATTTCTGCCATGCAAATCCTCTAATTTTTGCCATTGCTGAGGTCCTGGAATCAATATTTTGGTCCAACTGTAATCTGTTGAGGAGCAAAAGGAAGGAAAGGTTCTAGCATTGTGAATTAAAAAATAATAATCTCTCAAGCTTAATATCAGCAAAGATGATTATTTCCTTTGATTTGTCAGGCTAATTGAAAATAGCTTTATAGTTCACAGATGATTAATTAGGAGCCAACAAGATCTCCATTTGCATCTCAGTAATTCTTCACTCTGTTTTATTTCGACATTTAGTCTTTATGCTTAAAATATTCATTGAGAAAGCAGAAAGGTGATTAGCATAAGATTTTAAATGTGTACCATTTGTTCTGACTTTTTTTTTTACACATTTTTGTCAACAGAGAAGAAAGGAAAGAATATACAACATTACAAAACGATTACTGCCTGTTCTTCTTCTATCTGCCAAATCCTTCTTTATGGTAGACATACTTTAACCAGGTTCATTTTGAAACAGGGGAGAAAGAGCCCAAATAAAGGTCAACCCTCTGCCCCTCCTCCCCCAAATCACCAACTATCCGACCTCTGTATAATCATCCTTAAAGTTTTGAATTGTTTTATTCCTTACATCAAAAACCCTTGCTGGTGTGAACCATCCTGCAGCAGCAGATTAGACCATGCCACTGTTACCCCTCCCTCCAGAGATCACCCAAGAGAAAGTGGGTTCAAACAGCTGTGACAGATATGATGATTTTTTTTCCATCCACCTGGCACTGAAAGGCAGAGGTGCACATATTTCTGGGTGAAATATTTCACTCAGCATTAAAAATATAAAAATAATTTGCAGGTCAGGTCTGTTGAGGTTTTCTACATTCGGGGGTTGTATTTTTGTTTGGGATTTTTCAAGCGTTTTCTCACAGCCTTGGTAACCTCTGTCTTATCACACTGCGCTTAAATCTCCAGCAAATGGAGTGGTTTTGATAAGAAGTTTAACCCTTCATTTGGAAGGTGAATTCCCAATCCTTATGATAGTATAAAGAAGCTGGATGAGTAAACTCTGAGAACTAAAAGGATGGATTCCTAAGGATTAAACCACCAGAAATGAAACAATAAGAGCCAAACTTTGCTGTTATCAGTAGCAATAATATTTAAAATTGCACTGTTTCAATGAGTTCTTGCAGGGCAGGACTGGCTAATGGGCTTTGAATTTTAGTGAATTTTCCTCTCTCATCAAATCCAGCCTTTCATAACGGATTCTGCCCATTCCTCCAAGAGAAAGGCAGATCTGCTCCATCCTGATTTCACATCCCAACTGTCGCTTGTTTGATCTATCACTGAGTGCCCAATGAGACAGAGCAGAATGTGCTTCTCCAGCTCCTGTCCAAAACCTTTGCTTTTTCCAAAAGCAGCAGGAATCATAAGGACCCTGCTGTACCTCTGCACTTATCCCAGCCCCAAATTGTCCTCAACACCAGTTTGGTCCTGGTTGCCTGAGACCCAAAGGGACCCATCCCACCTGGGAGCCCGAAATCACGCAGGGGCAGCGGCTGGGCTGCGATTCAAGGGACAGGGAGCACACACTGGACAGTGGGGTTACACTAACATGCAGTCCATTTATTTTTGAGGGTTTTTTTCCTTTGTTCTGTGATTTATCTTTTTTTTTTTTATCAAGCTACTGCAAACATTGCTTTGGCTGTCAGCATGAGCGCAGAGACAGACATTCCCGTACCCGTGGTAACTATGTCATAAATACCATCCAAACAAACACTAAGAAAAATTAATAAAGAAAGAAAAAATATTCCTTTTTCCCACCCCCAAGCACAAAACACTGTTAAGTCAACAGAATTTAATCTAGTTTATTCTCCAAAAAAAAAAAAAAAGAGGAAAAAATATGAAAACAAAACAAAACAAAAAAAAAAAAAGAGCAGGTCTTATCACTAGCAGTAAATAAATTTGTACAACCATTCAGTCTGTATAATAGGATGAAATAAATCTACATCTTTCTTATTTTGGTGCGTTGAATTATACATACAAACAACAATTACAGGAACTTGTTCACAATGCATATAGACCTGGAGAATGGCTATCTGAAACCCCCTTGTTGGCAATGTCCGCATGTTAACACTGATTGCCTGACACCATTGGTACTTCCTATGTAAAAGGCCCGTGGCCCAAAATGAATGATCTCCCTACAGGTTTTATTTATTTAGTTATTTAGTTAGTTACTTAGTTAATGCATCATCAAAACCGTTCTAGCCAGCCCCCTCCCCCTCCCCGGAAACGAAAGAAAAAAAAGAAACCAAAATAAAAACCAACCAAAAAAACCAAAATAAAAATAAAGGAGAAGACATGACTGGCAGTTGGTCCATTTGTTCATAAGACCGCGTTTCCTCTTGGTCTGCATTGTTTGTTTTTCTGGTTTTTAAATTGTCCTCCCATCTTCTTTTTTTTTTTTTTTCTTTTCCTTTAAAAAAAAATTCTCTCGGAGTCCTTCATGCCTTTTCTTTACAGCTCCTCAGATGCAATAAAGTCTTCCTCAAATGTACAGTAT
This sequence comes from Motacilla alba alba, assembly GCF_015832195.1. Taxonomy (NCBI): domain Eukaryota; kingdom Metazoa; phylum Chordata; class Aves; order Passeriformes; family Motacillidae; genus Motacilla; species Motacilla alba. The sequence continues at coordinate 4,619,586 of NC_052031.1, read as the reverse complement.
TTCTTACAATATAAGTTATATGCAATGTTCAGCGTTTTTTATTTTATTTTATTTTATTTTTTTCACAGCACTAGAGATCCTGTCCAATAGGGAATGCAAGTTCTGAATGGCTTATTCACAAATGGTATCCAGATTCAGTGGGTAAGAATACATAGACGCCATAGTGAGTTCCTTTAAAAAGTGGCAAACATCACTTTTTTAAAACTTTTTTTTTACTTTTTTTCTCTTTTTTTCTTTTTTTTCCTTTTTTTGTGCTTTTTGTAGTTTTTTTCTGCATTTTTAATTTTTTTCCTCTCTCTCTCTTACGCCTTCAAATAACCTTTTTAATTTTTTTAATTTTTTTTTTTTAATTCTTTTTTTTCCCCTCTCCCATTTGATTTGGGACGTCAGACCCATAACCACGCGCCTGCAAAAATGCAAGTAGTATATAAAGTAAATCTCATTTTGAGACTGTAAGCATTCAGCAGGGGAGTCTCTTGCTAACCCATGGCAGTGACCATACTGGAGGGGTGGTGAGGTCCGAAGGAGAGGCTGGATGGAGGATGCATCGGTGTTGGTGTGGTCAGCATGTGGCTGGAGTGACTGAAAGGTGAAATGTGGCTGATGGAGGACATGTGTCTGGAGAGGGCGGCGGGGTTAAAGGAGCTGCTCTTGGGAAAGTCTTCGAGGTTGTCATGGACCTTTTTGCACTTTTTGGATTTGCTAGACATCTTTCGGTTTCTGGTCTGAATTCCTTCTTTCTTCATAGTCAGGGGTCTGTTAATCTAAACAAAAATCAATTATTTTTTTGTGCTTCCATCCCTTCTCCCCAAATTACCATGGGATCCGTGCACCCCATGGCCCAGCCCAACAGGACCAGCTGGTCACAGCCCCCCTCCTCCCCTGTACACACCATGTGCTACCCAACCTCCCCATTCCCATCCCGAAATTCAAATCCCTCCAGGAAATCCCAAGCTCAGTTGAAATTTCTGAAGACAAGACGACAGAAAATTGCTGGCAGAGCCACACAGGAGCAAAACATACCCGAATAATTCACAGCAGCTGAAAAATTTCAACTATCTGCACATTAGGTAATTGCATTGTGTTTAGGTATGAAACCAATCATTACCTCCTGGAAATATTCCCCACAGACACCGTCTCACCCTGAGGCTTCCTGTCTGATCTAAAACCATTAGCAGCAAGAACTGCTGGGATTTCAGTGCTGTGAGGAGTCTCAAGCTTTCACAGCTCCATTAGGAAGCTGGGCAACTCTCCACAAAAGGGACGGGGTTTTGTCTTGTTTTTCCTCTTTCCAAAGATTTTGCTCTGATCATCCTTTCTGGTTTTCTTTAGCTAATCTGGTTTTATTTCTAAAGGCAGGGTTTTTTTTTAGGGAGGCTGAAACAGGTATCTGTGCTGACCAGCAAAGCATTTTCTACATGCATACAAACATATCTGTAGGGAAAATAAATATTAAATTCTCCTTCTTAAACTACAAAGCAGAAATTATCATCCATGCATCCATCAGGGTTAGGAAATGGTAGCAAAAGTTCTGTTGGAGACCCTGTAAGAAATTTATTATTCTTATTACTTGAGGCTGTCCTGTGCAGGGCCAGGGGTTGGACTTTGATGATTCTAGGGGGTGTCTTCCAACTCAGAAGATTCCATGATTTTGTGATTCTGTACTGCTTAGAGAGCCAGCATCACAACATGCACTAGCACAGGTGACATGAAACTCCCACAAACCACAGTTGGGAAGGGATTTATGCCTCCAATGTCCCTAAACAACCTTAAAAATCTGGGCTTGAGAATGTAAATGGGTCTTGCTCTGGCTCCTCTGCAGGATTTCACCTATAGCAGAAGGCAGCAAATCACCCTGAGGCTGAACCATTTTTCACAATAAATGTGAGCACATGATGGTGCTGATGGACATTCTGCAAAAGTTATAAAAAATGAATCCACTGTCCACCAGGATCAACTGTGAAGGACAATGAAAAGACGTCCCTGCAAAAGTCCTGAGCAACTCTTTGTCCATAAGACCTTAAATCAGCACAAGGAATAAAGAATTCCCTCCTTCCAGATCACAGCAAAGTTTCACTTGTTGCTCCTCAGGCTCTTTCTGGTCCCTTTTCACAGCACGAGAATCATTCCTGGATTTCTCTACCCAGGGAGGTCGGGACAAAATAGCTCTCTGTTACATGCAAAGATGAAATTATGGGGAGAGGAAGGACCAGGTTCATCTCTGGTTTGTCCTTCCAGTCTGAATTTGTGACCCCAGGCTCTTTTTACCAGCAGTGACAAGAGCCTTCACCTCACCTAAAAACGGGTGAATATAAGGCTGATTCCTCTGCCTCTGGATAAAGGGAGCTGGAGAGAGCAGCCCTGCTTGCCAACAGCTAAAGGTAGAAGGAAGGAAGAATCTGCCCATGAGCAGCACGACAACAGCAGCAACAAGCAAAATTCAAAATGTCGTGGGTTCCAAACACAGCACAACCCGCTTCCCTGGCTTTCTGTCCTCACTGAGGGAATGAGGATACACACACAAGGATGGCCCTTTGCCCCATATAAATGACTGGGATTGGAAAGCTTTCCTGGCCTGTTTTAAGTTTTTAACAGGGATGTGTTGCCCAGGTTCAAAGGCAGGAAGAAGTCCCAAGTGAGCCCCACCAGGCAGCAGCATCAGAGGAGGCCAGGACGTGCCAATCCCTGACCAATCCACCTCAGATCTGGGGAGGCACACACAGCCCCTGCCCCATCAGCTTCAAATCAGGATCTGTACCACAACACAAAGGCTCAGGGGCAGCCAGAACCAACTTCCAGTTGAAGCAGCAAAGTTTCAAGCTTGGCAGCTGGTTGTGGCAAAGTGACACAAGCCTGGTGGTGGGACTGGGGCTGTTCTGGGTCTTGGAACACGCACAGGGTCCTGACCCTTGCTTGGTGTCATCTCCCACAGGACAGTGAACACTTCCCCAAAGCAACATCTCTCCTGTTTCATTCAATCTCTAAGAACAGGATGGCCCAGGCCATGGTTTGATGTGAAACTCAAGGATAGGAACCCCAGCTCTGTGTCAGGATGGTGACAAAGCCGTGGCCAGCCCCACAGCTGGGGTCAGAGCTGCCATGCAAGCTGTTGGCTGGCCACATCATCCCAGTGTAAATGGTCTCACACTCTGAGCAGGTAACTAACCCGAGAGCCAAACAGATAAATTCTCAGATAAACGTCAGGAACCAGCACAATCAAAGCAGCAAGCTGGAAATTTTTTCCAGTGACTTCAAAGACCAGTCACAGCAGGGTAAAAGTGGTCCCCAAAACATCAAAGACAAGGACCCATCTCTGTTTCTGGGGTAGAGAAATGAAAGACCCGGAGGGAAGACCTTCTCCGTGAAAATTCATTCTGATAAAAATGACAAACACATGCTAAATTAAAATTAAACCAGCCCAACGCATGTATATGAAATTCATTAATTTCAGATGGAGCCAATTAATTATGGGCAGGAATTATGCTCTTTGTTTTATCATATGCAAAATACTGACTGCTCTGCTCTCGGGACACATAGGCCTGCTTTAGGGTACTGTGAAAGGAGCCTTTTCTGATGAATTTTACCAAAAATAATGACAAATCACTCACTTCTACAGGCCCAGGCCAGCCTGCTGTGCACCTCCAGCAAGGTACACTCCCACCCATCCCTGAAGTGTGCAAAGGCTCATCCCACTTCTAAGGACTAAAATAGCAAGGATGAGAACCTCATATGCAGCAGATCAAATCCAGGGGATAGTCTTAACCATTATAGGCCTGATCTTGCTCTGACTGAAGACAATGGGATTTTGCCATTGACCTCAATAAGGTCCTGTCACTGAAGTGGATTTATCCTTCAGACATAGTCATTACAACGTTGGGTTAATCTTCCAGGCTGGCTGTATCTTAGAAAGCACTCTGGGATGCCACGGGATGAAAGGCACCGTATCAATGTGAAATATTAGTCATTGTTAAAACTGGTGTTAATGGAGCCGGCTCTTGTTGAAGTCAGTGGGAGGAATGCCAACAGCTTCACTAAATGCACCCCAAGACTATTATGATTATTGCTTATATCCTACTGACAAATGGGTTTGCTTAAGCTGTGGGAATCAACAGTAAAACAAACTGATATAGCTCCATGAAAAAATTAACACCATGGAAAAAAATTCGCCTTTTCACTGCAATCGTTCCCGGTGTGGACATGAAATCGGGGTAAGTTTCAACTGCAGATCAATCCATTAAAATACCCTAATGATGTTAAGGTCACAGAAAATTTCATTAAACCCAAAGAAAAGAAAAAATGGGGAGTGGGGTTGGATAAAACAGCAGACAGGAATTTGCTACAGCCTAGCCTGAAACAGGGTTAAGTCAACTTCCAAGCATCCAAAGACCTTCCACTGGCACTGGCACAACATCCATGCTAACAGCTGCTTGGGAGGGACATGCTACAATCAGCCTCGCTATTTCTGACCCCTCTCCTGATGGAAATCATGAGACAATATACACACAGGGAGCAAGACCACACTTCTTAACACAGTCATAACTAAATACTTAGGCAAATACTTCACTAAATGCTAAATAATTTACTAAATACTTTGGTAAGTACTTTAATAATTTTTTTAAGAAGGATCTACCCACTCATATCTGGTTTTCAGTATCGTTGCCTGGTTATTTTGCTGCACACGGGAGCTCAGTCCTCTGGGGGTTTCATTTAAGCAGGATCCATTAATGGCATTGCTCATAAGGCAAGATACTACTTGACTTTGGTAAGTAGCTGTGCTGAGCTTTTAAGCAGCTGTTGGTGTTTTTAATGAATATGAAAATGGTTCCAATGTGCTCAAGGCCTGCCCCATGTCACAAATTTCACAGCTGGATCGGCGCTTCCCTAAACACTGGATCTAGAGGTCAATTCAGGCCGACTAGGTTTGCAGTGTTAGTGCAAAAAAGAAAAGGATGTGTTCTTGCAGGCACATTTCTGGAGAACCTCAGCACTCAGACACCATTCTAAACACTTCAGGAGGAGATTTCTCCAGTCAGATGTCTACAATGGAATCAGACACATCGTAACTCATCATCCTGCCATCTTTTGCAGGCATGGGGAGGAACTACACTGTCTTCAAGGGTAGAAGTCACCCCATTAATACACGAACATCCACCAGCACAAACTGAGAAGAGCCTGTTTTCTTCAAAGGGCATTGCTGGCTGCAGGAGGAGCAGCTTCTTAGAGGTTTCCCAAACTGCGTGATTTAAGTCCCACCGTTGGTGGCTACAAGGCCAAAATGGAAACAGAGCACAAGCATAGATCCCCCGCTCAGTGAAGCTGGCTGACCTTGATCCCTTCTTGCCAAGGAAATAGCAAACAGAATATTTTCTCGTGATATTCTGAGAGCTTTCACCCTGGGTCCAACCCAGTGTGTTTGCAGTGATCACACTGAGAGTTTGATGACAAGCTTTACTTGCTACATGAGACTAAAAGCATGCTGAGACACCTGCCCACTAAAAGGTAAACACATTTTTCTTTTTTCCAAGAGAGATGCCTCCTATGAAACAGGTGAAAAATTAGCCTGGTTGTTTGTTGGGGTTTTTTTTCTACTTAATCCAAACTTGTTTACTCATCCTAAGAAACCAAGCAGTTTGAAATAACAAGTGGAAGGGACTGAGATACCACAAGGGTTGGACGCCCCATGAAACCCGACACGTCTTTGATGTGTTTCCATGGGTGGACATAAGGGCAAAACATAGCCCCAGATTTCCAAACTAAACACAAAGCAATCAACCACTAGTGGGAAAAAAAATATATCAAAGCAGAGAAATTGGAAGTCTTTTCCTTCTTTTGACATAATAATTATTCTAATGCCACAAGCGGAATGAGAGGAACAGGAGTAGCTTTAAGTCTCCTTTATTAGCAGTATTATTCAGTAGAAGACTTTTCAGGTCCCTTTAGCTCTTCCGTGGGCCACATATCCCTGGTTCCTTCAAGCTACTTTTCCATGGAGATGTTAGATTAAATCTGCCAGCCATTTCATTTCATTTCATTTATTTCTCCTTCCCTTCCATGACAGATGCTTTGAAATTCACATCACAGGTTGAGCAGACTCTGCAACCCACTAACTAAATCAAGTCCTTTTTTGGTTTGGGACTCGTTTGCATCAACCAGCACAAACACAGGGCCTAAATAAATCATCTTTGGGGACAGGGCAAAGGCAGCCACAAACCCAAGAATGATCTAAATAGTTTCTGGCATGTATTTCTTTTTTTCCAGAGTTTGTATTTGCTGGAGGAACCAAGCTATGCATAGGAGTGATATCGGCTTGCAGGACAGTGTGTTGTCTTTTCCAACTCTTTGAGCACAATCAGCAGCAGATAATGTCTCTCTGTGTTGACCCACCCCTCCTCTCTTGGCTCGGGCAAGGAAAAGCTATAACATAACCCATGGACAGCCTTGTTTTATACCTCCCCAAGTTGGATAGGCTACGTTTGAAAGGCTGACAACTCATCGCTCCAAACCCCAAGGTCCCCAAAGGGATAACAGAAATCTCAGCACCACCCGAGACTGGAAATCCTCAAGTTAAGGAAGACTTTGGATCATTGAGCACCAAAGCTGAGGCCCCATTATTGAGTATTACAGTCACACTTACATTGTGCAGCTTGTAGTAGAGCCCACAGGCATTACAGACGGGATCGCCGTTGGCATTTCTCCTCCACAGGGTGGTAGTGGTGGTCTGACAGTTTGCACAGGACGTGCCCGCCCTCCTGGCTGCCGACTGTGGGAAGGAGGGAAAGAGAAGGAGAGGAAGAGAAAAACACCCGTGTTAAACAAAAAAAAAAAAAAAAAGCAATCAGCAAAATTTCTGAGAAAGAAAACATCAACCCTGCAACACTGACGCACATCAGCAGAGGCCTCCAGAAACTGACTTGTGAGAACAAATAATAATTGTGAAAAAAAATCCCCAAGGTACTTTAATCCCAAATTATATGTGAACTGAATCAGGTGCCAAAGGGCATCCTAAAAGTGAGTGCTAAACCTCCGATAGAACTCATCAAAATTAGCAGCGCTGGCACAGCCCATTCCAGAGGGGAAAATGTTATTTAAATGCCAACATGTCTTTCCATCTTAATTCTCCCAGACCCCCCAGGGGTCTAATTCTGCAGTCAGGGCCTGAACTGACAATTGCTGGAGTCAAGGGCGTGAGTCACTCCGGCTCCAGCGAGCGGCGGGTGAGACCAGGGTGGGCAGCTGCTCGCCGGGCCCGACCGCAAGCACAGCCCGGTCCCGTAAACTCAGCTCAGCTTCAAAGGAGACAGGCTCCAGATCGGAAATAACACCGCGGCAAAGAGCAAGAATCCCAACTTTTTAATTACACCCTTTTCTCAGCCCAAACCTTCATGTTTATTTAAGGATTGGTAACAAGCCTGAAAGAAGAATTTACCATTTCATAAAGGGGTAGGAGCAAGAAAAAAAATCTACGTGGCAAAGTGTATACGGGAGCTTTTTTTGTTAGCTGTGATAATGACTTAGCAAAGTCAAATTTAGTAAAGTTGCTCTTCTTTCACATGCATAAATTCATACTTCTCATTAAAAACTGTAACTTTAGCAAACAAGTTGTCCTTCTGCCTCTGAAGGAGGAACAGGAGGTTTCAGGCTGCTGTGTGAGTGCGTATGCCTGCTTGCGTGTGTGCAAATGCCTACAGCTCCTAAAAAAAAAAAAAAGGCCTTTAGATCCCTATCCTATCTATTCTTCATCAATATGACATGGTCCCAGAGCTCTGATTTCATCCCGATGCGTTGCTTTCAATGGAACTGCTCATGTGCTTAAAGTTAAAACATGTGCTTAAGCGATTTGCCAGATCATAGCAATGCTTGGCACCTTGCAGAACTGAGCCTTTAATGCTCTCTTTTGTGCTCTTACTGTTTCAAATTTACCCCTCACCCCACACAGCCGCACACTGTAGCACATCCAACATTAAAAAAAAAAAAAAAAAGAAAATACCACATCTTTGGATACCGTACAACAAACCCAAAATGCAAACATGGACACTGGCACAGCCTTAGCGTTAATACCAACTCTTGTTAGGTCATGTTGCAATTTTAATCATAATTGAATGCGGCGTAGGTGGAAAGAGGACGGGTTGGTTTTGCTTTAGATAGGGGAGGATTTTTTTTTTTCTTTTAATTAGACAAAAAGGACTGTCTAAAAAATAAATAAGATGATGCCCATGAGCACTAGGAAGCATCACAAAGTGGCTGATCCGACAGCGAGTGGCTCTCTCAGGCTGCCTGTAAGGATAGTTCCATTTTGCCTGGCCATAAACCACTCTGAACCAAGCCAGTCCCAAGGAGGACTTTCGCTGACTTAGCTGGTGACAAGCAGGAGCTGGGGACAGCACATGGGACTTGAAAAAAATCCCAGGACCAGCAGAGAAGATGAAACATCCCAGCATGAAGGGCAGAGCCCTGAACTGATGCGCACACACCTCCTGATCACGCCATGGACCTAAACTGGGGTCCCTTCAAAATCACCAGGATAATGAAATAATGAATGTGTTCCAAAGTAGGCATGGAGACAACAGCTTGCAAAGCCAGGTTCTCACTAAGGAGCTGGAGAAGAGTCTGCAGCTCTCTGCCCCCCAACTCCTGACACTCGGCGCGCATGGCTTGGAGGGGCACGAGGCTGGATTGAGTCTCTTGGTGGCAGCTTTGCCTTTATCGGACCCAAAAATCAAGCCTAAGGAAATTTCTAAAAACCAGTGATATTTGGCTCAGCCCACACAGGGGAAACATCCCCTTTGAAGATATTTGGGGTTTCTACACAGCGCTCGCTGTAATTTCTCTTACAGCAAGCGCGTTCAAAAGACACGCCTGGTCACCACCTCGCTGCCTTCAAACAAATTCTGACATTAAATAAGCAAATAAATCACAACATCTACTGTCTTCTCTTAAACTATTTCCAACTGCTGTGTTTCACTTGCAAAAATTCAGCATCATTAGCTGAGTATTTTAAGCTCTTTCCGTCCCAGGGTGCACCTTTTATGCTGTACCAACTTCTACCGGAGACACAGGCAGCGGGCAGGAAACAATGAATAATAACGCTATTGTACAGCTCCCAGCAATGGCATCCACTGACGCTAATCAACGACTAGGGGCCTGGCCATGGCAGTAATGGGATGACTAATTAGCTGCCCTATATCATCTATAGGACCACAGCCCATGGCACAGCTGCCAGTGAGCAAAGGCACAACTTCAGAAGCGCTAGCAGTGATGAAAAGGTGAAATTGAGGAGGTTGGAGGAACCAAGTACTAATAAAGATGCTTAATTAAGGGGCATTTTCAGTGTCTGCATTTACCCACAAAGCTCCAAGCATCATTTTCCTAAAATAAGATTGCATGTGCATGGGCCTGCTGAGAAATTGGCTATAATCCTTCCAAAACCAGCTTGGCTTGACTTGGAAAGGGAGAGCTCTGCATCTGCATGGGCAGGGAATGCGAGAAAAACTAAAGGAAGATTTTTATCTCAGCAGCAATGGGGCTGCCACTGCCTGTGACAGGGACAGGAATGGCCTTCAAGAGGGCTGAAGACTTTTTAGGCAGTGACGGTGTGGTACCACCTGCCTGTTCTTGATTCCCCTGCCAACATCTCCAGGTCTTCCACTTTCCCCCTCATGATGAGGCAGAGCTGTCTGAGCCCCCTTAGCCAGCAAGACTTCATCCCTGTCACCTAAAGGACACCCTCACAAAGGTGCCCATTGAATTTAACAAGGCTTGGGATGGGTTCTCAGCATCTAAGATTGTCTGTGCCTCCTCTCTCCCACCCATCAAATCCTATCATTAGTTTCAGTGCAGCTGTGATCAGAGCCTATGAAACCAGCCCGAGGTCACGCAGGAACCTTGTGGCAGGGGAAAGGAGCTGGATCCCCACCCTGAGCCTCCATCCACAGCCTTGCCCAGCCCGCCTGCCTTCACAGCAGGAGAGATCCAGTCAAGCCACAGCTACATGCACGTCCACATCCAGGCACAGAAAGCGCAAATGCAAGCCCAGCTCTGGTGCCTTCTGACTAATTTTCTTTTCAGAGGTTAGCAAGGGAAATAAATATAGGTGCAAACAGCATTAGGAATGTTTCCCTTTTTTTTTTTCTTTTTCCCAGGCAGTGCTGGGGGTGGGGGGTGGTGGGGTGGGGAAAGTAGAAAAATCAAATTTCACATTTAGCAAAGGCCGCATTTAAAGAAGGAGAACTTTTTGTAACTTTAACTAAAATGCCCAAAGATTGGAGCGATAATGCAAGACAAGGTCTCTCTTTACTTCTTTTCTTTCTTCCTCTTTTTTTTTTTTTTTTTTTTTTTTTTTTTTCCCCAAGAATGACCTTTTACTATGTATTTATTTATATAGTTCATTTTACATGTGCCGGGCTCAGGGTGACTCGGGACATTCTTTCGTGGTTCCATCAGACACTTTTTGAAAGCTCTCCCCCTCTTTCCAGCCGCTTTCCTATTCTACCTCCCCCTCTGCTTGTTTGGATACGCTCAAGCTCCTGTGTGTTTGGACTGGGGAAACGGAGCTGTTGTTTAGGAGTTATCTCCAGGGCTCAGATATCCGGCAGCTTTTTCCTAGGAAGTTAACTTTACACATAGAGAGAGAACGAGGAAAAAAAAAAATAAAGAAAACGAGGGCTGTGTGTTTAAGACAGAAGGGCCGGGGGGAGGAGGAGAAGAGAACAAGAGAGCTGCCCAAAAAAATCAAAATTCCAGCCTGTACTTCCCTCCCTAGAAAGCTTTTCCTCTTTTCTAACAAGGCCATGAAAGATGAGAGAGACAAACATTTTCCTATACGGGAAAAGCCCGTATAGGAGGGCACGGAGAGGTTTCACACGCAGGAAGTTTGGTGGGGTGGAGGAGCAAACCCACATCTTCCCCAAAACTCACGCAGCCAGACAGAGTTATTGCTGATGCCCCTCACAGCACAGCCCTTCCTGGGAATGTACCCTGCAAATGCTTCCCAGAGCCAGAGGGAACAAAGCTGATATGATTTTATGGATGTCTCAGAGGTGAGGGGGCTGATCCCAACCTAAGAGCTGTGAGCACCTTCAAGGGGAACACGAATGAACCAGCCCTGTCCTGCCTGCAGGGTCTGGCCATGCCGGGCACAAGCCTCACCAAAGTGGCCACATCCATCCATCAGCTCAGAAATTCCACAGACAGGCAAGAGCCACCTTTCCTCCACATTTTAGGCAGCCCCCGGGAGCCCTTCCACATCTTTAATCCTGACAAAAACAAACGTGCCTCGATTCAAAACATTCAATAACTTCCCAAGCAGGGACCATAATTTTTTCCCCCACTTGATATATTTTTTTCCCCTTGTGGTCTGCCTGATTATTTGCCAGATACACTTTAACACATTTATTAGCCATGCCCACAGCTTCCAGACCTTTTTGTGGCTTCCAGGGAAATGCATGAACAGATCGCAGGGGATGCTGTAAGGTATTGCCTGTGCTTAGAACAGTCACCAGTCTTGTAACTATTATTTCAAACTCATTTCATCTTCCTCCAACTTCTGCAGCCTGGGCATACGCTTGGCTTTGCACCCTCACCATGCTCTCTGTGTTGTGTCCTTGTGACACCATTTGAGACCCAGATGGCACAGACATAAATGACCACACCAGTGGCACCAGGACCTGATGGTTCCAGCTCTTTGCAGGACCAGTGACATCCCAGTGACACCCGGGACCCAGTTTGGGTCCCTTCTCCATGAGTCCACCAGCCAAGGGGGATAGAGACACATTAAAGAGTGGAGGGCAGAAGTTTGGAGAGCCCAGGAGAAATCCGGTATTTCTGATAAGCTCTTTGGTCACTAGGAAATTATTATCCTGTCCTTGAGCCCCGGAACATGTCACTGTCCTTGGGTCACCATCCAGAAGCACCATGTGGAGTTGAAAACTCAGTTCTGGTTTGCAAGAAGCCTGGATCTTGATTTTTTAAACCTGTTTTGCAGTTTGCAAGAGGATCAGACATGTAGCCCACAGTAGCTGGGACCATCTCTCCAAGCATCCCTCCCTCCCAGCCCTCGGACACATTGGGACCAGTGGGAGCTGCCTGAGGTTCCCTGTCCATCCCGAGCTGCAGATAGGAAGCAAAAGCTGCAGAAAAAGAAGAATAAAATAGAAGGAGACTCACCAGTCTTCTCTTGGGTTTGATCAGGGGCCGGTTCTGCCCGTTCATTTTGTGGTAGAGTCCACAGGCGTTACACAAATAGTGCCCAGTGCCGTCTCTTCTCCACAGAGGGGTTGAGGTAGCCCCACAATTTACACACTCCCTGCCTTCTGGAAACAAGAGAGCACATGGTTCACTTAGGGAAAGCAGAGATAGAAGGGGCTGGGGAAAGACCCCCCTCCCCAAAAAAAAACCAAAACCTCCCCAGGGACCCAGCCGTGCCAGACCCTGCCAGTCCCCCCCCAAGCTCAGGATTTCCAAGCAAGGGTCCAAAGCCATGGCTGAACGATGTCCCTGGCACAGTCTGGTGGGCTCTGATCCTGTTCCCCTCCCCTGCACCACTCCACAGGCAGCATCAGGCCTGTGTCCCAGCAGCGGGGAAGAGGGATGGTGACAATGACAACCCGAGTACCATGGTGGCTCAAGAGGCTCCCCAAAGAAGCTCTCAGTCCTCCCACAGGTCTCTTTGGGGGAGAGGGGGGAGCTGACAATTTCCCCTCACCTCTGGATTAAGGGCTCCTACAACTCTGGAGACCCCATGTTTCCACAGGCACCAGAAAAACCTTTTCAGGCTTTGCAAGAAGCCTCCAGCCCTCTACACCCAAAATAATGGATACAGAATTTAAGTCCATGACCCCCTTTCTGATGTGTATGAGGACCCCAGTGTCACTCCTTGAGCACTCTTCCAGCTCCCAGGGGTGTTCATGAGCCTGGAGGGCTCTTCCTCTGGCCTCAGGTCAAACCACATCAAGGACCCCAAAATAATCACAGACAACCCCCAAAACATCTCCCCAGCTCCAGCCAGTACATGACAACTCTGACAATATCTGCTATTGATTAATTTGGAATCAAGCTTCCACCACTCAAAACTTTCAGAAGCCCCTCTGGTTTCCCCACCACATCTGCAGCCTGGCGGTCCATCCTGGCTATCTGGGATAGCAAATAGCCCCAAGCCTGCCTCATAGGTTCTTTCCCTCCTTCTTTTCCTTCTTTTTTGATGCCTCTTTATCCTCTCCCAGGCTACTGCAGTGGAAGATCTCCCCCAGCCCACCAGTTCCCAGTTTGGAGGAGGGAACTGGGAGGGTGCAGACCCTGCCTCTCAGCTGCTTTCAGAGGGTTTTTCGTTGCGTCTTTGGTTTAGTGGGGGAAGTTTTTTCGTACCTAACCTCAGCGGTGGCCCACCTGAGAGCAGTGGCAGGCCTCAGCCGGGCAGAGCAGAGCAGAGCCAGCTCAGCACAGAGCCGGCTCCCCGCTGCCCCAGCCCGTGCTGCCTTCGAGCAAGAGGCATCCGTGCCCTAACCACAAACGGCAACCGTTTCTCCAGAGCCTTCGCACTGAACCCCTCTTCTCTCACACCTCCCCAGCGACTACAGCAACAACAAAAAAAATACATTTGCAGCCGCTTCTCCCTCTTTTATCCTGCAAAATGACCCCCTTCCTCCTTTTTCTCCAGCTCCAACCCTCTTCGTCTGAGAGGTCCTAGCTTGCTAAGATCAACTTCTAAAGGGGGAAAAAAAAGAGAGAGAGAGAAAGAAAAAAAAATAGGTGTTGCTGCTGGGGTTGGTTTATCACGAACCGCAGATGTCTTTCTAGAAGGTAAAGTAACAGAAAGTGGCAAAAGGAAAACAAGAGGGGAGGGTGGAGGGGGGCCGAGACGGTTTGGAAATGCCGCGCAGCCGGTGGGTGCCCCGGCGGGAGCTGCGGCTCGGCGGGCGCCGGGGCGGCCGGGGGATGCTCAGCACCGCCCGGGGCGACAATAAACCGGTCCCTACCCCGGACATAGCACCCGGTCCGCAGTGGGGCCAGGCGGGGAGCCGGTCCCGTTAATACCCAGGTCGTTTTGTTCCCCTCCGGTTAAGCGGGGCAGCCGCTCCCGGGCTGTTTGAGTCTCTGTCCCTCTCTTTTGTTTCACCCCATCTCTCTCTCTCTCTCCTGCTTTCATGTACAAAACATACAGGTCTGGGTTTTTTTGTCACTCTAACCGCATCCGGACTCTATTAAAGTTCCTGGCGCTGGATAAACAATGCAACTGTCGCGTGCAGCAGTCTGAAAATAATTGGATTAGCTCAAACATATCAGCTAAATAGAGACAGTCCCTGCTCAGACAGACAGAGTAAATGTCACCCTGGAAAAACCCTGAAAACTGATCTCATTCATGCCAGGCAACCCCGCAGCAGCCTCCTCGGAAAAACAAAATAGAGAAGAAAAAAAAAATAATAAAAGGGGGAAAAAGAGTTTTGACTAATCGCCCTTTCCTCTGCACACAAACACAGTCCCCTCGGCTCACTCCCACCCCTCCGTGCGCACAGACGTCCAAGCCCGGCGTGTTCAGCCGCCGGGAGCCGGAGCCGCGCAGCCCTCGCAGCCCGTTCCGCGGGGTGCGCGCAGAGCTGGGGCCCTCCGGCTGCCCCGGGACATGGGGGACACTTCTGGGGACTCTCCTGGTGGGTGATCCAAACCCCCTGGCACGGAGCTGGCTGGAGCGGGGGGCTGCGTGGGCGAACTCTCCGCACCGCCCCGGGGAAAACCCTCCCCGCATCCCCGGGCGCCGCATGGGAAGAGGCCCTGGGAAGAACGAGGCGGAGGGCGGGCGGGGGAAGTTGGCCGGGATTTAGCACCATTATTAAAATACGGAGAGATCACTAATGCTGCGGTTCCCTCGGTTTCGTTTCCTCCCCGGGCGCCGCAGCTGAGCGCACCGTGGGCGCTGGAGGGGCCGGGTCGCCCCCGGGACTGGAGCCCGGCGGCACCGGGTGGGTGGTTTGGGTTCCTGGGCCTGGCTCTATCCCCAGCCAGGCTCGGACAAGGGGGAATTTGGTTATAAACCTAGCAGAGCAACCTGTGGCGAAGGTGAAGTGTCGTGTGAGTCCCCCACGAGGGCTTCGGCCCCTGCTGCTCATGGCACCGATGCTCGAGCACGTGTCCCTGCAGCGAGGGCTCAGCCCCATCCCTTCGCCCCCCACTTTTCCCCCCTCTCTCAGCTTCCTCTCCCGAGCAACGGGGACGAAGAAGCCAAAAGCCCTACCTGTGCTTGACCGTGCTTTTGGTCGCGATTTACACCCAAAGCCGGTTGGCGATCCTCCTAAGAGGCTACTGGGGGGAAAAAGTCCAGAGCCATATTCTGGGACATACGGTGGGTAGGTAGTGATGGGGTGATGAGCGGAGGAGGTGGCTCCTCCTAAAGAGGCCATGCTGCTCCGAGAGTGAGAGGACTCCAGCTTCATGGTATCGGCCAGGGACACCTGGTATTTGATGCATTCCTTCTCGTCCTGCCGGGTGGAGCCGGTGGAGCCGGGGGTGGAGATGGACGGATCCGGGGACACATCTTTAGGAGGGGTCGGCGGGAAGGTGAAGAGGTGCGGGCTGGAGTGGCCGGCGGATAAAGTGGAAGAGGAGGCGGGTGGGTAGACGGAAAGCGGTCCCGGTGAGCTGTGATGGATGGAGGTCTTGGAGAAGGGGCTGAGGTTCCAGGGGGAAGCGCTGTGATGGCTGCTCAGCGCCTTGCTCCCGTCCAGCCAGGGCAGCGAGCCGTGCAGCAGCGGGGGGCGGCACACCTGGCTCCCTGCTCGGAGAAAACACGGAGACACGTCGGTCACATCCCTCTGCCGCCCTGGCAAAGCCCCCCGTGGGGGTCCCGGGACGTGCTTCCCCCACCGCCACCCCTCGTCCTTCCCAAAGAGCTCAGCATGGGAGGGGAGCAAGGAAAATTACATCTGATGAGAAAGCCCGTTCCTCATTAAAAATTAAATTTTAAAAGCTACAAGAGCACGGGGTGGCAGCTCCGCTCCTGTTGAGGAACGGGTTTTGGGGTCGGGACCCTCCAAGCAGGGTGCCAGCCCTGTGACACGGGATTTGGCGAGCTCTGCTTCACTCTCTCCGTTTTCCAGGCAATCCCACCAAGACTTTGAAGCAAAGATCCTGCGTGAAATTGCCAAGTCCCGACTGAAGAAATATTTTTTTTCCTTAGCTGGAAAATGATTTCCCGAACAGAGCCGTGAGCTACAAACCCTGGGAATTCTCTGGTCAAACGAAGAAGACCAGAAAATGCCCACAGACATGATGACAACCTTTGCAACAGGGCTGATAAACTTTGCAAACCACTCAGTTTGTCTTTTCTTCTTCCATGAGACTGCCCAGAAATATTAGAGGGCTTTTTTGCGATCATATGGCACACGCAGAGGGTACCAACTGCCTCAAAGGAAATGCTCCATACCCTTTTTGTGACATGGGACACTTCACTAGTCTTTTAAAATACAGACCTGGACTTCGTGAGGAAAAAAATCCACTAGATTTTTGCAGGCAAATCTTTTTCCCTTTGGTTATAAATGTTCCTAAGGGCTTGTACCTAATATTTTGAATTATTTTCGGCCCTTGCTGAACAAATAGGAAAATACATCCTGAGAATTAAATCTATCCAAATCCACAGCAACTTGAGCGAATGGCTGTAAGATGGAAAACACAGTTATTCAACTGGAAGGGAGCAAGTTTGTGTCTGATGATAAAGCCCTGGAAAGTCTCTGACACCTGGAGATCTTTAACCTCTGTAGGCATTGTGATATGTGTATAGAGATTGCTGAATACACAGGAGCAGAGATGCAAACACGGATGTATGGAGCCACAGATAGTTACAGGCTGGACACATATGTTTGCACGGGGAGCTCCTGTGTGTCTAGAAAAGCTCCAAACTGGTTTTCACCATACCAGGCACTCGTGAACAATACTGAAAGTCGCTGCTCAAAAGGAAGGGAAGGTGGGTTATACGAATAGAAAGGGTCAAGATTCATTATCTTCCCCAGGAAGTAGCATAGTAAATAATATTCAGGCTAGATCAGAGAGACCGCATTTCCACTTTCTGCTGATATATCGGGAAAAAAAAAAGAAATGAAAAGGGAAGAAAAGAAAGAAAGGACAAAGGCTGCTGATCCTTAAAAATAATTGTTTTAAAGGGACTAATAGCAGAACAATGCAGTTACTGAGCGGAGCCTAATGCAGGCTCACACTCAACAAGTTGCTGAGGGCTGGGAGCAGCCTCCTGAACCTGCTCGGCTCCATCTCCACTCCACTCATCCCATTTTCTCCATGATTTTGGGGTCATTTCCACTGCAAACCTCGGGAATTTAGATTTTGCTACGACAGAGATCACTGTCCGGCTTCACAAACCACCCTCTGTTCTTTTCCCTCCTTTTTTTCATTTTGTATTTCTTTCTTTATTTTTTGAACCATCCAGGTAAACTCCAGCTAGAAATACTGAATCTCTCCACTTCTTCACAAAAGATGGCACCAAAGTACTCATCCCTCCGTGGACCTGGGCCCCCTCGGCCCAGGTATTTCACCTCCTTTCTGAGAGCTGTGACCCAGGAACAAGATTCACATTGTGGAACATTACCTTCCTGCAGGACCCTCAGGACAGCACACCAGCGCTGATACCTAATTACACCACGGGCTACATATTTTTTAGTTTCTTATTTTAAACTCACGCCATGGTGCTGCCCTGGGTGTGCGTGCAAAAGTTTCGTCCCAAGCCTAACAAGCTCACCGAGTGCGAATTAAATAGCCCAAGCGTGAGGACAGCGGGGTCATTTTCACACCCCTGCTTTCCAGCTTGCTTTGCTTCCCCAGAGCAGCTTAATCGTGCAAAAACTAAACACAGTATGAAAACACTAACTGTTAGCCTAATTGAAGAGAGGGGGGAGAAACCGAAGCGAAAGACAAGGGGGCAAGAGGAAGAAATCAAGAGGAAGATGAAAAAGAAAGAAACCGAAGGAAGGCGAGGAGGAGGGAAAGAAGAGAGAGAGGGAAGAGGGATGTGAGGTTAAAAGGGAGGATGAAAGTGAGAAAGAAAGAGGGAGAGAGAGAGAAAGAAGGAAGGAAAGAAGAAGGAAAGAAGGAAAGAGAGAAAGAAGGAAGGAAAGAAGAAGGAAAGAAGAAAAGAGAGAAAGAAGGAAAGAAGGAAAGAAAGAAAGAAAAAGAAAGAAAGAAAGAAAGAAAGAAAGAAAGAAAGAAAGAAAGAAAGAAAGAAAGAAAGAAAGAAAGAAAGAAAGAAAGAAAGAAAGAAAGAAAGAAAGAAAGAAAATTAAAAAAAAAAAAAAGAAAGTGAAAGAAAGAAAAGAAGGAAGGAAGGAAGCCTGAATTTTTATTTATTTCCAATAAGCCAACCCCAAAATCCACCCGTGACGTAGCTTCCCCGCCGGCAGGAGAGGGTCTGCCCGGACAGCAGCGGGGGGCTCGGGGCAGCGCGGAGCCCCCGGCCCGGGGCAGGAGCGGGAGCCGGGGCTCGGCGGGGACACTCACCGTGGTGGGCCGTGGGGTATCGCTGCACCGTGGCTCTCACGGAGTTGCCGTAATACGGCGGGACGGGGTTGCCTTGTCCGTCGATATTAAAAAGTACATCCACTTCCTCGGCCAGAGGATACTGCGTGGGGTCCATGTAGGTATGGCCAAGCGAGGGGTGATGCGAGTCCGGGTGCTGCCCATTGAGCACGGCCGGGTGGTGGTGGCTCACCCACCGCGGCTGGTCCGTGGAGACCTCCATCTTCCGCGCTCGCTGCTCTGCCGCTGCTCTTCCTCCTCCTCCTCCTCCTCAGCAAGGCGCGGAGGGCTTGAGACCGGAGCGGGAGACGCTGCCGGAGTTGTGCAGGGCGGGGAAAAGCGCTGCCCGGCGAGTTTGGGGATGTTTTGGTTTAGAGTGGAGGGGGAGTTGGGGGTATGGTGATAAATGATCGATTCCAGAAAAAAAAAAAAAAAAAAAAAAAAAAAAAAAAAGGAATAATAAAATAAAAAGGAGGAAAAAAAAAAAGGGAAAATAAAAAAAAAAATCTCGGGGGAAAAATTTCTCTGCGAAGCAGGATCCCCTCGTTTCTTCCGCTCTGTTGCAGATGTTTCTCTTCTTTGATCACCTGTAACGAGAAAGAGGAAAGGGAAGGAGCAGAGAGAGAGAGAGAGAGAGAGGAAGAGGCAGGGAGAGAAACGTACTTGAGAAGTTCTGAACTTTAGCACCTGACTTTTTAGGCAGGAGCAAACCCATCCCATCCCTCGGCAGCCATCCCTGGGAAGCGCCTGCTCTGCCCTGGACCCACCTCTCCCAGCGCCTCTTTCTCTTTCGCTCTCTCGCTGCTCGGAGCGGAGCCCAGCAGCTCCCACCGCGCTCAGCCCTCACTTTTCCTTGGGTTTGGGGTTTTTTTGGCTTTTTTTTTTCTTTTTTTTTCTTTTTTTTTTTTTTTTTGCTCGTCGCGGTTGTTTGTTTATTTTTTTATTTGTTCCATTTGCACCTGAGAGGCTCCGGTGGCTTAAGCCGGTGAGAACTTGTGCCATTCGCTGCTGCGCAGCCCAGAGTCCCTTGGATTGCTCATTAATTATTATGCAACCGAGAAAGGGGGGAAGAACAGGGGGAAAACAGAAGGGAGGGAGTGGGTAAAGCGATGGGAGAAGAGAGAGGGGGTGTAAGGAAGGAGCGAGGTGAAAAGGACGGTGGGGAGAGGGAGGAAAAAGAAAAAAATTAAAAAGCGACAAGTTGCTCAAGAAATTCCGCACAAACCTTGGTGGAGAAGCAGTATGTGACCCAGGAGGGATGAAGCTGAAAGTGCTTGATCTGATCAGATTGTGCTCGCTCGCACTATTTTTTCCCCTACTTTTTTCCCTCCTCTCTCTCTCTCTCTCTCCCTCTCCCTTTTTTTTAATCTTTTTTTTTCTTTCTTTTTTTTTTTTCTCCTTTTTTTTTTTTTTTTTTTTTTTTTTTACAGGGAAGGCATTCTTTCTGAAAGGAGCAGGATGGCGCCAGCCGGCTCAGTGCTTACAGACAGCTGTGGCGAGACGCAACTTAAGGAGGTTCCAGTGTCATGAGCCCGGGGGAGGCGGAGCCTGAGGAGGGGACCGGCCCCGCGCTGCCCCCGCGGGAACCCCCCGGCAACAAACTCCTCTTCATGTCCCCGCCACACACCTTTTTTTAAATTTAATTTTAAATTTTTTCTACTTTTTAAATTTTTTTTAGGGGGAAATTAAGTTTTCCCGCTGTCCCAGAAACTCTGAGAGTGGCCAGCCCGGAGAGATGGTGCGCGGAGGGGATGGGTTGGCTCCTCGGGCGGATATCCCGGGGGATGCGGGGGGCTCGGAGCCCCCCGGGAGCAGGGATGCG